>NW_006921635.1:2432093-2466083 GCF_000298275.1 Orycteropus afer afer
AGCTTTTTTTTTTTTTTTTTTTAATCCCAAGAGCGATTGATTTAAGGCACAGGCTGCACTAATAGGGCCTCCTTAACGTAACAGAAACTTATCCCCAAATGGGATCACAGCCACTATGTAGGGTTAGGATTTACAATACATATTTTTTGGGGACACAATTCAATCCATATCAACATTTAAGCACCTTTCTGGAAAGGTCTGGAAATGTGGTGGAGAACTGAGACCTCATGCCCACGATCAACACTCACTTAGCAATCACGTGAGTGAGTCAGCCATCAGTGGCACCTCCCACCCCAGCCAGTCCCCCAGCCAGTCCTCCAGCCAGTCCCCCAGCTTCCCTCCACATCTTGACTGCAGCCTCTTGAGCGACTCAGCCAGAACCACTAGCTGAGCCCCTTCCAGGTTCCTGACCCACAAAAACAATGGGAGAGAATAAATGCTTTTTGTTTCATAGCCTTAAAACCCAAAAACCAAACCAACTGCCATCAAGTTGATTTGCACTTGCTGTGACCCAATAGGACAAAGTAGAACTGCCCCTTAGGGTTTCCAAGGTTGTAAATCTTTAGGGAAGCAAACTGCCTCATCTCTCTCCCACAGACAGTGGGTTCACATCACTGACTTTTGATTAGTGGCAGAATGCTTTAACCACTGCCCCACCAGAGCTCCTTAGACCACTAAGTTTTGGGCTCATTTGTTACACAGCTGTAGCTAGCTAATACAATAAAAGCATTTGGGGGTTGCTGGTTGTCATCATCTCTGGGGTCATGTTACAGAGCTGTAAGCTTGGGGTGCACTCCAGTGCCACTCTGCTGACCCAAGGCCTGACTCTGCTGCCCGATCTTGGCATGGGCTCTGAATCATGTGGCAGGGATTCCATGCCTGCGAAAACTGTCACCTGGAAGCTGGTTTTCCGTACATGTGTACTCATTAGCTTTCAGCTGTTGGTATGCCTCGTTCTGTTCTGCAGTCGTTCATTGAATACCTAGGGATGCAAACATGAATTAGAGGAAGTTCTTTCCCTGGGGTGCTAATGAGCAGGAGCACAGACATGGAAACCAGCAAGTTCCATGGCAGCCCCCCCTGAGTGTTCACTGGGTGCTGTGATGGTCAGCACATGGGTCAAGGTCAAGGCTTAGCATTTGATTCTAAGCATGAAGGGAATCATTGGAGTCTTTGGGGTTTGTTTGTTTATTGTGATAGAATTATATTACATAAAACTAGTTATTTCAACCATTTTAAGTGTACAGTTCAGTGACATCAGTCACACTATTGTAGACTCATCACCACTATCTATTTCCAAAAGTTTTTCATCACCTGAAACAGAAACTCTGAACCCTTTAAGCATTAACTCTCTACTCTCTCTCCCCAAAGGGAGCTCTGGTGGTACAGTTGGTAAGGCATTTGGCTGCTAACCCAAAGACAGGCAGTTGGAACCCACCAGCCTGTGTGCGGGACAAAGATGAGGCAGTCAGCTTCTGGGGCGCTGTGAGTCAGAATCAACTCAGTGGCAGTGGGTTTGGTGTGGGCTTTGCCTTGGACTCAGTGGGGCAGATCCACTCTGTCTTCTAGGGGCAATGAGTTGCCCCAGCCACTGGCAACCACTGGTCTATTTTGGTCTCAACCTTTGCCTAAGGAGCCCTAGTGGCACAGTGTTGAAGTGCTCAGCCAAAGGGTCAGCAGTATGAGCACTCTCCATAGGAGAGTGATGAGGCAGTCTGCTTCTGTAAAGATTACAGCCGTGGACACTCTATGGGGCAGTTCTCCTCTGTCCTACGTGGTTGCTGTGAGTTGTAATCAATGGCAGTGGGTTTGGTTTCATTTTGGATACCTTTGCCTATTGTAGATACTTCGTGTGAGTGAGATCATACAGTAGTTGTCGTCTGTGACTGGCTTCTTTCACTCAGCATCATGTGTTCAAGGTTCATCCATGTCATAGTATGCATCAGAGCTTCATTTCTCTTTACAGCTGAATAACATTGCATTGGATGGATGGAGCACATTTTGTTTATCCACTCGTCTGCCGATGGACCCTTGGTGGTTTCTACTCTCTGGCTGTTGTGAATAGTGCTGCTCTGAGCATCAGGGCACAAGTATCTTCTGCGCTCCTGCTTTCAAGCCTTCTGGGTACATACCAAGGAGGGAAGTTGCTGGGTCATGGGGTAAGTCTGCAGGGAGCTTTTGGAGGAGCTCGGGGCTTCAGGGGGAGCAGTGACTCCATCTCATTTGCGTTTACATTTCACGGGGCTCCTTGTCTCCACCAGAGTGGGAGTCAGGAGGCCTTTAGACCACAGTGCTGCAGAAGCCTGAGAGAGACCCCTTAGTTAGGCCACTTTTCAGAAAGTTGCACAGAGGGTCCTGAGAACAAGCTGGAGGCAGCTTGACCTTCATGGTGTGCACAGAGCCCCCCACCAGTGCGCAGAGCCCACGCTGAGCCCCTGGGAAGGTCTGGCCTCAGCTGTCCCCTCAGGTCCCTGCACAGCTGGAGAAGGCAGCTCCAGGCTAGGCCTGGGTATGGCAGTATTCCTCCTCTCTGGCCACGTCCTGTCCCTAGCTCTAAGTGAGTTAATTGCACACTTGGGTGCTGACCAGCACAGCTGGGCTGAGCAGAAATAAGTACGAATGAAGACCTTGGGCCTGACCTTGAAGACCCTCGAGAGGAACCAAGCCGGTTCAGCCATTGTGCGATTTTCCCTAAGAGCCCTGCCCTCTGGCTTCCACAGGCTGCTGTCCTTGTCAGAGCTTCCTGGAGAGACCCCTAGTCTGCCTGCCCAAGGGAACCTGCCTGGCCTGCCCTTTGGCACCTGACAAGCCGTCAAGGAGACAGGCAGCCATCCTGACCACAGCGACAGTGGCTGACGTGAGGAGCCTGTCGTTGCTAAATAGTAGGAAGGGCTGTGAGTCCCTGTGCTATACTTGAGAGGTAGGGTCTGCTTGGGAGCTGGCTGCAGGGGTCCTGCCAGAGTCACTGTGGCCTGGTCAGCCCCTCCTGCAGCTGCAAATAGCATTTTTTGGGGGGGCCAGGGAGGCTTGTCAGAAACCAATAGGGTGCTAGCACTGTGTTCCTGACACTGCACGAGGTGCTGCTGAGGGACAGAGGGTGGGGCGGGGGAGTTCCCTGCTGACTCCCCTCGTCTCTAAGCCAGAAGGCTCGGGCTGCATCAGTGCCTGCGTGCGTTTCTTGTGGTCGGCACACCTTGACACCAAGGATCCTAGCTCATGTTTCGCCCTCACAGACATGTCACTGCATGTCATTGCAAATGGTTAAGCGCTTAGCTACTAATCAAAAGGTGGGAGGTTCAAATCCACCCAGCAGTGCCTTGGAAGAAAGGCCTGGTGATCTGCTTTTAAAAGGTGGTGGTGGTGGTGTTGTGTGCCGTCGAGTCGGCCCGACTCATGGCGTCCCGTCGTTGGGTTTCCAGATCCGACTTACAGCGACCCCTCCTTGGGTTTCCAAGGCAGTATCTCAAAGGAAGTAGATTGCCCAACCTTCCTTCTGAGCAGTGGCTGATGGGTTTGAACCGCCAGGCTTCTGGTTTGCAGTCAGATGCCTTAGGTACTACACTACTTACAGCCACTGAAAGCCCCCTGGAGCACAGTTCTTCTGCTCTGACACACATAGAGTTCCCATGAGTAGAGTTGACTCCATGACAGCTGTTGTGGTGTTTGGATTTTTGGACGTCCCCAGTCTAGGTTCACCTCAGGCCCAGGGTGTGTCTTGAAATGATCTATAGCCCTGAGCTTCGCTTTTCTCATCTGTGAAATGGGTCCTGTGCACCAACTGTCCCAGACCCTCTTGGCCCAGGTGAGCTTCCAGGACAGACCCTGAGTGGCCCTGGATGAGGAGAGGGCTGTGTCTTAGATAATGGCTCTTTTATTTATTAACAGTCGATGACGTGGCCTTGGTCTATCAGTACTGACAAGGAGCTGACAGGTCACGTGGTCCCAGGAAGCACAGAGCTGGAGCCCATTTGAAAAAAAACATTTTCTCCTGCTTCGTCTTAATTTAATGGAGGAAACCATTAGCTGGGAAATTGGGACAACTGATTTATTCCTGTTTTGGGGAGGGGAGTGGAAGAAAAATCTGTAATTGCTGTTTGTTCTAGACATGTGTCAGCCAAACACCCTGTCAGTGGGGCCTGGCCCAGGCAGAGGCCGCGGCCCAGTGCCCGACCCTTTAAGGGGGTATCTTTCTCACTTAGGTGGAGGCAGCCACAGCAGCAGAGGTAATCTTCTTAACAATCAAAGTGGTCCTCACTGGGTCCCTGGTGCTCAGGTCCTTCCTGCCAAGCTGGCGTGTGGGCCTGTCCAGGAGCCCTGCATGTCCTCACCTCCCAGGACCTTAGCTCAAGCCCTCATTCCCAGGGACCTGGGACCAGGACCCCCATCTGGGAAAAAGTACTACGTGCCTCCTGGGCTTCATCCGGTTCCAAGGAGAGGCGACTGGGTTCACCCTAAAAATAACTAAACATGCAAACAGCTTCACCATGTGGGCCACCAAATTTAAAGGTACAGTTGTTTTTCATTATCCTCATGTGTGTGTGCGCCCTGGAGCAGAGAGGGGTTCCAGGGGGACTGGAGTGCCCCTGGGCAGCATCACAGTACAGCATCCTGGCTCAGGCCTGGCTGGGAGCTAAGGTTTGGCTGCGGGTACTGCCCTCTCCGCCAGTGCTGCCTTCCCTGGCAAGATGGGAGCCACCGCGCCTCCAGCAGGGCCACCTCCCAGAGTCCTGGGAAGGGGGGCGGTGCTGGCAAGCCCAGCTGGGGGTCTGGTGCCCCTTCGGCTTGCTGGGGCCTGTGGCCTGGATGGCTTCACTCCGATTTCCCAGCTCATCTGGCTCAGGAAAATGGGCAGATGGGTTCTTGGGAGAGGGGAGCTGTAAATAGGCGGACTCGATGCAGTAGAGGTAGAAGCAGTGACAGAGGTTGTCAGCCCCTCCCAGGGAATGGCTGCATCTGCAGCAGACCCGAGACCTGCCCCAGTGGCCTCCCTCTGCTGCGTCACCCCCCCCCCGCCCCCCGCCAACTACGGGCAGGAGCCCTCCGTCTCCGGGCCCTTCCTCTCCCGTCCATCACAGCCACACCCTGCACGGGGACCTGCTGCCTTGTGAGGCTCCGAGGCATGTACTCACAGCGTGACTGGGACTCTCCTCTGACTAACAGTCCTCCCAGAAACATTGCTTGCCTGGGGGGCCACAGAGCAGTCGAGCCCCTGGGAGACAGCCACCACCAGGGAGGTCCTGCAGTGTGAGAGGTAGGCAGCCCAGGACTCCAGGGCAACGGTCTGAAGCTGTGGGTAGGGAACAAGGGCCCCTTGGACACAGGACCCAGGAGGGCCGTCATTCCTTCATTCCTTCATTCCTTCATTCCAAAGACTTGGCCAGGACCCCTGTGCACGAGCAGAGGACCCCGGGGCCACAGCAGAGAAGGAGCCGACAGAACCCTGTGCCTCCTCGGGCCTCCGGTCTGGGGAGAAGCAGGCAGCGGAACAAGAAAGACAAGTCTGCTGCCGTGCTGTGGGGGACACTGGAAGGGCCTGGAGCAGAGACCCGCAGGAGGCCTGTGGGGAGTGGTGCTGGGCAGAGGGAACTGAGGCCAGATGCCCTGGGTGGGGGCGGGTCCTCCAGGCTCCAGGCAGGATGAGAGTGCCCCCGGGGCTGAGTCCAGGCAGGACTGGCCTGTGGGAGTGAGAGTAGACAGTAGGGAGGCAAGGGTGAGGCAGGGAACTTCTGGAAGGCTTTGGGGGAAGGGTGAGGGGTCATGTGGCTCCCTGTCCCCAGCGGCAGTTCCCAGCTCCAGAGTGACATGTGCGTGTCCTGTGCTCAGGGCACAGTGGGAGTTAGGATTCTTTATTTTTGAATTTTGTCCTGTTTTTGCAGTCCCCTACTCCCACGCCCCCTCGGAGGGTGGGGTGGTGGTTAGGGTTCAGTTCCTGCTGTTCAGCCTCCCTGGAAGCTCCTGACTGCCTCCTGGGCCAGGCTGAGAGCACGCTTGCGGGCTGAGAGCAGGCTTGCGGGCAGAGGCCTCAGAGGGTACACACTTATGCACGTGGCCTCCCTCCTGTCCTGGGAGGCTGCTATGGGCCTGGACCAGAGCTCGGAAGCCTAGACCCCACCCTAGCTCTGTCACCGCCTTGCCATATGCTCTAGACAAGTCACCTCCCCTCTCTGCGTCTGAATCCCACATCTGCCGAGAGAGGGTTGGACCAGAATCGAGCTGGGTTCTAGGTGGGCTCCTAGCCAGAGGAGGGGGCTGTGGGAACAGATCCCTAGCGAGAATGCCCCAGAGGCCCGGCCCCACAGCCCAGCCAGGAACCCAGGGCCCTCTGCACATCACCATGGGGTCTCTGTTGCCACATTGGGGTGGGGGCCCTGTTCCAATCTTGGTAGCTCCTGCCAAACATTCCAGGGGTGACCTCAAGAGTTGCTGCGGAGGAGTTCTAGAACAGGGGCTGGGGCCAGCAGGGGGAGGAGGAGGGAGGGAAGGCTTAGCGGCTCAGGGACCAGGCCACTATGGAGTCTAGTGAGCCCAGTCCCCAGCTGGCACCTGCCTTGTTCCCTGAGAGCCCAACTACTTGCCCCCTGTCCTTTTAGAGGGCAGTCTCAGGGCCAGGCTGTGGACGGAAGCCAGCCCACCACCCTGACACCGAGGGGTAAGTCAGGGGAGAAGGGCGGAAGGAAGGACGTGGATCCCAGGCAGGGTGTGGGCCGGGCCGTGTGTACTTTGTGGGCCAGCTCACTCCGTCCCTGATGCCCTGCTGTCCAGCACAGTCACTGCAAGCCAAATGCGGCTCTTTGCTTTTAATTTTGAATTAAATAAAACGAAAACTTCAGTGTCCCAGTCACAGTAGTTACATTACAAGTGTTCGGTCCACACTGAACAACGCAAATGTAAAATGGGACCACTGTTGTTCAGAGTTCTGTGGGATGGCGTGGGTCTCGCCTCCAGAGCAGCCTCCCAGGGGAGAGGCTCTCGTCCCATTGTACCGATAAAGAAACTGAACCCCAGAGAAGGCAAATGACTTGCAGCCAGTGGGTCTGGTGTCCTAGGCCCAGGTTTGTTGACCTCAGCACTTGGGAGTGGAGTTGGTACTCACATGTCCTCCTGCCTGCTAGCTGCCTTTCAGGGGACAGAGCAGACTAAACGCCGGCTAGCTGGCACCTGTATGCTTGGGGTCTCTGCCCTGAGCAGGACCAAGGGCAGTTTCCATGCCCCTATCAGGGAGCACTGGTCCTAATGAAAACGCAAAGAAAGGACTAACCGACAACCGTTCAGAGCTTCTGGGGCTGCCGTTCTGAGACCAAATCCTACAGGACGGTCCAGGGAACATCACCCAGTTCTGAGAAGCTCATAGGAAAAGCCACCGTAAAGGGTAGAATCTGGGTGCCATTTGGTTATATGTGGTATATTATGAAACAGTTTCAGTTTTGTCATACGTTTGAACATTCCATAATCAAATGTCCAGGGAGGAGTGACAGGAGGACTGGGAGAGGAAAGTATCTCCAAGGCCATGGCCTCCAGAGAGGACTCCAGCTGGGCCCACCCCAGACTTCTCTGCGTCAGAGCAACAGGGCCGGTCAGTAAACTAGGGTCAGCTCTGGGCTTGCAAGGGGGAGGGAAGGGACAGGACCATGCTGCCAGGGGCTCCGAGCAGAACCCCATCCTGCCTGTGGGTCCCCTAAGGAGACAGGAGCCAGCACAGGGCCAGCACTTAACTTCCCCGACTCTTCCACCATCACATGTCCTGGAGTGCCGGGGTAGAGGGCGGCAGCCCCCCTTTGTGATAAGGAGCCACAGAAGTGAGTGCACTGGCCCCAGGCCATGTGGCCTGTAAGAGGGGAAGCTGATGCTTCCTGTTCAGAGAGTGAGCTGGGGTCATGGACAGGAGAAGGAACCATGCTGGCAGCAAGTGGGGTGGGAGGCCCAGCCAGGGCACTGGGAGTGATGTCTCTGTCCCCCTGGGGCCATGTGCTCCTCCTCTACTTCCTGTGCAGGTGGCCCTGAGCTACCGATGCCCTCCCTAGGTGCCCTCTCCTCACTGCCAGGGGTGGGAATGTGACTTGGGGTTCAGATACTCTCCCTTTTAGAGTAGTGAGGCAGAAGGAGGTCGGAAGTGACTCGCCCACCTCCAGTGTCTAGAGGTGTCACCCAGGCTTTTGGGAAGGGGACCCTGAGCTCCTTGTCACCTGTTGGTCTCCGCAGAGCCTCTGAAATGAAGGGACCCAGGGGTGGTGGGTGGAACTCAGGGGCCAGATGAGAACTATCCTGGGGCTCCTCTCCCCTTATTCCCCCCCGCCCCAGGTCACTCTGTGCTCCTGTCCCCCCACCTTGCTGCTGTGAGCCCAGAAGGCCTGGTTTTGGGGAGGCTGCGCCAAGGGAATTGTGGGGATTGGCTCTCTGCTAACGCCTTCCCTCCGGCATATGGCTCCTCCGCCCTCCTCAGCCTCTACGAGCAGCTCCCCTTTCTCCATGGCAACTTAGCTCAGTGGTCCCAGTGGAGGAGAGAGAATCATTCTCCCTCCTCCCTCTTCCTCCCCTCCGCTCCCACCCCTTCCTCTCCAGCCTCCTTTCCTCCTGAGCCGCTGCTCTCACAGAGGCCATCCATCTGTCCCTCTGTCCAACCGAGGAGGTTTGTGCGTGGAGGTGCCAGTCCCTGGGCATGGGCTGCCAGCGGAGCTGTGTGCCCAGGGCAGCTCACTGAGGCTGTCACCATGAGGGACCCATCCATCTGCTGGGATGGGGGGCTGCTGGGCAAGCCCCGGACTGGTTCCCACGGCGGCAGCGCGTGGCTCCCGGCTCTGAGGTTCTGCACCCCCTCCCCCTGGACCTTACATTTTCTGCCAGAAAGGTAATTTTCTGTTCCTGCTGACCGTGTCGTTGGCCTCGGACAGTTCATTAGCATGGCATCACGTGGCTGCTCATCTTCTCTCCCAAGCAGCTGGAACGGAGGGAGGGAGGGAGAATCATGGGGGACGGGCTAGCAGGAGTTGGGGCGCAGCGTTTCTCCCCTGGGGAGTCAGTGAGGGGAACAGAGACCCTGTCTCCTGGGCTCCAGTGCGGTGCTCCGTGCTGTCATTTCCATGGAATTGCAGAGCACAGTCTGTTTTCCTGAATAGTCGTAGAGGCGTGGAGGCATGCACGTGCATGCCGGGTGGGGCACAGGTCTGAGTGGTGGTGCGGGCATAGGTAGTCCTGTCTTACCTAACAGTGGAGTTCAGTGGGGGGCATTTTGTGCCCCTGTTAGCAAGAACCTTCAAGTTGACCCGTCTGCTATCTGGTTCCGGGGGGAGGGACCCCCCAGCAGAGTCTGTCTGAAGCAGTACCTCAGCCTGTCTGTCTGGAGGGCCCCCAGCAGAGTTTGGTTAAGATGAGTGTCAAAGCTGCTCCCTGGGCGATGGAGTCCCTGGGTGGTACAAACGGTTAATGGGTTTGTACCATTACCCTTAATGGGTTTGTGCTGATGGGTTGTTGTTGTTGTTATGTGCCGTTGAGTCTGATGGGTTAGAGGTTCCCATCTACCCAGAGACTCCTCAGAAGAGAGGCCTGGTGATTTTTTTTTTCCCCTTGGTCCAGAGGCGCAACATGGAACATCATTTTTGCCTCATCTCCAGTGGTGGCATTCTGCATGGTTTTCCTGGAGGGAGATGAGATTCCCCCATCAGCAACCTAGAAGGTGCGCAGGGGCTGGCTCCCCTCCCCACTGCATCTAGGAGTGGAGAAAAGATCCCTTGTTGTCAGCATTCCCAACGCCGATGGGAAGGGGAGGCCAGGAGGCAGGGATTTAGCAGGCAGTTCTTAGAAACTCTGGGTTCGCATGGTGTTGAGAGTAAGCCTTTCTGATCTTTAAATAGAAAGTGTAAACTAAGTAGCGCCGTCTGACTCATAGGAGCCTTCCAAGTTCATTACAGGTGTTGGGGCAACCGTACTTGACTTTGAAAGTGGTGCCCAACTTGGGGGCTAGCTGCAGGGGAGTCTCAACAGCCAGCTGTGTGTCTCCTGGGGTGCATTTGGGTGGAGGAAGACCTGGTTCTTGGAGTGGGGAGAACATAGGACCGAGACCTCAGACCTCTTAGATGAATTCAGGCTCCTGGGCACTAGATTGGATGATCTGTTTTGTTCCAGCCTTGGCCTCTGACAGATGGCTGGAGTAATGTGATCCAGGCCTTGCAGAGAGCCGAGACAGGACTCTGGGCCTGTGCTCAGGGCTCCTTAGACCATGTTCGGTCAGCCGTTTCCCTAATGCCCCCTTCCAGCCATGAGTGCTTGTGCTGCCCCTGTGGGCATTTTGTTTCATGACATTGACTGCAGTCCCCACAATGAAACAGCTCTCTTCCACTCTCACTGCCATTGAGTCGAGTCTGACTCATAGCGACCCCTCCTTAGGTTTCCGAGGCAGTATCACTAGGGAAGTAGAGCGCCCAGCCTTCCTTGCGAGGAGTGGCTGGTGGGCAGGAGTGTTCTTTCCCGGCCGCCTGTGTTCCGCAAGGTGAACTGCTTTTCCTTTGCTTGGAGCCTGGAGCCTGCCATCAGCCTTCCTGGCATCTGGGCGATGTGCAGGCTGCTGTTTAATCTCATTACGTGCGTCTGGATCCTGGTTGGGTTGCTGTGAATTCTGATGGGCTGTCCGGCTGGGCGAGGGGTGGCAAGGTGGTGTTCTGGTTTTGCTGGCGAGCAGAACTCCAACGTGCTGCAGAAGCCAGGCAGGGAGCGGGCACTTCGTCCTGCCTTTGCGCTCAGCCACAACAGGAGGCCAGTCCAGCCTGGGCGCTTTGCCCTCGTGTCTGTGGTGGCATCTGGGTGGGGACTGCTGCAGGGGTGCAAGTGAGCCTTTGGCATCTGGAGTGGAAAGGGTGGCCTCAGACGAGCTGGTGTGGGAGAAAGGGCTGGCTGGCCTCTCTGATTCCCACCGAGTCCTGAGTGCACGGTGACAACGCCCTCCTACCCACGCGCCCTCCAGTGCTAGTGGAGCAAAGCTGCTTCCCTGGTGTCATTCCATGTCACCGGGACTTGCTTGAAAATCATCCTCGAGGGCAGCAGAGGTGTGAGGACAGGTCAGAGAGGTGGGAGCCCGGCACAGAGCCTTCCATCAGCACCTTGATGGCTGGCTCTCAGGTGGTGAGTGACCCTCTGCTTCAGTTGGACAGGAACATCGAGAGGTGGGGCAGGAAGTGCGGCAGTTTGGACGGACCTCACAAAGCCTGCGACCGCCGAGGGGAAAGCTTGGCTTATTTGCCCCAGCCAGGCTGACAGTGCTGGAGTTGGCTGGGGCTGGGCTTGGGCCGCACAGGCAGCTGGGCCCCAGGTCAGGCAGGCTGTGACTCAGATAGACGTCTGCTGAGGCTGAGCCGTGTCCCGGGCCTGATGTAGAGGCTCTCCTAGTCCCTTCCCGGCTTCTGTTTAAACTTGGGGAGCGGGGGGGCTCACCAGCATTGTTACCTTGATGACTGAGGAGAAACTGCAGGGCAAACGTTAAGCTCTCACCCCATCTCCCTTGTGATTTTCTTGAACACACACATGTGCACACACGTACATACACGTAATACACACGCAAGGCTCAAACACATGCACACATATACACACGTGTATACATACATACTTGCACACACACTGTGCTTGCACATACACACATGCACATCCTCATACACACATATGCACACTACACACGCACACGCACCCCCCCAGATACGTGTTTTCTTGCTGTCACCAGAGTGCGTGTCTGCTGTGTTAGCATAGTTGCATATGAATGGGTCCCAGGATTGGTCAGCTCGAATGGCTGACTTTGCCCTGCATTGCTTTGCAGCCCAGTGTCTTGCCTGAGTGAGACAGTCCGTTCCTGTCCACTTCTGGAACAGCCAGCCCCACGTCCCCAACCCCTGTTCCCAGGCCCTGTGCTCTGCTGCCTTGTCAGGTGTGCTACAGAGACTGGCACGTCTGTCTCAGTGGGAGCCTCTGACGCCAGCTGTTTGTCAGCTCCAGAGGTTCTCAGGCTCTGAGGGAGCGGAACTGGCAGAGTGAGAGACTGCCACCTCACGTACGAGAGCCAGCGGGCCTTGTGCACGCACATACGTGTGCTCATGACATGTGAGTGCCCTCTCCTTATTGTCCCTGTTTAGGCATCTTTAGTTTTACAATCCATTATGTCCCACTCATGCTTCAGTTCCCAGAGCAGGTCTCAGCAAACTCTTTAGCTTACATCTGAGGAACCTGATCTGAACCTCCACTCCTAGGCACCCTCACAAATATCGAGTGTGACAATTTGCACCCACCCCAGAAGCACCTGGTGTATCCCCACTTTACATACAAGCAGTTGAGGAACCCAGGTGTCCTGATTCATTCACTCATGTGTCAACCTCGTGTCGGGCCCCAGGCCAGAGCAGACCTCATCAGTCCTTGTGACAGGCCCAGCGGAGGGAGCCCTTGGCCCCGGCCCTCTGGCCTGGTGCTGTTCCCTCTGCCCCAGCCCAGCCTCTCAGAGAGAGAAGAGGAAAGCAGGGGGTGGGCCTGGCGGGAGCCACTCCTCATGCCCTCCCAGCCCCGCTCCTGCCCCAGTGTTGTCCTGTTCCCATCCTCTCAATTCTGCTGCTGGAGACCCTGCCATGTGCACATTGGCTGGTGGTTGGGCTGTGGGCAGAGTGGGGCTCCATCGTAGGATGGTGGTGGGATCGTGAGCTCATCAGGAGGGCCCTCTACAGTGAGGGCTCGCTTCTGGTTGGAGAGGTGGCCGGTGTAGTAGAGGCGGATCCAGGCGTCACTTTCCCCATCTTTTAAGTGGACACAAGCACCAGCACCAGCAACATCACACACCTCAGAGGTGATTGCCACACCAAGGAGACGGGTGTGAAAGAGCTCAGAGACAAAGCACGGGTACTGGCAACCACACAGGTGGTGGGTGGGATTGGCATTAGACTTTTCCAGAGGTGCTCTGCAGTGATTCAGAAAGAAAACAGTTTCTGCTTGGCTCCTAATCAAAGGATTGGCTGTTTGAACCCACCCAGAGGTGCTGTACATGAAAGGCCTGGTGACCTGTTTCTGTCAAGATTACAGCCAAGCAAACCCCGTGGAACAGTTCTGTTCTGTAACACATGGACTGTAGTGAGTTGTAGTCAACTCGATAGCAACAGGTTTTCTTTTTTTTTTTAATTTTCTTTATTTTTTATTGTGGTTTGTGTGAAAGTTTACAGAGCAAATTCATTTTCCACACAGCATTTTGTTTCATGACATTGACTGCAGTCCCCACAATGAAACAGCTCTCTTCCTGCTTCTTCTCTGTAGTTTGCTTCTTCCCTGTGTCCTTTCCTACACATTCCTGTCCCCCGAACTATCTATGTCCTGTTCCCAAGATTGATCACTCCAAGGAGTGTATCGACCTGACGTAAACGTTCTTTATGCCTGTCTGTTGTTTGGCTGGAAGCCACAGAAGTGAGTTCAGTTCCAGACCTGAAGGGTAACTAGGGGCCTTAGTCTCAGGGGTCTCACTAGGCTCTGTCAGACCAGCAAACCTGGTCTTTTTTTATGGTTTTGGGTTTTGTTCCACATTGGTCCACCACTCTATCCAGGATCTTTGGTTTGGTTTTCATGATCTATAGAGAGGGACAGTGTGCATGTGAATGACATGGAAACACAGGATGGTAATCAAGTAGCAATTGTCAGATATAGGAGTTCTCATACTGTTTTTAGGAGCTCTGGTGGCACAGTGGTTAAGGCATTCATCTGCTGAGAGGTCAGCCGTTCAAACCCAGCAGCAACTCCTTAGGAGAAAGATGGGACAGTCTGCTTCTGTATAGATATATAGCCTTGGAAACCAAATGGGGCAGTTCTACTCTGTCCTATAGGGTTACTGTGAGTCGGAATTGACTCTATGGCAGTGGGTGGATATACTGTTTTTGCAATGTTTCTGTAAATTGAGATTATGTGGGAAACAAAATTAAAGACAATTTAGGGCAAAGGATGGGCATAATACTGATTAGCACAGGGGAGGTGGTGAGCAAGGAGATAGGGCATTTCCAGGCTGTCTCCAACCGTCCAGCAGTCAAGGCGAGACACTCCCTAAACACTGGGCCTCAGAGCCAGGCTCTTCCCAGCTCCCTGCCTGGTATCCTATTCTCCTCTTCCTGAGGATGGAGCCCCTTCCTGTGCAGGGAGGACATTGTCACGGGAGCTCTTTACTGCAGGCTGGGTGCAGCTCGTGAGGGTGTCTTTACAGATGCCGGCTTCTGGTCTAGTGTGCAGGGCTTCCACCCCCCGCCACCATGCTGCGTCTTGGGAGCCCCCTTCAGATCAGTATGCAACCTAAGCCCTCAGGTGGCTTTTGAGAGAGAGCTGTGGACTTAGTGTCCGAGGCCTGGGGAGGTCCTTCTCTGCCCCACCCAGGCCTCTCTGAGCCGCGGCAAGCTCCCCCGCAAAGCCAAGCTTGGAGGAAATGAACGCGCTCTGTTCCCCTTGCAAAGGGCAGCTCGCATGTCAGGAGGGGCAGGGAGAGGGCCATGGCCAGCCTCACTCGTCGTCTGGCCTTCAGCAGGCGTTAGTTCCATGCCTGTTTCCCTCCCTGTTGCCAAAGCAAGGAGAGAACCTTCCTAGCAGGCCCTCGCCTCTCTCGAAGCTGGCCGTGCCCGGAGGGTGGAGCGGAGGGCAGGGGGAAGCTGCAGAGGGCTCTGGGCGCTGGTCCTCCAGCCCCTACAAGCCTTTGGGCCTCCTCGCTGGGAATGGGGCAGAAGGAAGCAGGTCAGGAGACCGTGTTCTGGTCCCCACTCTGCCGTCAGCCTGCTGTAAGACTTGGAGGAGGCCCCTGACCTCCCGAGCCTCAGTTTCCCTGAGTGCTGGCTGTTCATTGCTGTTGAGTGGATCCCACCCCACGGCGACCCCACGTGTGCCCAAGGAGGAATGAGCTTTGTGGGGTTCTCGGGCTGACTCCTCGGAAGCAGATGTCAGCCTTTCTTTTGAGACACCTCTGGGTGGCTCTGCGCTGCCAGCGTTTCGGCTGGTGGGTGAGCGCTCTGTGTCGGTGACGGGTGCCTCGGGGATGTCAAGTGCATCCCTCCTGCCCAGCGCCCTCTGCCCTGCCCCTCGCTGTGCCCTTGGGAAGCACGGCCCAGCTCGGCGTGGGCACCACTCTCTCAGCCTGGGGCTGGGAAAGGCTACAGGCTGATGCATAGACGGGGACAGGGAGGGCCCCTCTTGCGTGCATTCGCTGCTGATTCACGTGGCTGCTGGGCCCCTGCAAACATAGGACTGAAGTCACATCTCAGGACCTTGGGTTCCTCAGGTGGGAATTGCAAGGTCTGCACTGCGGACTCGCTTGAGCAGAACTTGGTTACCATGCAGACTTGCTTTGAGTCCTGCCTTTGTGGCCTGCACTTGCTAATTAACCTCATTGAGCCTCTGGTCCTAATTGTGCAAACCAGGCTGCTGTGTGAGAACTGGAGACAGAGCTCCTTGCCTGACACAGTGGGGGCATGATAAATGGGGTGACAGCTTTTGTAGGGTTCTCTTCCAATGTAGGACCAAAAGAAAAGTTTTAAAACAGCTAGTTTGCACAAAGGTCGTTCCGGGTTCAGGGCCAGGCCAGCTGCTGCCTTTCGTGTTCCCAAGCATGTCATCATCGTAGGCAAGCTGGTGCTGTTTCCCGGCTAGGGGTCCTCTGTTGGGGGGCCTGGGCCTTGGGCTGTCTGCGGTCTGCAAGATAATGGAGCTCCCCCTACCAATAGCGCTTCCCTCCCAGGGCAGAGGTGGCTGCAGCGGTCCAGCCCCAGGTCTCTGTGGCTCCCCACCCTCACCTGGACCTCAGGGCACATTTGCTGCACAGGAGGATGGACACAGCTTCTTTCCTCCCCTGTTGGGGCAGCGGCTGGGGTGTGGCTGCACTTCTGAGGAGGGGCCCCTGGGCACAGAAAGAGGGAAGGGGCCATTTGGGATCCTTTTGTCGGGGAGGTATGCCCAAAACACCAGCCAGCACTAGGGGAGTACAGAGGGAGCAAACGGCCCTCTGTGCCACACCCTGAGCCCTTAGGCCCCACTTCAAGGGCTGGTGGCCCCTGGCTTAGAGCTGAGCCCACACACACCTGCTTCTCCCTCCTGGGGCAACAGTTACAGCCCTAGGACTCATATTGCATGTGACAGTCAGGGACACCAGCCCACAGAGACCCAGAGTAGTTCCTCTAAGTCCCCTGTGTCTGCCCAGAGCCAGGTGGTGCTGGACCGGCTGGGTGACTCCCAGGGGCAGGACAGAGGCCCCTCCTCTCTCTGCTGGCCTTTGCTGCCCTCTGTCCTTCTTTGATGGAGGGATGGTAATGGCCCTTCTGTGTAGCTCCTGCCTTGCTGATGCCAGCCTTAGCACATTGCCGTGGGGGGCTGAAGACCACTGTTGGCCATGTGGGGGTGACCCAGAGAGGCCAGGCTCAGTCCGGAGCCCTGGAAGCTCCTTTGAGGAGGTTAGCCCTGTGAGAAGGTATCGCCCAAGACAAGCTAGGCGAGCTCCCAGGACTCTTTGGAGGAGGCCTTCCGTCCATTGTGTCACATTCCCTCCGGCAGCTGCTGGAAACTGCTTCTGGCTGATCATGTCGATGCCTGTGTGGCAGCCAGCAGTGCAGAGTGGGGCGATGGCTGTGTCCTAGGGCCCGTGGGAATTGTCTCACTCAAGCCTCTCGGGTGCAGAGGGGAAACTGCGGCCCATGGAAGGCCCAAGGCCCTGTTCCTACCACTTGATTGGCCTCTTGTCTGCAGCCTGATCTCTTTCAGGGTCTGGGCCTGGCTCCTGATGCTGGGTGCAGGCCTGGCAGGCTACACCCTTAGAGCAGTGACTGTGTGCAGGGATGGGACCAGAGCACAGTCACTGCCATTTCCTCCCTGCTCTGTGTGGAGGTGGGAGAGCTGGGAGTGGGCCCCTGGAACCTGCTGTCACCCGTCCCAGCAGGGTCTCATGCCGGTCTTACTGCCCTGGGGTCTTTGATTCAGTTCATTTGCAGCCATGCGATGAAAACCTGGAGGCTGACTGGGTTTGGACACTGCTTTACACTCTGCAAAGCCCCCTCTATGTGTTCTATCCACTGAGTCTCATGGTGACGTTGTGAAATGTCAGGGCAGATGACCAGGATCCTTTCCAAGGGGGCAGAGAGGTTGAGCGACTGCCCAAGTTCAGCTGGCTGCTTTGGGTCAGAGTTGGGGATTAGGCTGGTGCCCCTGGCAGGCGTTCCTTTGGACACCTCTATTGACTTATCTGCTCTGGCTGGGCCCCAGGGAAATAGCACTGAACAGGACACAGGCCCTGAGCCCAGGCAAGTAGCAGTTACCACACAGCTTGGCACCACAGGCAGGGTCCACATGTGGGGCTGGGACACCAACCATGTCCAGAGGCTGGGCAGGGGAGGAGGACTTGCCAAGGGGGCCTGTCTTCTGATCCCAGGGGCAGAGGGCCCCATGCCCCCAGCCCCGGTACCAGCAGGCCCAGGAGAGACCCCATGGATCCTGGTCTTGGCTCCTCCACAGACTGTCTTTGTGACCTTAAGCAAACTATTTGGTCTCACCATTCTTCCAAGGAGGCAGAACTAGGCCAGTTGTGCCTGTGCTCAGGTGGGCTTCCCAGTCACCTTGGAAAAGGTGTGTGAAGCCCAGGCCTCCAGGCCCCCACAGAAGTTCTGATTCAGAAGAGCTGGGACGGGGCAGGAACCAGCATTTCAACAGAACCAGCGGGCACTGAGTGAGCGGCTCTCACGGCGACACTCGTGTGTCAGAGTACAGCCGTGCTGCACAGAGGTGGTTTTTCTAAACCGTATTCATTTAGTTATTGGCGAGAACATGCACAGCAGAACATCCAGCAGTTCATGCTCCTGCATGAACAGTGTGGGGACGCTGATCACACTCCGTCAGGGTTTCGGGGCTGATTTTTCAGAGCAGATCACCAGGGCTTTCTGCTGAGGTGCCTCTGGGTAGACTCAGCCCCCAGCTTTTCAGTTAGTAGCTGAACACTTAACCGTTTGCACCGCCCATGGACTCCATAGACAAGCTCTCCAGGCATTTCTCAGGCAGGTCCTGCTGTTCACTGTGAGGGTTCCACCGCCCTCCCAGCTCCGACTCTCTCAGCCCTCTGGAGCCCTGGTATGACCAAGTCCGTGGAGCTGGCGTGGTGGAGGTGCTGGGCATGTGTTTGCAGGACCCCATGCCCTTAACTCTAAAAGCTGTGGCCAGCCCCCACCCCCACATATAAGGCTCCTATTGGGACCAAGAGGGAGACAGGTAGATCCAAGCCAAAAGCTCAGGGGAAAGGCCCAGCATTTCCCATCAGAGACTGGTACTTGGAGCACCTGCTCAGGACCGTGCCCTGAGTGTTGCTGGGGCTGGCCTGGCCTCACCAGGAGGGGGAACCAGAGCAGGCTGCTGAGGTGCTGAGACAAGGCGCGGGGAGAGCAGGGCAGCAAGGGGACACACAGGCGGGGGCGGGCCTGTGCTGAGTGCCACTTCCCGCAAGTGTCTTAGCAACCTAGACGCAGAATTGCTTCTCACGTGGGTCCTCCAACACCTGGGCTAATTGGGCCCCAGCCCTGGTAACAGCCTAGCAACAGGCCACCCCTCGTGCCTGTGTTTGTCTCCACCTGTTGGCCAGGACGCCACCACTCTCTGTTCACAGGGTGCCAGAGCGGGCATGCTGGCCACTGCCCATGTGGTCAACTTGGGACACCCTGTTTCCTGATGCCACAGACCCGATATAGGTGATTTCCTGGGACTGCTGTGACAAAATACTGCCACCTGGGTGCCATAAAATGACAGACATGTGTTCTCTCACAGTCTGGGGGCCGAGTTCAAAATCAAGGTATCGGCAGGGCCTGCGCTCTCTGGAGGCTCTGGGAAGGGTGCCTTCTCGACTTCCCCCCGTTCCTTGGCTGTGGCTGCATCTCTCCACCTCTGTCATCACATAGCCTTCTCCTCTGTGTGTGTCTGTCCTCACCTCCTCTTACGAGAACCCCTGTGATTGGATTTAGGGCCCACTCTCTCAGGGATGATTTTATGTAGAGATTATTAACTAATCACATGTGCATAAATGTTCGGAGAGCCCAGTGGACAGGAATTTTGGGGGTTCCTCTTCAGCCCACTGCATCCCGTGAGGCAGAGTCACCAAGATGGCGGCAGGTCTGCTGCACTGGTCGTGGAAGTAGCTTTTTGCAGCCTCAGGCCGCATCGTTGGTCGGGACCAGCTTTGCCACTGTTACTAGAACCAGAAGTCAGAACAGAGGAGGTGGCAGCCCACTGGGCAGTTGCCCCAGAGAGGGGTGCCATTCAGGGTCCCTATTTCCCTAGAGAAATGGTGGAAAAGATGAGGTCCCAGGATGGCATGAGGTCTTGGGCCCAGGTCACAGGAGGGCCCAAGGTGCCACCCTGGATAGAAAATGCTGAGTGTGGTCTGGAGGACTGGCCAGGAGCCCCGGTGAGACCCAGGGGGGCAGACTCTGCTCAGCTGGGACTTCCCAGCTGTGGAATGGAGCTCTTGGAGGGGGTGAGCCTCTCGTCCCAGGGGGAGATCTAGCCCTCTCAGGCGGGTGTGCAGGGAGGAATCCCATACCTGGCTGGCCTCTGTCGTGGAGTCTGGGTCATCTAAGAGATCCAGAGCCCCATTGGACAGCCAGGGAGTGGGCCCATGGAGCTGGTGGCAGTGGCATCCTCAAGCCCCCAGCTGCCTCCTTGGGGACCTAGAGATGCTGTTGCCCCCAGTGCCTGAGGCACTGGCAGAGCTGGGGAAAGTGCCTCTGATGACCACCCACCAGGCGTCCAGGCTCCTGGCAGTGAGCTGGCCCCCAGCTCTCTGCAAGGCTGGCCTCTCTTGCCCTCCTCCCTGCCTGGACCATCCTTTTCTGCGATGCCTGCCTGCCCCTTCTGTCTGGAGCCCCTGAAGCCCTCCAGCCTGCTGCGCTCTGTCCCCCTTGTGTCCCTCAGGTCATGCCCTCAGGAGACACATGGCAGTGGACCATTTATGAGGTCACAGCTCTGCAGCTCAGGGGTGCAGCCCACCCCCAGGTGTGGCTGGGGTCTCTGCTCAGGAGGTCATAGGACTGAAATCAAAGGGTCAGTAGGACTGCACCCCTCTCCAGAGGCTCTGGGGAGAATCCCCTTCTAAGCTCATTCCAGTCATTGGCAGAGCCCAGTTCCCTGCAGTTGCAGGACCCAGTGCCCGTCTCCTTGCTGGCTGGGGGCCACACTCAGCTATTGGAGGCATTGCTTTCCCAGCAGCCCCTCCATCTTCCAGCCACAGGAGCATCATTTCCTGCTGGTACTTGGAGTTGTACTGCCTCCCTCTCAGTCAGGAGCCAGAGAAAACTCCCTGCTCTTAAAGAGGCCCATGTGTTACAATCAGACCCACCCCTGTGACCACCCTATCTTTTTTTTGGTAAAATACACATAACATAAGATTTGCCATCCAACCATTTGTACGTATACCATCCAGTGCCATTGAGTGCATTCACTGGGTAACCACCAGCACTGTGTTTCCAAAACTTCCTCATTATCCTGAACAGAGATCCCGTGCCTGTTTCCTTCCTCTCCAAGCTCCAGGCCTTCACTGCCCTGGGACCTGCGTTTTCTCACCCAGGGAGACCAGGACTCAGCAGGCAGAGAACCTCAGCCCTTCTTCCAAGCCGCTCAGTGTGTAAGATGCTGCTCCCATGGTGCCCAGCTCCTTGGAGATGCTGATGAATGGCCTATCCAGCCTTAGCCTCCTCCCACCTCAGGATGGGCACTGTGTCTAGTCCCTGGGACCTGATGGCTCCTCCTGTCCCTGAGAGGCTGGCAGCATGGGACGGCTGAGCTATGCTGCTGTTTGGGTGGCCATGGCTGGAGGGTGAGGCACCTGGCTACCCAGGGAGGCCTCCTCTCCTCCTCTGGCCCCTGGGCTGCTGTCCAGGTGGCATACTGCGTGGCCCTGGGCTGTGTTCCATAGGCTCCAGTGGACAGCTGCTCTGGGCTCTGCACTTAGCCACTACAAACATGGGCAAGTGCCTCGTTCTGCCTTCCAGGGCTTCCAGCTGCCACGGTGGCCCATGCCCAGCGGGACAGGTGATGTAGATGACAGCTTGGCAAGGTGGTTTTTGAGAGGGGAGGATGACTGGGATGGCCAAGGTGGGGAGCCTGCTTCAGGAAGGAGGGCAGAGGTAGCCTTTGTCTAGATGCCAAGCGCCTCTCTGTTACCTTGTTTAATCCCATCCAACCCCGTGAGGTGGGCAGCTTGCCCCCTTTTGCAAATGGGTAGACTGAGGTCCAGAGTGGTTCACTGACCTGCTCAAAGTCACAGCTGGTAACTCCAAAGCTAGTCTTCCCTAATTGACCTGCTGCCCCAACTAGGTCAGCTTGTTTGTTCTCCGCCACCTTTTTCTCTCTTTGTGGAGTGGGGATGACTTGCACCCCCTGCTCCCCCACCTCTCCCCCGTGCCTGCTGTTCATTCCAGGGTGTTCAGAGCCTCCACACTCCCTGCCTTGTCGACATGGGGCTGTTGCAGGCTGGTTTTGTTTGTGACCGAGTCAGCCTGGCAGGGAAGTGGCGGGGTGTGTGCAGAGCTTCCCAAAATAGCCCCAGGCTCCCCGCCAGTGCGAGGAGCCAGACTGTATGTGATGGCTTGGACCGTCGATGATGACTCAGTTCCCTGCACCCCAGCCTCCCCCTCTCCCCCCCTCCTCCTCACTTTTCCCCTGCCCCACGACACCCCAGCCCAAGACACCAAGGCTTCTTCACGCACCTGTGCCCCTGCAGTGGCCTTATTCCTAGGGTGCTGAGCAGGGGCAGATGGCTTTGGGGTGCTAGTTGAGATGGGGTAAGTGCCCAGAATCAGTAGTTCTCATCTCTCTCTCATACCAACTTGTCTGTGACATTGATCAAATCCCCATTTCTCTCTTGGCTTTAGTTTTTCAGTTTGCAGTAGGGAGGGCCCATCCACCTCTGTCTCATGATGCTGTTGTGGTGGCTGAATTAGGCAGTGGAGGCAGAAGTCCCAAAAAGATAGAAGGGTTGGTGATACTCATAGTGATAAATTATATTATTACTGATTTATTTATTCTAATCCTGACTGGTTTAACTGTAAGGATATACAGCTCGGAAGAAGACCTTGCATTAGCAGGACTATCCCCAGCAGGATGATGATGGTGATGGGGGTGGGGATAGGGATGGGGATGTTAGTCATGATGATGATGGTGATGATGGTGGTGGTGAGGACAGTGGTAATGATGTCGGTGATGATGATAGTGGTGATGGTGGTTGTGGGAATGATAATGATGGTGGTGATGATGATGGTGATGGTGGTGGTGGTAGTGGTGATGATGATAGTGATGATGGTGGTGTGATGATGATGGTGATGATGATGATGGTGGTGGTGGTGTGATGATGATGGTGATGGTGGTGGTATGATGATGGTGATGGTGTGATGGTGGTGGTGGTGGTGATGATGATGGTGATGATGGTGGTGTGATGACAGTGGTGATGGTGGTGATGATGATGACAATGGTGATGGTGGTGATGATGATAGTGATGATGGTGTGATGATGATGGTGATGGTGGTGGTGTGATGATGATGATAATAGTGATGATGGTGGTGTGATGACAATGGTGATGGGGATGATAGTGATGGTGGTGTTGTGATGATGATGGTGGTGTTGTGATGATGATGGCGGTGGTGGTGGTGATGATAGTGATGATGGTGGTGTGATGACAATGGTGATGGTGGTGATGATGATAGTGATGATGGTGATGGTGCTGATGATGGTGATGGTGGTGGTGAGGACGATGGTAATGATGTCGGTGATGATGATAGTAGTGATGGTGGTGGTGTAATGATGGTGGTGGTGGTGGTGTGATGGTGGTGGTGTGATGGTGGTGTTGGTGGGGATGGGGATGGCGATGATGGTCACGATGATGGTTGTGATGATGGCAGTGATGATGGTAATATGTCAGTGATGATGATGGTGGTGGTGTGATGATGGTGATGATGGTGGGGAGGATGGTCATGATGATGGTGGTGGGGATGACAATGATAGTAATAATATTGATGATGATAGTGATGGTAATGGTGAGGATGATAGTAATGATGTTGGTGATGATGATAGTGGTGATGGTGGTGGTGTAATGATGATGATGGTGGTGGTGTGATGATGGTGGTGGTGTAATGATGGTGGTGGTGTGATGATGATGGTGGTGGTGTAATGATGGTGGTGGTGGTGTGATGGTGGTGGTGGTGGTGGTGTTGGGGATGGGGATGGCAATGATGGTCATGATGATGGTAGTGGTGAGGACGATGGTAATGATGTCGATGATGATGATAGTGGTGATGATGGCAGTGATGATAATGATGGTGTGATGATGATGGTGATGGTGGTGATGATGGTGATGATGGTGGTGGTGAGGACGATGGTAATGATGTCGGTGATGATGATACTGGGGATGGTGGTGGTGTGATGATGATGGTGGTGGTGTGATGATGATGGTGATGATGGTGGGGAGGATGGTCATGATGAAGATGGTGGTGGGGATGACAATGATGGTAATAATATTGTTGATGATGAGTGATGATGGTAGTGGCAGCTGCCCTTCTTTCCTTGGGTGTTGTGTGTTGGGCCTTGTGCTCGGTGGTTTACATTCATTGTCTCTTAGTTTATTCCTCCCAACTACACTATAAGGTTGCATACTATGGACCCGGTCTTACAATCATATGAACTAATGCTCAAGAGCTTAAGTAACTTGCTCAAGACCAGAGAAGAGGTGAGGCCATGATCAGAATCCCTGTTCTAACTTCAAAGCCTGTTGTGTAGTTTCCTGTGGTTGTTGTAATGAAGTACCATAAAGTGGGTGGCTTGACATGACAAATGAATCCTCTCATGGTTCCAGAGGATAGAATTCCAAAATCAAGGTGTCAGCAGGTCCACACTCCTTCCAACTGCTGTAGGGAAGAATTTGAGCTTCTGGTGGCCCCAACTTTCCTTGGCTTGTGGCAGCATCACTGCAGTCTCTGCCTGTGTCTTCACATGGCCATCTTCCCTGTGTCTCTGTATACCCTCTCTTCTTAAAAGGATGCCTGTCATTGGGTTTAGGGCACACCTAACTCTAGAATGGTTTAATCTCAAGAGCCTTAACTAATTATATCTTCAAAGACCCTATTGCCAAACAAGGCCACATTCTGAGATTCTGGATGGTCATGAATTAGTTAGGGGGACACTACTCAACCTACTGCTCCTGGGTTTTGCCTTTGACAGCTTACCCTCCAGGCTAAGCCTGTCTTTGCTCCAGACTTTTTCCTCCAGAAAACCCCATCTCCTGGGAGCTGCCTTGCCAGTCAGAGCAGTAGAAAATTTCCATCTGCATACAGTTGGGGACATTGGCTTGGGACAAAGACTGATGAGACCCTACCTCAAAAGAGGGGCCTGGGGATCAAATGGACAACAGCAACTCAGAAGGTCAGATAGGAAGCTTAGGGGTCTGTGAGTTCATGTTAATGGGGGGAGGACAACTTGGAAAAGAAGGGTGAGAATGGTTGTACAACTCGAACAATGTCACCAGGTCCCTGACCTGTCCATGTAGAAGAATTGTTTGAGTGGGTGTATGTTCTCAACAACAAGAACAACAAATAAATTATTTCAAGGAGAGAGAGCGAGTGAGAGAGCTCCCTGGGGGCTTGGGGGGCATTTCTGGGACTGAAGGAGCTGCCATTTAAAAACCTCCTTTGTGTAGTATGGTGACGTAGTGCCTAAGGTGTTGGACTGCCAACCAGAAGGCTGGCGGTTCAAACCCACCAGCCGCTCCTCGCAAGGAACATCAGGCAATCTACTTCTGTAGTGATACCGCCTCAGAAACCCAAGGAGGGGTTGCTATGAGTTGAATCCGACTCGACGGCAGTGAGGTTTTTTTTTAATTTGTGTGGTATGCATTTAAGCAGCTTCACGGGGCAGAATTAGCTAACATTTCCCAAGCACCTACTGTGCACTAGCCCTGGGCTGCCTGCACGCCCTCACTGGCATCCTGGGGCCCTGGTGCTCAGACGGCCCTCTCCCATACGTGCAGAGTCTAGGCGGCCCCCGCCGCACACCTTTTGCCCCTTCCCTGCAGGGGAACAGGTACAGACCTGGAAGCACACAGCTGTGATCAGCATGGCCCCTGGGGAGCTGCACAAGGTGGGTTCCATCCCAGTGGGGGCGTGTCTTGTGACCTCATCCTCAGAGCTGGGCTTCAGGGTCCTTGGCTTCTGTGAACACGGCTGTTGTCATGACAGTTACTACTGTGTGTTTTTGTGTGTTTGTGCTGTACTGATTTCCTGACTGTGCTCCCCCGGGCCCAGACTCCTCAGGCAGCAAATTTGGGCTGGCCTGCACTGAGGCGCTTTCTGGTCCACGGAGGCTTGTACGTATAGCTTGTACGTATCATGTCTGCAGAAGTGTCGGTGAGGTTGGTTATGTGAACTGCTGAAACGCGGAGTAACTCACCTAGAGGACAGGCAGTCCTGACCTGTTAAATACATCTGGCCCCAGGCTCTGCGCTGAGGTCGTAGCCCTGTGTGTGTGTAGTTGGTCATAAGCTTCTGCCACTGTCCCCCCACAGCCACGTCTGGGATTCTGGGAGCTGAAAGGGTAACGCTGGCCCTCAAGGACCTCCAGGACCCTGCCCTGCATCCTGCCAGGGTCACGATGGTTACACTGCACCCAGCAGTTAATTTTTGTTTTTTCTTTTTTTAAGTTTATCTTTTTCATGCTAAAATATATATAACAAAACTTTTGCTGTCCCAGTAATTTTTCATGTCAGTTCAGTGACACTAAATGACATTACTATTGGTGCCACCATCACCACTATCTGTTTCCAGAGTTTCCCGTCATCCTTCACAGAACTCATGTCCAGGCAATAACTCCTCCTCCTCCTCCTCCTCCCACCTGGTGTCACCATAAGCTGATTCAACATGATGGCAACCGATGCCAACCCTTCTCACCCCACCCCAGCCCCGGTCGCCACTATGTGCTCTTTCCCACATTGCCATCGAGTTGGTTCTGACTCACAGTGACCCCATGTAGAACTGAGCCCCATAGAGTTTTCTTGACTGTAATTCTTATGGAAGCAGATCCTGTCTTCTGTGGTATTGGTGAGTGGGTTCGAACCGCCAACCTTTAGGCTGGCAGTTGAGGATTTAACCATTTGCACCAGTCTGGGGCCTCACTAATAAACAGTGGTGACTATTTTTAATATCACCCCACTTTTCATTCTGGCACAGTTTAGGGTGCTCTCCACTTTCCTGTGCGAGCCCTTCATTGCATGCATTACTGTCTCCCCCCTTATAGATGCATCACCCAAGATCCCACGGTTTCAGTATTGTATCTGAGGACAGAGAGGTGAGAGGGCAACAGTGGGCCTGAAGTTCCCCTCACCATCTTGCTGCCTTTCTGCGAGGGAGTCCAGAGATATGGCAACTTGTCTCCCTGGATTTGAAGCCAAGGCATGTGGAAGAGAGGAGCCGGCAGGCATATGGGAGCCCAGGTGCACATGGGCGGGAGCAGGCAGATGCCAGGCGGGAGTGGGGGCGGAGGAGGACCCCTCTGCTGCGGCAGGCCTCCCCCACAACCCACTGCCCCCCTTCCTGAGATGCGGCTCCTGCTGCTCAGACAGTCCCTTTGCAGGGGCACCTGTGCCCCGCTCCCGCCTCCTAGCCTGTTCCCTGGTGGCTGGCAGCCGCCCGCACCTGTGCACCTGTGGCTGCGCCAGCCCTTGGGTCATTCCTGCAGAGCACACAGGGAGAGGGTGTGACATTGTCCCAACTCATCCGCCGGCTGTTCTTGGGACCCTGTGGGCAACCCCCTCCCAACCCTCAGGAGTTCCCCTGTGTCCAGGCTCCAGCCCCTCTGACATCTTGATGCTTCCTTTGGTGGGACCCTGAGCTCAGCCTCCACGTTCCCTGGGGTTCAGCTCTTTCCCACTTACTGCCTATCCTCTCAGGACAACACCTGGGCCCTTGGGACCCTCCGCATCTTCCACCCTCACTGTGGCCTCAGAGCCTTTGCCCAGCATCCTGCCTCCAGGAGAGCCCTCTGTCCTTGCCTGCCTGAGTCACCCTGGCCTCCAGTGCCATGGCGCAGGGACACCGTGTGTTTGCATTGATCCGTCATCCTGTGACTGTGCACAAGTCAGCGAGCCTCTCTGCAGAGCAGGCATAGATGCTGCCCCTCAAGCGCTCTTGAGGGGAGTGGCCTTAGGGCAGGGCTCTGGCATGCAGCATGTGCCTCATCACAGCCCAGCTGCCTTGTCCCCCATCCCACTAGCCATTCATGCCAACTGTTATGGGGTCAGGAAGTTTCCCAGAGCTGCCAGGGGCTTAAAGTAGGTAACCATGGCTAACTGGGGAGAGCTTTTAGCTAAGATCCAAGGGCTCCAGGCTCCAGTCTTAGCTCTGTTCTGGTGACCAGACAGGGAGGGAAAGATAGATGGATGGGTGTGAGAGGGATGGAAAATGGATAGATAGATAAGGAATGGATGGATGGATGGAGGAGTGGGTGGATGGATGGAGAATGGAGGATGAATGGGTGAATGAGGGAGGGAGACTGGATAGATGGGTGAGGGGTGGAGCATGGATGAATGAGGTTTGGGAAATGTAGGATGAATGAATTGGTGCATCAATGGATGGACTGACAGGTGGATAAGGGATGGAGGATGGGTGGATATGGGATGGAGAACGATGAAGGGTGGAAGGTGGAAGAATGAGGGCTGGGAGATGGAAGAGGGATGAATAAGAGTTAGGTAGGTAGCTAGATCTGTGTAGAAGCAAGCCTTCAGCCTTTATTGAGGCACTAATAGCATGTACTCTGGTGGCTTAGTAGGTATCATGTATGTCTTCTAACCAGAAGGTCAGTGGTTCAAACCCACCACCTGCTCTATGGGAGGAAGATGCAGCAATCTTGAAAACCCAATGGAAGTTGCTATGAGCTGGAATCAACTGGATGTCAGAGTGTTGGTTTGGTTAATGGCGTGTGCACCTCTGGGCTGTAGGACACGGGGACAGGGACAATGGAGACACTACCCCTGACTGCAGAGAATGCATAACCGAGTCCAGAAACTACAGGGCAAGTCTGAGTTCCCTAGGCTCTTTCCAGCTTTCTCTTGCCCACTGTTCTATCTTGTGGGCTGTTTACCATTGAGGCTTGGTGGCCTACCATGCACCAAAGCAGGAACCCTGCCAAGAATAGGTGGCTGGTCAACCGTGCCCCTGTCCAGACTGTTTCAGACCGCCCCCTGCCCTTGGCAGAGCCAGAGGTGCCCAGGCTGCGTGCTCTTTCTCTCAACCACCGAGAAGCAGTTGTGCTCTCCACCCTGCTCTCCTGAGTGGCTGGTCTCCTCTGGTCTAGTCTTCTCCTTGCCCGGAAGAGCTGACGGCAGCCCCTGCCTGTGCCTCCCACCATGTCTGTGGAAGCTGACAAGTGATGTGTGAGGCCCCAAAGACCCAGAACTGAGCTGGGTGTAGGTCCTGCCATGAGCATCTCTGTTTGGGGTCACACAGTGAGGTGTTAACAGTGTCCTCGGGACATGCAGCTTTGCTGCGGTGGCCTTGGAGGACTTCCCAGAGCAGATGTGGTTTAAGCCAAATCTTAAAGGCTAACTTGGGAGTTTGCCAGGTAGATCAGGTTGGGAAGGGCTTCTCCCACAGAAGGAACAGAGAGTTTGAATCTCAGGAAATGGTTCAGTCCATGGATGTGGTGCTCCCATGAGCCAGACGCCGAGCACTGGGGGCAGGACTCAGGGGCTGCCCTGGAGGCACTGTGAGGCATGGTAGGGGGTGGCTCACTACGGTGTGGGTTCAGGGATCAACAAGCCCGGGGAGGGGAGCGTGCAGAGTTGGGCAGCACGTTGGAGGGAGAACCCGGCAAGGTTGCAGGGTGTGGCGTGACAGCCTTGAGTGACATTCTGGGGAGTCTTCTGGGGAATTCAGGAGAGCTGTGAGTCCATCTGCTTTGGAGAGGCACTCCCCGATGGCTAGCAGAGAGGGTTTCTGGCCTAACTTGGGAGCTGCTGGTCGGTAGGAGCAGTTCTGCCCCCTCCCCCAGGAGAGGAGAGGGACCTGGCCAAGACAGAGGTGTCACTGTGATGACACAGTGGGGCACACGGGGACTCCGTGGGTGTGAGCCACAGGCTTGGGGTGGGGAAAGGCTCCTGCAGGGGCCCTTGGGAGACCCAGGAGTCCTGGAGCGGTCACTGGCCGCTGTGTAACTGTGGCTGCATGGCCGAATCTCTCCCAGCCCTGCTTACCCTTCACAGAAAGCCTGAGAGGAAGGATGTGGGGCTTTGGTTCGGAACACCTCACAACTGAAAGCTGGCCGTGTGAGGCACAGTTTGGCTGGTGCTGCTGTTGGTCTGCAGGAGGACTAGTGGAGGGAGCCACCGGTCTGTGGGAGGGAGTTCCTCACGGCCCCACCGAGGCCACATGTGTGCCTTGAACCCCTTGGGTCTCTGCAACCAAAGGGTCCCCAGTCCTCCTCCCCACTCCAGGACACGGCCCAGCGCCCAGCCCCACCGAGTCCCCAGTCCTCCTCCCCACTCCAGGACACTGGCCCAGCGCCCCGCCCCACCCAGTCCCCACCTCCAGCCCGGCCCTTGCCAGTCACCTCCTCCAGCGTTAATTCTGGGCCAGCCAGATGGCTTTGCTGTCTTTCTTTCTTGCTCTGCCAGAGCTTCCCGGGGGCTTGTTCCTCAGCTGAGGGTGGGGTAGGGGTGGGGAGTGCAGGGATTTGGGCTCTTATTAGCCAGGCCTCTAGCTGTCTGAGCTTTGATGGCCCAGAGCTCCCAGGGCCTGGCTTCAGGCACTCCAGCCAGCCTTGGAGTTGACCTTGAGGCTTGTTGCTATGGAAGTAACCAGAGCTCTTAGCAACCACTGGTCCTATTGTGGACCACCTGTCTAATTTTCAGATGGGTCTGTCTGGGGCACCTAGTAAATATTTGTGGGACAGAGAAAGGTGGTAGCTTTTGTGCTCATAGGGCCATACTTGTCTTTGCTTCTTCAGCATTCCAGTTAGGAAGGGAAGCACATGCACACAGCACATATGTGCACATGCACATGTATGTGCATACATGCACATTTGCATGTGCATGCATATACACGCACGGACACACTTAGACACATGTGTATGACCACTCACCCTCACACTCTCACACATACATGTGCATGGGCACACAAGTGCATATACACACACGCACTTGGACACATGCGTGTACATGCATACTCACACATAAGATACATGCATGGATGCTCATGCACACCCTCACACATGCGTGTGTGCTTGCACACCCATGCATATATGCACACACTTGTACACACCTCTATGTACACACATGTGCTCAGATGCTTACCCTCACATGTGAACATGCACACACATGCATGTACATGCACACATGCACACACATTTAAGACACATGCATGGATGCTCACGCTCACATCCTCACACGTGCACTCGCACACACATGTATATATACACACACTTGTTCACTCATGTATGTACACACACTTAGACACACATGCACAGATGCTTACCCTCACACGTGTGCACATGCACATATACACACATTCACACACTTGCATGCCCATGCATGTACACATACACTTAGACACACACGTAGACACACTTAGTGTGTACTCACATGCACTCACATACACATGTGCATGTGCACACATATATACATAGACACACACACTTGCATGTGCATGCACGTACATGCACACATGCACACTGACACACTTAGACTTAATGTGTACTCATGAATGGACACTCACCCTCACACACACATGTGCATGTGCATACGTGTGCACGCGCACACACCAGGATGCACATCCATGTACATGCACACATACGCACACACTTAGACACATGCACATGGCTGCTCACACTCACACTCACACAGGTGTACATGCACACACATATATATGTACACACACTTAGACACACGTGCATGGCTACTCACACTCACACACACCCTCACACACATGTGTGCACATACACTTTACAGACATGGGTCTGAGGCTGCAGAGTCCCCTGATTTACCCAAGGTTAAGCAGTGGGTTAGTAACCTGTGACTTCCAGCCCATACTTGCCTCGTCCTCTTTTAAGGCCAGGGGCCAGTTGTAAAAACGGCAAGGACAGTTTCTGAGCTCCTCTAACTTCACAAGGGGGAAGGATGATCCAAAACAACACCCCAAGGTGGAGGTCACACCGCCACCCTCCATCCTGTTTGCCGCTTCTGACACTAACCGTCCCTCCCACAGCACTCCTTTGCTGGGTTTGATCATTTGTTGCAATGTCCACACAGAACCCACAAGCAGTACTCATGATTATAGGGTTTATTAGGAAATAACAGGCTACAGGGCAGGTTCAGGAATGCTTGGGATACAGTTCTTCTGTTGGGACAGCGTCCCCTCAGCCGTGCTCGCAGGCATACGTCTCTTTGGCCATTGGCCCCTGGACCTGGCCTCTGCTCTGCTCTGATGAGTGTTAACAGGGCTCTTTTAGCTTTGCTGATAGGTGCCCAGAGAAGCACCCTGCTCCACCAGCCAGCTTCCTGCCCGAAGGCGCTCAGCTTTCTTGGTCCAGGGCCGGGAAGCCCACTGCTCTGTCTCTTGCCAGCCTCTTGCTTCTGCTGCCTCTGCTGCTGCTATTTCTCTGCCGCCCTCTTGCACCATCTCAGCAAAGTGTTACAGCTCCGTCTGTCTCCTGGGTCAAGGAGGTTCAGCGCAGCGTTCTCAGGTCTGAAGGATGCACTCCACTCTTCGCTCTTCTTTCTTGACAGTAGTGAGCTCTCCCCCTCCTCTGCCTCTGGGGTGGCTCTTTTTAAGCCTAGTGGATGGCAAAACTGACCAGTCCCCACATTAGGATTCCGTACACCTTATTTCCATGGCCCCACCCCCACAGAGGTGCCATATACCTTATTTACATTATTAGCAAGCTGTCCAGTCCCCTTGGTGGGCCACAAGCACCTCACGTTTACGTAGTCCTACTCAGTCATCTGGTAGGACTCACGAAGACCATAGCTCAAAGGGCCGTGTTAAGGAATTCCCTGCATCACACCAGCCCTCCGTAAACCTCTGGGTCTGTGGTGTCTAGGAAGAAAACTTTTTTTTTTTTTGGTAGTGTGTAGTGTATCTTTCTATGCATAGAAACATTAAAGAAACGTTTATGGATACACTACAGCATCTTTAACATCATACTACAGTAACATTTGATGCACCACAAAGAATTCCTCGTCTTGGGGGTCCCTGGTCCCGTCCTCCTGAAGCTCTGTCAGAGCAGCAAGCACACAGACCCTAGAGGGGCTGATGTGGGCTCCAAGCCCCGTGGAGGGAGCTGACCCCGGGCTCATCCACACTTGCTTGTGTGCACTGGGAGAGGGCAGGGGCAGTGCCCTGCATCCAGGGAGAGTCCAGGGGGCAGTGTCCCATGTCCTGGGAGAGGGCAGGGGCCGTATCCCGTGTCCTGCAGAGAACCTTCCTCTACTCAGTCTAGTAGGACTGTTTGGAAGAGGTGGGCAGGCCCCTTCCATCCCCTTGTGCTCCAGAGTCTGCCATTGGCAAGAGCTGCTGAGGAGAGAACCCGCTTCGGGCCCAGGGAACACCCTCCAGGCAAGCTGCGTGGTAGTACCGTTCCCTCCACCTGGCTGCTCAGGTGACACTCCCCAGGGAAAAGCTGGCACCTAGACTGGGGGCAGATCCAAATAGAAGAGGCAGTGGGGAGTACGTGGGAACAGCCCACAGTCCTCCCCACATATACAGCATGGCCTGGCTGAGGCCAGGGTAGACCGAGGCCCACAGATGTGGCCGAGCTCAGGCCGATGCTCTTTCTACTGACCCTCAGCACAGCAGTGACAGGCATGACCTCAGGGCTGGGACCTGGGACTCAGTCCTCAGGGACCCTCTGTGCTGACTCCAGGAAGCCAGCTGGGCTAGAGGCTGGGAAGTGTTCCAGCTGGAGCCTGGTAGCTGGGCAGCAGGGCTAAGTGGGGTTACCACCCTGGGAGGGACCCTGGGAGAGGCAGGAGGCTGCAGGGTGGCAGGTGGGTGTGAACGCATCCCAGAGGGCGCCGCTCTTGAGCGCCCTTCTCTCCACTGCTTTTCCTCTTGCTGTCACACAGCTCTTCCCAGCATCTTAAAGACTCGTGTGTGTGTGTCAAAGCCACCCTATTAGTGTATTGGTGACACTCTTGGAGACAGTGCTCATGGGAAAGGAGCCACCAGCACCTGTTCTCCTGTCTGTTGTCTGCCAGGGAGGGGAGCTGACGAAGGCGTCTTGATAGTCTGATAAAAAGGAGACATTCCCGCTCAGCCCACCTGCTGCAGATGCTGGACGTGTTGTAAAGATGGGTCTGGTTTTGAAGTTGAGCAGAAAACCTCGTACTCCGGGCTATTCCCAGAGTGGTCCAGAAAAGTCATCTGAGCAGAGTCTACTGACGTGTGAGCCTTTATAGACAGGTGTGCATGGGAAGTCTGCATTTCCTGCAGAGTGGAGTCAGGATGTGACTGAACTGGGCTTTTATTTTGGCCCTGGACACTGGACGTATCTGTCTAGTGCCAAGCCCACGGGGGCTCCATGCAAACGCACCAGGAAAGTGAGGGAGCTCAGTGCTGTTTACTACCGTCTTTGGGGCTCTTCTGCAGACGCTCTGAAGCCACCCTCCTCAGGATGGAAGGGGCAGCCTGAGCAAGGCTGCACCCCCACCACCAAGCCACCAGCCAGCCCTGGCTTGCCCCCACTGGGTTAACTCCCCTGGCTTACATCAAGCTCAGGGTGGTGGCTGTTAGTTGCTGTCATTCCAACTCATGGCAAGCCCACACACAGGAGAACCGCATACCTCCTGGTCCCATACCATGTGGTCCCGTTCCACCTTCTCAGTCGCTGCTGTGTTTGAGTTCATGTGATGGCCGCTGTGTCATATTCTGAGCGCCCTCCGACCTGGGGCTCATCCTCCAGCCCTCTGGTGGACAGTATTCTGTTGTAATCTGTGTTGTTGTTGTTGTTGTTGTT
>NW_006921635.1:2467043-2479996 GCF_000298275.1 Orycteropus afer afer
TAGGGCTTTCATTGACTAATGATCTCTAGCATCTCCTCACGTGTCTGTCAGGTGTCTGAACATCGTCTTTGGTGCGTAGGGCTTTCATTGACTAAGGATCACAAGCATCTCCTCACGTGTCTGTCAGGTGTCTGAACATCGTCTTTGGTGCGTAGGATTTTCATTGACTAATGATCTCTAGCATCTCCTCACGTGTCTGTCAGGCATCTGAATATCATCTTTGGTGCGTAGGGCTTTCATTGACTAAGGATCACAGGCATCTCCTCATGTGTCTGTCAGGCGTCTGAACGTTGTCTTTGGTGCATAGGGCTTTCATTGACTAATGATCTCTAGCATCTCCTCACGTGTCTGTCAGGCATCTGAATATCGTCTTTGGTGCGTAGGGCTTTCATTGACTAAGGATCACAGGCATCTCCTCACGTGTCTGTCAGGCGTCTGAACATCGCCTTTGGTGCGTAGGGCTTTCACTGACTAAGGATCACAAGCATCTCCTCACTTGTCTGTAAGGTGTCTGAACACCATCTTTGGTACATAGGGCTTTCATTGACTAATGATTGTGAGCATCTCCTCATACGTCTGTCAGGCGTCTGAACGATGTCTTTGGTGCGTTGGGTTTTCACTGGCTGATTTTCAGAAGTAGATCACCAGGCCTTTCTTCTTCACCTGTCTTAGTCTGGAAGCTCCACTGAAAACCATCCACCATGGGTGACCCTGCTGGTATTTGAAATATGAGTGGCATAGCTTCCAATGTCATAGCAACACACAAGCCACCACAGGATGACAGACTGTCAGTCAGGTGGTACTGAGTACTGAGTAGGCAGCAGAACTTCAGAATGATGCACCACCTGATTTGAAATTTTTTATTGTTTTCTGACCTGAGGGTCAAATGAGATGGATGTTTATGCCCTTCATGGGCAAAGGGCTTGCTATGTTCAGAGGTCAGAAGAAACGCATGATCCACTCTTGGTCAGGACTCTGTTGTGAGTAGCAGAATCCGGTTTGAACTAGCACAGGCCAAAGGAACTAATGAGGTGCTCCTGTTGGCAGGGGAGGAGGGCAAGGGTGCAGCCGCACCTGCAGTCACTCTTAGCAGACTTGAGGCTCACGGCCGGTGCCAGTTCTGTGCTTACAGACTAGTTCCGCAGAGGAGGCCATGGCTCTCGGCAGTGTCTGTGCTTTTACCACCGGCAAGGACAGATCTTCATTCTGTTTAACACTAAGTTAAAAAAGAAAGTCCCAGGGAAATTAAAGATTGAGATTGCAGACAGCATGGTGCAGCCTTCTCTTCCTGCTCCTAAAAAAGAATAGAACAAACATTTTTAGAAGTTCATATTCATATAGGTACAAAAAGTGGATCCAAAACCATGAGGAATTCCCAACAGATGGAGTAAAAGTGAGATATGATTCTTGAAAAAGCCAACAATAGCGAAAATTGTTCCCAGGAGGTAGCAGGATCTCTAGGTGTGCCGTGGGCCTGCTTGGGTGTTATAGGATAGTTTTGTACAGTGTTACCATTGGGAGAAACTGGGAATGTGTGCAAGGTATCTCGGTATTATTTCTTACAACTGCATGTGACTTTGTAGTTTTCTCAATACATTTTCAATAAAATATTCCATCATGAGAAACTAGATAAAATAAAACAAAATAACTGCTAATTTAGAAGAGGGAAACCAAAATGAAAAATTTTAAGTACAGTATTTAGAAATGAATGACAATAAGAGCATTAAATGGTAAACTTAAGAGATGAGGCCATATCAGCCTTCAAAGGAAAATTTGTAGCCCTAAATTTATTAAGAAACCAATAAAAAAAAACAACAAACCTCATTGCTGTCAAGTTGGATCCGACTCATAGAGACCCGCCCCCTTAGGTTTCCAAGGCAATGTCACAATGGAAGTAGATTGTCCAGTCTTCCTTCTGAGGAGTGGCTGGTGGGTTTGAACCACCAGCCTTCTGGTTAGCAGTCAGATGCCTTAGGCACTATACCACCAGAGCTCCTATTAAGAGACAAGTAAACTAAAATTAATGAGCTTGGTTTTCCATTCAAAAAGCTAGAAAAATAATTAAATAAATTCAAAGAAGGTAAAAAGAAATTAATTAAAAATTAAATCAGAAAACTGAGTAGGATTCATCCATAATTCCAAAAACTTGTTCTTTCAGAAGACCAATAAAAGAAATAAAACTTTGGCAAATCTGATTGAAAAAAAAAAGGGGGCAGAATACATAAACATTAATGAAAAGCATGTAATATAGGAGAAAATTTTTAAAAACAAGTCTTGCCAGTAAATTGAAAACCTAAGTGAGATGTATGATTTCTAAATAAGCAAAAAGTGATCAAAATTTGCTCATCAAGAACAAGAAAAATCTGCCCTAAAGAGAGTGAGTCCTCCTGGATCTGCAAGAGACAGACGGGCCTCATGTCACATTCACCACAGCAAAGCAGGCAAGGGGTGGGAACAGCTAGTCGCCCAAGACCAGGGAACCCTCGACCACAGTCAGGCGAGAGGAATTCAGCAAAGCTATAGGCCAGACTCCCTCATGAACATGCAGAAACCTAGATGAAATATTAGCAAATTTAATTCTGACAAATATTAAAAGACTAATACAGCATGATCAAGTGGGATTTGTCCCAAGAATGGATGGGAAAGGTTCAGTACTAGAAAAACTTTTCATGTAACTTACTGTAGTGATTGTTTTTGTTTTTTGAAGTAGTCCAGCTGTCAAAATTAAGGTTGTTTCATTGTAGACTAGGCATGTGGGTGGCATCGGACAGTAGCTGGGGGGGTTCTGGGAGGTCTCTGTGATGTCCCTCTCTACATACTGTCCCTGAGTGTCTGTCACAGGCTGGAGTGACCAAGGGAAGAATATGTGGTAGAGTGGATAGAGCCAACATTGTGCCATCAGGCCAGGCTGGGGCAGAGTTGGAGATCATGAGTCCACGCTCAAAAGAGAGTGCAGTGTGATGGAGGGTGGACGTTTGTACCGCTTGGGTGTTAAATCACCATCTAGCTGAGGATGGCAAGTGAGCTCAGGTCAGTAATAAGCCAGGCATCTGCCAGAGCAAACATAAATCCTCTCTGGAAAAACTTACTCTCATCCTGAATCTTAAATAATTTGTACAAATGAAGTTCCAAAGCAAATGACTATGTCTGGAAGCATTAAAATAAATAAAAAGCAAACTTGAAAATACGCAGGGAATGAAAACGACGGAATGACCAAGCAGGTTTGAAAAGGGACCAACAGACCTTCAATAGACGGCTAGTCGCAACTGAAGAAAGAATTTATAACGGAAAGCTGGGTGTGCAGACATTGGCCAGGTTCACCACTGAAGAGGAAAGGACGCTACGGAGAGGACAAGAGCCAGGAGAAGAGTGGCGTGCCACACTCATCTCTCAGGACCCCAGAGGGCAGAGAGGGGCGAGCCGGAGGCCGACTCGCAGAGGTCCCCCCGAAGCTCTCGGGTGAGGACAGGCGGAGGCAGCAGTGCGGAGCGGCTGGGCGAGAGGGGGCGAGCGCGCTGGAGGAGGTGGGACTCGGCTCCCAAAAGGTGCTGACACAAGTCTCTCTGTTCCCGGGCTAAGACGAGCCCCAGGTGGACCTGGGAAGTGATGTCAACCTCGTCCTTGTCTCCTCCCCAGCCTTAGGCAGCTCTTCGTAGCTACCCAAGGGTTACTGATGGCAGTATTGACAGAACTGAGGGTGGCAGTGGGGGTGGGGCCTTGAGACTGTGGAAGCCAGTGCCCCCAGTCAGGCGGGGCTCTTCCCTGCGCTGCTCGACACAAGGGGGTGCCACTCACGTTGGAGTCCAGAAGGAGGGCCCCGTTTACGCTTGCTCAGTGTCCGGCCGGTGCAGCTCACCTGGGCAACCAGCAAAGAGGCTTCTGCTGCTGGTTTGCTCTTTTTTTCCCCTTTGTTGAGAATATACACAGCAAAATATACACCATTTCAGCACTTCGGACATGCACCATTCAGTGACACTGATTACAGGTGCCCTCAGAGATACCGCAGGTTCGGTCCCAGGCCGCCTAAAGCAAATTCTGCAATAGAGCAAGTCACACACATTGTTTTATTTCGCAGGGCATGTAAAAGTTATGTTTACACTGTAGTCTCTTAAATGTGCAATAGCATTCATGAAAAAGTTTGAAATGTTGTGAGAATTACTAAAATGTGACACAAAGACACAGACATGTTGGAAAAATTGCGCCGACGGACTTGCTCAACGCAAGGTGGCCACAGACCTCCAATTTATAAAAGCATGGTGTCCGCGGAGGCAGATAAAGTGAAGAGCATGAAACAGGGTGTGCCTATGTGCTCTTAAAGTATGGAGCCATCCTCTCCCTCCTGTTCCTAGGTGCTCCTCCCCCTTAACTTGAGCTCCCTGCCCCCCAAGCTGCCTGTCTGCCCTTTTGAGTTGCTGCCGTCACTTTGGTCCCGTACAGGTAGTTCTTAAAGGAGCATCATGCCCAGCAGATGCCTTGTCTCCTGAAGCTGGGTGCTCAGGGCCAGTCAGAGTGCCACTGCTAGGTTTAACTTGTGTTTTCTTTCCTCCCACGCTCCCTTCCTGGAGAGGAATGGCACCCATCATCAACGGGAGGCGTTCCTGCGGCCAGGAAGGGAAGCTCATAGCTGTGTAAAGAAGAGCCGATTACCTGGGAAACTTTCCAAGCACATTGTGTTCTCTGGCAGCCTGGGGCCCGGCTCTAAAGTCCACATCGTCCACACAGAGGAGTGGAGGAAGGCCTGAGCGAGTTGCACAGATTGTGTGTAACACATATACACACCTGCATCTGTCCCCACTTCCCCCTGGTGACACTGGCTTGGCCACTTGGTGTCCCCTAGGGATGGTTTGGGCCCAGGACCCAGCTCTGCCTGGTTGCTTCCCTCCAAGTTGAGAATTTGAGTGTAATAAAAACTTGTCCCTTGAAGGTGCAGTAGGCCAAGTCCTGGACCCCAATCCTGCAGTGTACTAAAATCAATCAGTCAATAAAATCTGACCTGCAGTGGCCCATGTCATCCACCGTGGACTTGCTGTGTGGTGCCGCCCAGTGACTTGGCCTCTCTGGGCTCTCCTCTCCCCATCTAGCTCTGATTCCTTCCCCGCACCAAGCTCCCAGTGAGATTGCAGCCTCGAGTCCTTATAGACAGTGGTACACCACACCCATCCAAGAGTGGCTGCAGTCCCTTGGACCATTTGGGCTGCCTAGCACAGCTGTGTCTATTCAGGGTCAAGCCTGGCTCTGTCAAATCTGCTTCATTGGAAGGGGCTGAGATGGCCCCAGGTGGCCACACCCACCCCAAAGCCATGGATGACAGCCAACCCTCTGTCACAAGCTGTCTGCCCCATGAAAAGTCTGTGTCACAGAAAATGAGCTGCGACTAGTAAGGCAGGACTGAGCCAAACAGAACTTCACCAGCCATGTGCATTGGTGCCCAGGTCTGTCGTCACAAAGGCCTCCAGCCTGTATGTCATAGAACGGCAGAAATGTCTTCTCTTGTGGTTCTGGAGGTTGAAACTCCAAAGTCAGAGCATAGCCAGGGCCGTACTCTCTCCGAAGACTCTGGGCGGTGCCCTAAGTCCCAGGCCTCTCCATGGCTACTGTTCGCATTTTGCAAAGTGTGATGGGTTAGTTACAACTGGTGAACCTGTGTTGACCATTGTTAGGAGCCCACAGTTCACATCTGAGTCTTCTAGCAGTGCTCCAGTTGCTCCAGTCACTCCAATTGCATCTTGTGGTTGGCCATGTTTTGGAAACACTGCTTTGGACTACCTGGAGGCATGGTGGGAACTTCCTTGGGGCTAAAGGGCACTGACACTCCCAGGGCGACCCCTCGGGGCAGCTGTGTCTGCACCCCAACCCCGTGGCTGCTGCAGAGGGGTCTGTGGGGCGAGGGATGGATGCACGCCCTCCTGGTCCTGAGCAGGCTGGACCGGAAACACCGGCTTCTGAAACTCTAGCACGGGGCTTGACCCTGAGGGCAGCACCACACAGCCACTTGTAGGTTTTTCAACAAATTATTAGACTTCAACCGACAAATTACTAATTAATAGATTTTATTGATTGATTGATTTTAGTACAGTTTTAGGTATATAGAACAATTGGGCAGAGAGTTGGATGTTGTTGAGTTGATTTCCAACTCCTAGTGACCCTGTGGGACAGAGTAGAACTGCCCCATAGGGTTTTGTAGGCTGTAATCTGGAGCTCTGGTAGCGTAGTGCCTAAGGCACTTGACTGCTAACCAGAAGGCTGGTGATTCAATCCCACCAGCCACTCCTCGGAAGGAAGGTTGAGCAATCTACCATAGTGATACTGCCTCGGCAACCCAAGGAGGGGTCACTATGAGTCGGGTCCTACTCGACGGCACATAAGAACAACAACAACAATCTTTAGGTAGCGGACCACCAGGTCTTTTCTCACATGGATCTAGTAGGTAGGTTTCAACAGCCAACTTTGCCATTAGCAGTTGGACACTTAACTGTTGAATCACCAGGGCTCCTTTGTTCCATGTACCCACCCCACCCCACCCCACCACCCAGCACACCTCTTCTCCCATTCACATTTTGCATTATTGTGGTATGTTTGTTACAATTGCTGAACCAATACCAATAAATCGTTAGTAACTATATACTCCATAGTTTACATTAACATTTATTCTTTTTGTGTTACAGTCCTTTGAGTTTCCACAAATGCATAGTGTTGGATGCCTCCCATTACAGTGTCATACAGAATAGCTGCACTGCCTTCAAAATGCCAAGTGCTCCTCCCCACCTCCTTCTGAATCCCTGGTGACCACTGATGGTTTTTCTGTCTCTGTTGAGTTCTGCCTTTTCCAGAATGTCATAGAGGTAGAACCATGCAACTCTCAATTCACCTGGGGCTTTGTTGCCCTGTGAACTTGAAGTAGGAGCTCTGATGGTACAGTAGTTAAAGCATTCGGTTGCTAATCAAAATATTGGTGGTTCGAACCCACGAGCCATTCCACAGGAAAAACATGGCTGTCTCTTCTGTAAAGTTTTTCAGCCTTGGAAACCCTACGGGAGAGTTCTACTCTGTCCTATAGGGTCACTATGAGCCAGAATCAACACAAGGGCAGTAGGTTGGTTAGTTGGACTTGAAGTCAACTGCACATGGCTACTTGCGGTCTGAACAGTGACCCGCTGTTTCCTAGGAGGAAGAAGAAGGAAGTGTTTGGCAGCTTGTGCTGAAAGACCCCAAGTCATCTGGTGCCGCCTCAGAGCTCTGCATGGCCAGCATGGCTCTGCACGGAGGTCTCGTGGCGTGTCAGCTAAGTCAGAGGAAAACACTATCCAGGCAGGAAGCCTATCTGGTCAAGGACTGTCCTGCTGGCAGTGTCCCGGCCATCAGCCCCCACGGAGTCCCCTGCAGTAGATTCTGGAAATGCTTGTGAAAGGCAGGAATCAAGGCAGATGACTGAGACTTGGTTGCTGAGCAGCTGCATGGAGGTCACTGGTGACCTTGGCCAGTGTGGTATCACTGCAGAGGTGGCACGAGGTGTGAAAAGAGACTGGGCAGTGAGATGGTGGAGCCAGCGAGGACAGCTAGCTGTCGGGGGAGCAGAGAAAGGGGATGCTCCTAAGGCAAGGGAGTGGGATTAGGGCGAGGCTGTGGGATATTGGCTTGTTTTGTTTTTGTAAATATGGAAATTACGACTTGTGTGAAATTGTTCCGGTAGAGGGACAAAAATGGACAGTGCCAGAGTGTAGGTGGGGCCAGAGATAGAGGAGACTACAGGAAAAGGTTCGGGGGTGGATCGGAGGACACGGGACCCAGTGCACACTCGGAGGGGAACAGAGAGGTTTGTCCATTGTGGCAGGAGAGGTAGACACGGGTAGGCGGGTGGATGTGATGGTGGGGATTGGAAGAAACAAGGAGGTGGAGCCTGGAGGAGAAGGTGCAGAAGGGCATGGGAGGTGCAAGGGCGTAGGCCGCAGGGATTGTGGGCTTCTGGTCACTACATGGAACAAAGGCTGGCTGAGTCAGCACTCAGAATTGTGAGCTGGTACTGCTGGTGCGTGTGATTTGTGACCATTAGGACATCACCGTTAACGGAACAGGGTCCCCCAGTGTTGGTCCTGCGGGATCCCAGTGCTGCCTCTTGTTACCTGTAGTGACTTGGCCAGCTACCGAAGGCCATGGTTGCGCTGGTCAGGGAGGGACACCAAGAGCTGAGGTCAAGTGTGGCTTTGGGCTGGGCCTGCAGCATAGATGACAGAGGAGCCCAGGGTGTGCCATCCTCGGAAGGCCCGCCTCCTTCACCTCCAACTGTGGGTTACTCTCCCCACAAGGGCAGTCCTTCCCGAGGCTGGCAGGCTCCTGGAAGGGCCCAGAACACAGTGGATGCTGCACTTGTCATGCAGGAGAATGACCCTGGGTGAAGCTTCCCCATGGGGAGGTGACCGGCATCGAGGATGGAATGCCAGGCTGAGGCTGTGGGAGCGTAGCTCATCCGAGGCAGTATGGGGCAAGCTCCTTGCCTCGTCTCTTTGTTGTCACACCCAACATTCAGGGGCATTTGGTTGTACTGCCCCACCTTGTCCTAGCCCTCCTGTGTTAAATAGGGGAACAGTGACCCCTGAGGCCAGTGTGGTGATGGTGGCAGTGCCAGCAGGGTGCCCAAAAGCGGAGTCAGGGTGGCGAGAGCTGGCGACTCTCCCTGGTACACTCACACAGGAGCTGGGCTGCAGCTACCATCCCCTCTTCCCTCTGCCCAGGAAGTGAGGCTGCCAGCCCAGTGGCAAGGAAATAGAGACCTCCTCTGCCCTGCCCCCCCCCCACTGTCTGGGTGGGGCACTGGCCCTCCCTGAGTGTACTTCTCTATGCCCATGTCTGGCACTGCAGGGGTGATGTGATGATAGGAGTGATAGTGCCTCCCCTCGCCCCTGGGGCTGGTGTTTGGGGTGAGGTTCTGGGGGACATGCTTTGTAACTCTCAGATCTGTCTTACAGATGAGGGGCATTGTTTTCTAAGGGGTCCTTCCCCACTCCCTGCAGAGAGCTGTGTCCTGTGGTCCCAGGCAACCACTGTCCCCTGAGGTCTGGCGGCCAACTCCCACACCAGTTTGGCATGTGCCCCCGCCTGAAGCTCTGGGTATGCGAGGGTGAGGTTTATGGTCCTTGTGACTTCCAGGCCACTGCAGTGGAGGTCAGGGCCTAGGAGGCTGGGTGGGGCAGAGGACACTGGGCCAGGGACACTGGGGTTGGGGCTGTGTCCTCCTGCTCTAAGCCTCCTTCAGCGTTGCCCCCCAGCTCTGCCAGCTCCTTCTTCCCCTTCCTAAGGGCTGGGGCCTCAGGGAGGAGAGAATAGGGACTAGGGTCAGTGAAGTCCATCATGGTCCCCTCCCCTGGGTCTCAGTATCCTCATTGGAGAGTGAGGGTCAGATTTGAGCAGTCTTCAGCCTGTCTCCTAGCCCGGAAATGACCCAGCTTCCAGAGCTGTCTGGGTGGAAGCCGGTGCCCGACAGATGAAAGCACCCCTCCCCGAGCCTCCTGTGTACCCCCACCCCTGGCCTAGCAGGACTGCACCGCCCCTCTGCCTCCTCAGGTGGCCCATTTTCCCCCTCCTATTCTTTTGGAGCCTGCTGCTCCTACCTACAAGGAGCCCTGGTGGTGCAGTGGGTAAAGCACTCGGCTACTAATTGGAAGGTTGGCAATTTGAGCCCACCCGCTGCTTCATGGTAGAAAGATGTGGCAGTCTGCTTCTGTAAAGACTGACAGCCTCGGAAACCCCATGGGGCAGTCTACCCAGTCCTCTAGGGGTGCGAGGAGTCAGAATTGATTTGATGGTATGGGAGATCCCTAGCTACAGGTGTTGGGGGCAAGGATGTGGGCCCAGGGCAGGGTGTGCCCACAGGGCCTGGGTCCTTGTCTAACTCATCAAGGGTGAAGGTCCCTCACTATTGGCCACTTCAGCCCCCTGTTAGGGACCAGTGGGCTTGGGATGCGGAGAGCTGGGAGAGAGCTTTCCTGGAGCCAAGGGAGGAGAGACTGGAGGGACAGACCCACCAGAGGCCTCTAGCCCTGAGGTCCCTGAACCTGGCTCGGCTCCCCCGCTGCCCCCTGCCGCCCTCCCCACCAGCCGCAGTCCGGGTCCCGCAGGCCTGGCTCGGAGGTGCTCCAGACTAATTGCTAGAATGCGGCCGCATGGCATTTGGCCGGGTTCCACCTCCTTGCTCTGCACAGCCTCTCTTGCGAATTCCACCTGTGACGTCAAGCCCCAGCTAATCGCGGAAAAACAGATTACGTCCTGTAAACTCGGTTCTCTGGCCTTCCCCCGTAGCCGCGGTGGTATACTCTGGCTCCCTCTCCAGGGGGTCATCTGCCTGCCCACTCTCCCGAGCCGAATGTTCCCACTCCACTTTGTCTCATAGCCATCCCTGGAGCCCGGCCACCCAGCCCACTTTGAACTTGAAGCTGGGAAGCCACTTCTGTTCCATTGAGCTGCCAGGGAGGCTCGTGAGGACCCTGGGCCGGAGGCCCAGCAGGTGCAGTGTGCTGGAGGGGGGCCGCACCCTTGAGGCCTCAGGTGGAATCACAGGTTCAGGTCCACGGCCAGCCACTTTCTCCGTCTCCCCCATATCCGTTCAGGCCGGACAGGCAGCCTGAGGAGGACAGTGGTTGTGGGCTTGGGGAGACTGGCTCTGTGTCCCCCACACCACCTCCTGACCGACTGTCCTCGTCGGAGCTGTGCCTGGGGGCAGTGCAGATCTGCCCCCTCCCGCATCCGCGGCTGTGCAGTCCCCTCCCCATGACCCCTGCTCACCCTGCCAAGCGAGCCCCGTTCTGACATGTTGCCCTCCTGTTTTCTCCCAATCACAGCCAAATGTGGAGGGTCTTTCTAGGGGCATGAACACGGGGGGTTCTGGAATCCCAAGGCTTTTCTCTCACCTTACTCATACTCGAGGCCCATGTGTGGGCCTGTCACCATCCTTCCTGGAGAGGATCTGTGTGGAAGTCCATGTGTGTGTGTGGGGTGTGTGTGTGTGGGGTGTACTCAGGCCCCTTGCCTGGCTTCTCTTAGAAGGGCTCCTTGGAACATATATTTCTCTTGTTTTTTTTTGCTTGGTGCCAGCCCCTGGAAGCTGCCCTGTGGAAAACCATCAAATAGAATTAAGGCTAACTTGTCACGACTCCCGCAGAGACAGAGATGAAATGTGTGTCTGTCTTGCGTGCCCCGGCAGTGGAGTGGGTGTAATGAGATTGTCTGAGGGTTCAGCTGCTGGGTAAGAGGGGCTTGGGGACTGGCAGACACACAAGTCACACTCCTAATTAGGGGGACTCACAGAGGGGGATGGGGTCTGCCCGTGTGCCCATGCTTCAGGCTCAACCAGGAAGAAAGCAAGAGTGACCCTGTCTTGCTCTAAAAGGTTCGTGTTCTGGCCACAAAGCCAAGAGGACCCATGACGGGGCTTCCTGCCTTCTTCCCTTTGTGCTCTGGCGTTGGGCTCTTTCCCTTGTGGCAGTAGGTCTGCATGTGCCCATAAGCAGCCCAGCTACGAAGCCTGTGGGCTTTACACAGACCTTCCTTCTGGGCCCTGCTCAGCATAGCTGTTGTTGGCTGACACGGAGCCAGCCCCTGACTCATGGTGACCCCGTGTGCAATAGAACAAAACACTGCCCAGTTCTGAGCCAACCCCGTGATTGTGATTTATAAGATTTCCATTGGCTGGTTCTTGAAAGTCGGGCCTTTGTTCCTGGTTCATCGTAGTCTAGAAGCTCCATTGAAACCTGTCTGCAGCTCAGCAACATACAAGTCTGCACTGACGGACGGGTGGTGGCCACACGTGAGGCCTGCTGGTCGGGCGCTGATCCAGCACCAGGAGCTGGGCTAAGCATTTGGGTGCATTGTCTCATTTAATGCAGAAAAAGCCCAGCGGGACAGATGCTATTATCATCTCCATATTGCAGAAAAGCAAGTTAAAGATCAAAGAGATGAAGCATTTGGCCCAAGGTCACAGCTAGGAGATAGGAGAAGGTCTGCCTGACTCAAAGTCCGTGCTTTTTATCACTGAACTACCCATCTTTGCTTAAACCTTTCTGCTGATGCCTTGGGAGTATTCAAGCAGAGTAGAAAAGTGCAAGTAAAATTTGCCTTGGATCCGCCAAGTAGTGATAGCCACCACCGTGAGTATTATTGAAATGAGTACATCAACAGGCATATTAACTTTGTTAATGGATCATGTTCTATATGCATCTATAAAATGAAACAACGTGGAAAAGAACAGCAAGAATGGTTGCACAACTCAAAGAAAGTAATCAATGTCACTGAGTTGTACTTGTGGAAACTTCAGTTGGTGCAATTTTAAAAAATCAACCTTAATTCACTCCTGTGGCTTCCAGCCAAACTATAGACAGGCATATAGGATCTACATTTATGCTAGGTGGATACGTTCCTTAGAATGGTCAGTCATGGGACAATGGAAGGGAAGTGTTTGCACAGGAGATACCTTAGGGGGCAGGAATGCATAGGAAAGAAGGAAACGGAAGAGAGAACAACAAGGAGGAAGTGGGAAGAGACCTATTACACTGTGGGGACTGCAGTCCATATCACGAGGCAAAACGTGTATGAACTGCTGTATGGAAAATGAATTTGCTCTGTAAACCTTCACCCAAAGCACAATAAAAAATTAAAAACCTAAATTTTTCTTGAATTAAACTGAAAGAAATCTAAAACAAAGGTATGGCTAAACTTCAGAAAAACATTTCTTCATCAGTTTTATTTAAAACAAACAAATACTGCTGTCAAGTTGATTCCAACTCATAGCAACCCTATAACCTATAGGGCAGAGCAGAACTTCCCCCATAGGGTTTCCAGAGCTATAAATCTTTATGGAAGCAGACTGCCTAAATGTTACTAATTCTTTTATCTTTTTTTTTTTTTTTTTTGCATTACTAATTCTTTTTTTTTTTTTTAATTAGGATTTGGGTGAAGATTTACAG
>NW_006921635.1:2489978-2523755 GCF_000298275.1 Orycteropus afer afer
GCTATGAGTCTGGTCTGACTCGATGGCAAGTAACGACAACAACAATTTTTAAAAGGCTAAAGTTAAGAAAAACTTTTAAACGGTTATGAAATCATTAATGTTTTACCTACACAATGAACCAATTTTCATACTATGGAAGTTGAGGAAAGTAACATATTTTCTGCCTCCTTTGTCCCATTCCCAGTTCTTGCTAGTTAGGTTATTATAGCTATTATTATTTTTACATTGTCAAGATTTTTACATTCAATAACTATAAATAGCACAGTTTTTTAAAATATTAGTTTCATATTCACTAGGTTTTTCCATTGGGGAACTTAATTTTGATTGAACTTTTGGTTGGCTGATTTCAACATCAGGTAATTTTGTTAAGAACTTAGGGATGTAGAAGCCCCTAAGTTTATGTTTGAGAATGTCTGTTACATTTATGGGGAGCTCTGGTGGTGTAGTGCCTAAGGCATTTGACTGCTAACCAGGAGGCTGGCGGTTCAAACCCACCAGCCACTCTTCAGAAGGAAGATTGGGTAATTTCCATAGATATTACTGCCTCAGAAACCCAAGGAGAGGTCGGTATGAGTCGGGACTGACTCGACAGCAATGAGTTTGGTTTTTGGTGTTTTTTTTGTTTGTTTGTTACATTTATATTTAAAGGATAGTTTTAATAGGTATGAAATTCTTGTGTCATGATTTCTTTTTCTCAGAACTCTGTAGGCATGCTCCACTGTTTTCTGGAATTGTGCTGTTATGGGGAAATCTGATTCTCCCCAACCCATTTCTCTGTTCCCCCTAGTTATACATTCTTCCTTTTTCCTTAAAGGTTAATAACTTTTTCAGGGTGTGTCTAGGGGTTAATCACTCTATCAGGTTTTCCCATGACATAATATGCCTGTTCAATCTGTAGAATCCAGTCTTTGTTTCTCTCAGGGAGTTTTCCATTATGTATTTGATGTTTTTTTTCCCCTATTCCATTTATTCTGTTTTCTTCCAGAAGCACCCCAATTATATGTATGTTATATCCCCTTTTGTCTCCCATCTCTGTCATTTTGTCTTACTATTATTCTCCATTTATTTTTGTGAGATTTCCTCAAGCCTGTCCACTACATCTCTAGTTGTTTATGCTGTGCTTTTTTCTATTTATTTATTGCTTTTAATATAGCATTTTAAAAATTCTTGTGATGTTTTTATTTTTCTTTCCCATTTTTTTCTTGAGCTCTGCTAGCTCCTCTTTATCCTTCTGTTGTCAAATAAATTCTCTTGTAAACTTCTGGGTCTCTTCTTTTACGTCTCATCTCTAACAGTTTTTAAACAATTATAACTATAATTTCCTTGAGTCTATGGAGAACCACTTGTCTGAAGTTGTTATGCAGTTCTCTGAGTGATTCTTCTTGTGTTGTGTGTTCTTCATCTGTCCTGCTTTTAAATGGAGAGACCCCATGTTGGTTCCTTTCTGATTATTATTATTAAGTACCCTACAACCAGCAGTGTGTGGAGAATGTGTGGTGTGACTGGGGGACACCTGCAGCTGCACTTTGGGTTTATTACCTGGAAGACATTCTCTCCAGAGCTGTTATTTGTGCTTTGCCCAGGGATTCCATCTCTCTTGAGTGTCAGAGTTCACAAGATCAGCATGGGTCACAGCAAAGCTCTTTGGATCACTGACTGTATATCATGACTCACCCTTCCTTGTCTCTTCTGTCTCTCAAGCCACACTTGTCTCCCAGCATTCTCCCTTAGCTGGGAAGTAAGAGTCTGCCCTAGAAGTGGCTTTTGGGTGTGAGTTCTACTTCGGCTCTCCCTCCTCTGCCATTCCACATGTAAAATCAAGTCTCTGTGTGTATTGAAATGTTTACAGCAGCACCATTCATATCAGCTCAAACTGCACGTGCCCATCAGCAGTAGAATGGCTAAGTGAAGTATAGTATTTTGCCCAGCAGAATGCTACACAGCAGTGACCATGAACAGTGTACAACTACGTGCAAAAGCGCGGGTGAATCCCATGAGCATGGTGTTGAGCAAAAAAGCAGCCAGACCCTATAAAAATGCATGGAGGCCCTGGGTGCTGGCATGGTTAACACGCTCAGCTGTTAACTGCAAGATTGGAGGTTCAGGTCCACTCAGAGATGCCGTGGAAGGAAGCTTGATGGTCTACTTCCAAGAAATTAGGCTTTAACGCCTTGTAGAGCACAGTTCTACTGTGACACTCATGGTGTCACCACGAGTTGGAACTGACTCGGCGACAGCTAGTGATTTAGAGTCTTCTTGGGAGGAAATTCAAAATGCATACGAGCATATGATGGATCCTAGGAAATCCTGCAGTTAAGAAAACTTCCAACATTTTTTAACCAGTTGTCTCTAAAACATCAGGTTTGAACTCAGAGCTCAGAGTGAAGCTCCTAACTGAACCCCCATGTCACTCTTGTTATCAGACACCCAGGTAGTTAACGACAACTGTGCAGAACCATTTATTTTATTCTTTCCTCCTATGTACCTATGTGTATTTATTTGCTAGGACTGCCATACCTAAGTATGACAAACTTCAACAGAAATGGATTGTCTCACAGTCTGAAAGCTAGAAATCCAAAATCAAAATGTTGACCGGGCCATTCCCTCCAGAGGCTCTAAGCAGGATCCTTTCTTGCCTCTTCCAGTGGGAGCTGGCTTGGCTGGAGATTTTTTCCCTGGTTTTAAAGTGAGAGGACTAGAAGTAGTGCTGTTTGAGGAGAGGGAGACACTTCAGGAACATGCTTAGTCAAGCCCACCCCTAATCCTGGATCAGCCCCAGTAGGTGATGGAAGATTAATCTGATTATGTGTGGTGAGCATGGGCAGTCATGGTGGTAGAATGGTCAGGGCCCCACGAGGGCAGGTCCTTGGACTCCCTGCAACTCATTAGAGCTTGTGTCTGGCCCCTGTTGTAAAGATGAGGATATAGCCCAGAGAGGAAATGGACTTTTCCAGGTCACTCTAGGGAGCTCTGGTGATGCTATGGGTTAATGCATCCAGCTGCTAACCAAGAGGTCGGCAGTTCGAATCCACCATCCACTTCATGGGAGAAAGATGAGGCAGTCTGCTTCTGTAAAGATTTGTAGCCTTGGAAATCCTACAGGCAGTTCTACTCTGTCCTATAGGGTCTCTCTGAGTTAGAATTGACTGGATGGAGGTGGCAGTGAAGTAAGGTGACTCTGGGATATAGCTTTGACCCTATGCAGCAGGAGGCACCTGGGTCCCCAGAGGTGGGTGTGAGTGCTAGCATGTCACTCCGGGGTGCCCACTTCCTCTTCTGTGACATGGCATCCATAGTACCTTCTGGGTAGGGCAGCCCTCCAGGTAGGGCAGCCCCAAGGTGTAAATGGGAAGCCACCCGGAATAGCATCATGGAACCTCGGTTTGTGCCTTCCCATCTCCCATGCTAATCTCATCCAAAGGTTCTCTCTGTTGTTGGAGTAGGGATGGTTTCCTGGGCCTGTGCTACTGCCTCAGCCGACTGGGAGCCCAGCAGGGGTAGCACGTAAACACCCACTGCTCCAGACAAGCCCAGTACTTGTTTCTGACTTTTTCTTGGAATGAAGTGAAGCCATGGGGAGTAGGTCATCACTTCTGCCTCTGGCCTCTGCTTCCAACCAGACTTGGGCTAGACTCTCCAAAGGCTGGCCCATGAACACTGGACCTGGGGCGAGCAGCTTTCAGGGCTGAGTAGGGGGGCAGGAGAACCACACGGGGGCTCTAGTCTCTGCTTCCGGCCTTCCTGGACAATGCCAGTCCTGGCCCAGGCTCATACTGCTCTCCACCCCCGCAGACCAGACCCCTAACTGGATCTGCCAGAGTTCTGGTGAACCCAGTTATCTTGATCTTGTTGTGTGTCCAGTAACATTTCAGAGCAGATGATCCTGCAGGGCTGTTCCTTTGTACGTGGGGCCCCCAGGATGCTGCCTGATGGCTCGGACCTCGATCTCCCCCACACCCAGAGCCCGTGTGCCCAGCCTCTGGTCTTCACAAGTCCTCACAGGTTCCTCCTGTTGTTCCCCAGAGTGATCTTTCTAAAATACTCCCCTGGTTCTGCCTCTGCCCATGTTGGAAACCTTCACTCATCTGCCAGGTGATATCACGCCATCTCTCGAGGTTAACCCACTAACCCACTGCCTTCCAGTCTATTCCAACTCACAGCACCCCTAGAGGGCAGAGTAGAACTGGACAAGGGTTTCCAAGGCTGCCAATCTTTACAGAAGCAGATGGCTTCATCTTTGTCCTGTGGAACCACTGGTGGATTCGAACTGTCAACCTTTTGGTTAGCAACCCAAGGTTTTAACCACCTCGCCATGAGAGCACCTCCTCTGGAGGTCAGCATGGCCGAGCTGCAGTGGGGGTGGGAGGTGCTTTCCTGAGAGCTCCTTAGTATCGTGAGTAAAACAAAAGCAGGGAGTTTGGGCCTCAGTGTGCCCCCCTTCCGCACCTGGCCATGCTGGGAGGCTAGCAGTCCTTACTGTTCAAAGAGCTCATGCTCGAATCTCACCTGGCCCTTCCGGCCGCTCTTTGAGTTCACTTAGGAAACAGGGATGTGGGGAGGCTGGGAGCCTCCCCTCTGTGCCAGTCTCCGCCAGCCTTCCTAGATGGTGACCTGACCTCCTCTCTCCCCAGGGATCCTCGGTGAGTTTTGTCATGGTGATTTAAGGAACCTTGCCCAGAAGTCCCCAGCTTGCAGTTCCCATCACCGGGAAGGCACGGACTCCAAAATGATCATAAAGGAATACCGGATCCCTCTGCCGATGACTGTGGAGGAGTACCGCATCGCCCAGCTGTACATGATCCAGGTGGGTCCCCCACCAAATGTGTCAGTCGCACCCGGGGCCTGGCTTCCAAGCCTGGTGCAGGTACACAGCTCCATGGATAGTCACGGCATTGGAGGGTCCCCCAGGGGTGGTGGTGCAGGCATGGCACGCCCACTTCTACCGCTTCCTTAGGTTAGTGCTTCTGTTGCGACGATTCTGATGTCCTTCATCGTGATGGCTGGATGAAGGGCATGAGGAATGATGTGTGTAGTATCGCATGGTGCACTCCCGGCTCCCAGGTCCCGCCTTCCCCACTACCCTGCGCTGCTGGCGGTTGGCCCTGTCACACTTTGCTCATTGGCAGAGTCCCATTTGTGGTTGGTGACAGGTTCAGAGCATCCCCAGTCTGAGATGATGGCTGGTGAGCTGAGGAGGTAGGACCAGCATAGTGGTGGCCAACACGTGACCACGCTTCCTCTTGGGATCCTGGCTGGGCCTTTGCTGTGTGGAGGCTCCTTCCAGCAGCTCCCTTTTGAGGCGGGGAGCTCAGATTAGGGCTCCGTCCTTCCAGAGTACGTCAACGCCTCTGGTACCTGCTCCCCCATGGGCTGCCTCTGTCCGACCTCTCTCGGTGCCCCTCATTGGACATCCCGCCCAGCTGTCAGTGCAGGGGAGGAGTCCAGCTGGCAGGCCCCCATCTCTCATCCCCATGTTTGCCTGGCAGCTTCCCACCCTTCAACCTGGTCACTTGGTGACAACCTCTGGCAGAGCCCTGGTGGCCCAGCCCCCTATGGGCAGCCCTCGAAGAAGCTTCTGGGGGTTCAACCAGGCTCCTCGGCCTATGAGGCCTGGCTGGGAAGGGAACAGGAGGGGCTTCAGCCTCTCCATGGGCTGTTTGCTCTGAGTGGCTTCAGAAGTGCCATTCAGCTCCCTCTTGAACCACTTACCCCTTAATTATTCCTCAAGAGCGGGAGAGAGAGGCTGCAAGCGCCGGCCCTGAGCTCTTGGAACACCACACAGCTTCCAGGAGCAGGCTGCTTTGCAGGGCCGCTGTGTGTGTTGCGTTGTCTGCCCCCCCAGCCAGTGGCTCCCAGAGCTCTGAGGATAGGACAGCCGAGCTTTGCAGGAACATTTCATCCCTGGATGCTGGGTTCCCGAATCCCAGCCCTTTCCACCCTCTTGCTCCGTGCCTCCAGTGGCAGCAGGCTTGTAGGAAGCCACAGCCTTCTTGAGACTCTGGACCAATTATCTTCCTTGGGTCCTTAGCACCCCTGCCCACCAGCCTGGCCCTGCCAAGTATCAAGGATAGCACCCCGCCCTGGTCTTACAATGGGAGCGCCATGGCTCTGCTGTCCCTTCAACAAGGCCCCCGTGGAGGTGAGGCCCTGGCCGCCAGGCCTCACTTCTTCCGACCTGCAAGCAGTGCTGTCTGGTTTGGGGCCCTGGGCCTCTTCGGCTGGTTGTTGGTTCTGACACAGAAGCCCAGGGCATCACAGTGCACGCTCCCACATTCTCTCTGCCTCCCAGCCCTGGCCCGCGGGCCCTGCCTTCCCAGGGCTTTGCCTGACTCCAGTGAATCCCAGGGATCGTGTCTGTTCACTCCCCTCTCTTAGCAGTCTCTGCTGAGTGGTGGTCTGTGAGTCTGCCCCTGCAGGACAGTGGCTGTGTGTGTGTGTGTGTGTGTCAGGCCCTGCCTGCTATTGTCTTTGGTGGGTGTGGGCCTGCTCTCCACCCCTCCTTCACACACAGCAGCACAGGCCCTGAGGGGGCCTGGTGGGTCTCTCTTGATGCCAGCGCAGCCCCTTCTCTTGAGACCAGGTCCCCAGGATCCCTGGGAGGCTGGGAGGTCACACTGAGCCTGGCTTCAAGTGTAGCTCTGACTTTCACTAGTGGAGGGACAGTGACCCAGTGATTGGGCCTCTCTGAGCTTTAGCTTCTTTATCTGTCACATAAGCCAGGCGCCTCATAGTACATCTGCCCAGAAGGGCTCTTATAGGCCAGTGCCCTATTTTACAGATGAGGAAACCAAGGTTGGCAAAGCTGGGATCACAACTCTGACCGCCTGGCTCCCAGCCAGGGTCCAGGTGACCTCCACGGCCCTGGAGAGCACTGGGCTCCTGGGAGTGCCTGCAGAGAGGTACCCTGCCTCAGAGGTGGGAAGTGCAAGTGAGGGGGAGGGCACCGTGTCTGGGAGCCCAGGGAGCTGCGAGCCAGGGAGCAGACAGAGCTTCAAGGAGTTGCCACCCTGGTGGAGGCTCAGAGGGACCGCTGACTTTTCCCCTTAGCCATCCCCCTGAGCCTTCTCCCAGCAGCTCTTGAGGAGCCCCCTCACCAGGGCAGAGCAGCAGGGGAGGCCCTCACCTGGCCTTTCCTGGCCCTGAGACACCCACACACCCCCATCAGCCTGTGCCAAAGCCCTGATGCTCCCAGAGGGACCTTCTCTGCTTCAGCCCCTCCAGTGCTTACCGGCTCCCTCCTCTGCCTGCCCACAGGCCTGAGTGCCTGGCTCCTGCTGTTGGGGTGGGGGGTGTCATTTCTAGTCTCCATCTTGGCGGTGGTCTCAGAGGGCACGCGTGTCACAAGTCATCACATTTAGTGTGTCATAGGTCAGTTATGAATAGCTGTGTGCTTTGGGAACAAAACACCCACACAGGGGTGGCTTTACAGGACAGAAAGCTACTTGCTCTCAGTTCAGGAGGTGAGAAGACAGGCAGTGGGGGAGGTCCTGCAAGTTTATGTGAATGATCAGAATGCCCAGGTGTATAGTAGCCCAGGCATGTGTCCCGCTACCTCCCTGTGTGTGTCTCTGTCTCTGTCCTGCTGCTCATAGTCAGAGGTGACTAGGTTTAGGGCCCACCCTACCCTGGCCTGGCCTCATTAACATAACAAAAGACACCCCCCCTTTCCAAATGAGGTCAGTTTCACAGATGCAGGGATGAGGCCTGGAGTCCTCTGGAGACATGTGGCCATATTTTGGGGGCACATAACCGAACCCATAACCGAAAAAGTCGAATTCACCAGTTCCTCTGGGCCCTCCTTTGTGCCGAGGGCTGGGAGAGAGTTGATTGACAAATGCTTGATATCCACTCAGAGCCCCCAGCGGAACTCACATGGTTTGCAGCCCTTGTAGCAAGTGCAGAACTGGGCATGCTCAGCCCACATTCTGAGCTGGGCTTTAGGAGGCTAAGCCTGCAGAGGAAAGTGCATCTCCCACCTCTGCTGAGGACCAGCTGTACCTGGAGCTGGGCCATGGCCTCCTGTCTGCACTGGCCGCCAACTCTGTGAGGTTACTCTCAGGATTGTGGGAGCCCGGGCAGGAGTGCCCAGCCTGCTGCCTGTCCAACACACCATCTCCGGTCTGGGAAGGACTGAAGATCAGGAGTGGGGCTGGGAGTGGGCCAGGACCCTGGACAGCACTAGGGAAGAGCACTGTGCCCTCCCTCTATCTCTGCCAACTGCATGGTTGTCAAGGACCTGCTTGTCCCTCTGCCCTAACCCCCCCTGGAGACTCCTATTTTTGTTGAACTGGCCACCTTGGGTCTGTGCCTTTGCCACTCCAGCCCCGTGGCACGGTGGCCTCTCCTGGGAAGCCCTAGGTGCCAGGCAGAGAGAGGGCCACCCTCCAGCCTATTTAGGCAGCACTGCCGCTGGCTCTGTGGGGGGTGGGCCACTCCCCTGTCAGGAAGAGCTGGCTCCTCTGTGGTATGACAGGTCACCACAAGGCTACCCAAGGCCCTTCCCACGTGGGGTGTTGTCCCCCTTTGGGGGGCCGATGGCCTTTTGTATTGCCAGCTCCACAATGAGAAGATGCACCCAGCATTGGAAGGGAGTAGTGATGTTTAGTCATTCAGGTTGCTCCCTGGCCTCTGCATGGAGACACTCAGAGGACATGTTGGGTGCCAGTGGCTGCTGCCTGCTGTGACCCTCAGGTCCGTCAATAGCCTACCACATCCGTCTCCTGTGAGTGACCACGGCTGTCACCACCTCTGGTGGTTTCAGTGGCTGGTTGCCAGGAGCCCAGACACATGGCTTGAAGTTAACCCTCACTATGACCTTCAGATGACCACTGTCCTGGGGAGGTTTGTCCTCCCCTTACAGATGGGAACTCGAGGCTCCGCAATGTCAAGGAACTTGCTCACAGGTGCACAGCAGACCCCACGAGGCAGGCTCTATCCTGACACATGGACTTGTCCTCACTGATGTCCCATAGCTGTAGTGGAAAGCTTTGCAATCCATTTTGGCTTTTGCCTTCTATGAAGTCACAGCTGTTGCTATTGGAACAGAGTTGCTCCTCACCACCCCCCCAATCTGACTCTAAAGCCCGGGCTTTCCCCACTATACAGCTCTGTCAATGCACCTGAAGTCACCTGTGGGCAAAAGATATGGGTTGGCATGGTAAGGCTACCCACAGAGTCATTCTCATGTTGTGGAAAGTGCTGTTTAAGGAAGGCCTGGCTTGGAGCAGAAGAAGCTGGGTAGGAGGTGATGAGAACCCACTGGTAGGTGAGAGACGAGGACTCACCTGTTGGGCAGGTCAGTGCTCCCATTTGCCAGACAGACAGGATCACTCACAGGAGGTGGTCAGGGGCACTGCCCAGCTGGGATGGATGGAGGACTCACAGAGAGGTCTGCCTGCTTCTACCCAGGCCTCCTGTACAGCCAGGTTGAGAAGACCCCTGTCTCTGTCCCCTCCAGCGCTCCCTGTCCTTTCTCTGCCCTTGGCTCCCTGACCAGCCAGCATCCTACCTTAGTCTCAGAGACCCCTGACCTGCACATTGTCCTCATGTTTGTTTGTTTGATTAATTTTATTGTGCTTTGGGTGTAAATTTACTGAGCAAAATTTGTTTTACATTCAACAGTTCACATACATTTGATTTCATGCCCCAACTGCCATCCCTGACCATAGCAAATTCTCCTCCCCTCCCCTTCCATCCCTGTGACCACCTTCTCCCTGTGCCCTTCTTAACTATGCACTCCTGTTTGTCCAGCTTTCCCTCTATGTGAATGCTGGCCCTCTGGTGCCCCGTGGCCAATGGCTCTAAGGGGTATATCTCCCTTGATCTCATATTTGTTTTGAAGGCTCATCTGCTCTGGGCCAGGGAGGCGTGACACATCTCATACCCCAGGGAGGCGTGATACATCTCATACCCCAGTGAGGTGTGACACATCTCATACCCCAGGGAGGCAGCAGGCAGATATGGGGGCATTGGCAGCAGGGCTATGGTGTTGGGAGTGCCTCTGTGTGCACACATCAGTGGGTGTGTAGGGAAGAGCATAGGTATTCAGGAGTGTGTTTGCATGCACACATGTGAGTATGTGTGTGTGTTTGAAGGTGTGCACATGCGTGTGTGCATGGGTATGTGAACATGTGGGGTATGTGTGGATGTGTGTTTCTTTGTGTGCACATGGGTATGTACACAAGAGTGTGGGTGTGTTGTGTGTGCGCGCATGTGAGTGTGTGCATATGGGCGTGGGTGTGTGCCTGTGGGTGTGCGTTTATGGGGGTGGGTTTTCGTGCACGTGCTGTTCAACAAGCTGACCGAAGATGGCCTTGGTGATGCTGTCACATCACCATGGGAACATGCTGAGCTTGAAGTCGCCAGCACCTTGGACACAGTTTCCTGCATGAACAGAACCCTGAGCTTTTGGAGACTGGGAAAGGTGGTCAGCAGAGCCACTGAGAGGTGACCGAGGCACTGTATTTCAGAGCCAGCCACCCAGGCTGTCTCCCGCTCCCCACACTGGCTGTCTCTTGCATCTGAGTAAGCATGAGAGGCAAGACGTGGTTTCGTTTGCTTTGTTTGACAGCAACTTTCCTGAGATGTCAGTCACATGCCATGAAGTCCCCCATTTAAAGTGCACAGTGCAGCTACCTTGGTCCTGGGTGCTCAGAGCTGTGTGGGTGTCATCACAACCAGTTTAGAAGGTCACCCCAGAAGAAGTCACTTCAGAGAGAAGTCCTGGGGGAAGGGGGAGGCAGTTGGCGGTACTGGAGCCTGGAGAGCTTTGGGCTCCCATACAAGGCCTTGGGCCCTTGGAGCCTGAGCCTGGACAGGGTCTGAGAAGTACCCAGAAGAGCGGCCACATGGGCCAAAGCCCTTTACCTCCCCCACTGCCTTCTGTGAGCCCCTTCCTGTATGCAGAGAACATGGCCCCTGGAGTCCTCTGGAGACACGTGGCCTTTTGTCTCCACAGAAGAAGAGCCGAAACGAGACGTTTGGCGAAGGTAGTGGCGTGGAGATCCTGGAGAATCGGCCGTACTCAGATGGCCCCGGTGGCTCCGGGCAGTACACACACAAGGTGTACCACGTGGGTATGCACATCCCCAGCTGGTTCCGCTCCATCCTGCCCAAGGCGGCCCTGCGGGTGGTGGAGGAGTCCTGGAACGCCTACCCCTACACCCGGACCAGGTGAGCTGACCCTGAGCAGGGGTGAAAGCCCCCTGATGCCCCCAGGCCTAAACCAGTGGTCCTGGGCTGGGACCCCCAGGCACACCCCTATACCTGAACCAGGTTAGCCACCTGGCTCCCAGGCTGGGACCGCCAGGCACACCCCTATACCTGAACCAGGTTAGCCACCTGGCTCCCAGGCTGGGACCGCCAGGCACACCCCTATACCTGAACCAGGTTAGCCACCTGGCTCCCAGGCTGGGACCGCCAGGCACACCCCTACACCCAAACCAGCCCTGCAACCTACGGCTCTGCCCACTCTGGACGAGGGCCTGCAGCTACATGTCCACTGAGCTCTTCCTCTCCTGACAGCACCTTCCTCCCACAAGTTAGTCTCCACCTGGGAGAAAAGCCCTGTCCTGCTGCCAGAGTTGGCTTTGGGTGGCAGGGGCATATCACACTGAGGACTGGGGGTAGATTCAGCCCTACTGCTTGTGGGCATGTGTGTGTTCCGTGTTCTGGCTTACACATGGGATATGAACATGTGAGCCTTCTAGAAGCAGCTTGGGGACACCAGCTTACTGCACCCTCTCCCCCAAGCCCACCCTCCCAACCTGCCGTTGGCTGTTCCTGGGACAAGGTGAAGGCCCAGGAGGTGGGATGGGGACAAGTGAGTCTTGGGTCCCACTCCTTCCCTTCCCAGCAGGCCCTGCTCCCCATGAGGGCCCCCGCCCAGCCCCGGCCAGCTGTCTCGTGGCCCCTCTGAGCACAGCTCTCAGTGGCTCCTGGGATGCCCCCCTTCCTGCACAGGTTCACATGCCCTTTCGTGGAGAAATTCTCCATCGACATCGAAACCTTCTATAAAACCGATGCTGGAGAAAACTGCAACGTGTTCAGCCTCTCTCCTGTGGAAAGGAACCAGCTGACAATTGGTGAGCATCCCCCGCAACGTTCTGGGCGTGCGTCCCCTGCGAAGTTCTAGGCAAGCGTCTGTGATGATGCGGGCAAGTGTCCCTGCAACGTTCTGGACAGGTGTCCAGCCTTCGCAGCCCAGAGCCCCCTCTGCCCTTTGACCCAGCTGCACACCAGGAGGAAACAGGATGAGCAACCGTACCCCATTTTCCTGACATGCAAACTGAGGCTCCATACCTTTCCCGGGCCTGCACGGAGGTGTGAGTAGTCACGGTCTACTGTGTGCCTGGCTCCCACCTCAGCTGACAGGCATGAATGAGGGCAGCAGGTGATCAGGGACTGTGGCAAACGACGAGGCCATCCCGTGCCCTTGATGGCAACGGCCTCCACTCCACCCTCTTCCTGCTAATTCTGCCATGTGTCTCTTTTCCAAGAGAAGGCAGAAACCAGGGTTCTCGCGTGAAGTGTCCCAGTGTTCACAATGCAGGTTCAAGCGATTGTGTGCCAGCCAAACAGAGCACACGCGTGGCCCGGGTTGAGCTCAACAGCTGCCAGTGTGCACCCTCTGGCCCCCAGGACCCAGGGTCCCAGGGAAAGAAGGTGTCGTGCAGGTGTCTCAGCAGAGGCACTCCTGCTCCTAGGGAGGCGACCCAGCCCCAGGATTTGGCTCCTGGGGTAACTGTCGTCACAGAGGACCACAAATCCGGTGGCTTATGGCAGCAGAAATGTGTTATCGCATAGTCTGGAGGGGTTGAGGGGTGAAGAGACATGGGGGAGCCCACTGGACAAGAAGGTGGCAGTCAAGGTCTGGGCAGACATGGCCACTCTCCTCATCTCCCTGCAGACTTCATTGACATCGTCAAGGACCCCGTCCCCCCCAGTGAGTATAAGACAGAGGAGGACCCCAAGCTGTTCCATTCCTCCAAGACCCAGCGGGGGCCACTTTCTGACAACTGGATCGAGGAGCACAAGCAGTACGCCTTCCCGCTCATGTGCGCCTACAAGCTCTGCAAGGTGGAGTTCCGCTACTGGGGCATGCAGTCCAAGATCGAGAGGTTCATCCACGACACGGGTGAGCTGCTGCCCCGGCCTGGCCCTGTGCTGCGCCTTCATCCTGCTCCCTGTGCGGAGCATCTGACCGTTCAACACGGTCGTGGAGCACCTCCGTGATGAGCAGTATGTGTGTCTGGCCATGAGCCCCCGGCCCCACCTTCAGAGACTCACGGCCTGCTTCTCAAATGGGTACATATACACACCTGTCTGGCAGCCCCTGGGTGGCGCCGTGGTTAAGAGCTTGACTCCTAGCTGAAAGGCTGGCAGTTTGAAACCACCCAGAGGCAACAGGAAGAAAATCCTGGCTGTCTGCTTCCAAGGGTCTCAGCAGTGCAAACCTATGGGGCAGTTGTACTCTGCACACACGCGGGTGCAAGGAGGTGGAATTGATGGGAAGGTAACAACGCCCCTCCCACCAGTGGGACACGCCCCCAGTACAGCCTCCCTGCCCACTCACACCAGGGCTGTGTTTTCTCCTCCTGGGGATTCTGGAACCCAGCCCTGCCCCCAAGCCTGCCTCCCTCACTGGGCTGGAAGCTCCAGGGACAAGGAAGCTTGGCCACAAATGTGTCCTTCACACACACTGGGTGGGTCCAGAGGAGGTGCCTGGGAGTGGGGGAACCAAAGATGGCCTGCGGCTCCTGGTGGAGCCTGTGCTGAGGTCCCCTTCCCCCTCCCCTCCCCCACCCTCCAGTCCCTGCCTCATGTTGGTGCCAAGGGGCCTGTCCCCACCCCAGAGGCTCCTGAGCTGGGAGAGGCCCAGCTGGCCCCTGACTAGACAGGCATAGTCTCCCCATTGATGATGGGTTTCCTGCCCATCTTACAAATCCTGATGACCCAGAGTGGGGCATTGTACCCCATTTTACAGAGGGGCTGGGGGAGCCCAAGTCAGAAGCGGAGCCAGGCTCAACCCAGCCTCACTGTCCTGCTGGCCAAGGCAGATGTTCTCAGCATCAGGGACAGGGCCTGCAGGACCTCCAGAGCCCCCTAACAGCCAGACCCACCATTTGCTGCCTGTCCCAAGAGGAAAGTGGGTGTGCAACACAGAGGGCTGGTGCCTCCAGTGGCAGGGCCTGGGAGCTGGAAAGGACCTCAGTGGCAGAGGTGGCCTGGGGCAGCTCAGTGTCAGGGCAGAGGTCAAGCCCACCACCCGCAGGCCTGCTTCCTGGGGGCTCTGTAATGTCAGCCAGCAGGCGTTGGGCTGGTAGTGAAGAGAAGGAAATGTCCCACCCATCAGGAGGGCTGGCACCACCCTGACCCCTTCCTGCTCCATCCCCAAGAAGCTGACCGTGTCAGTGCTAGTGGTTTATCCTGCCTTCTCCTCAAGGCTTTTCTGGGGTCAGGCACCCCTTCCCAGCCCTGTGCACTAACCAAGATCCAGCCCAAGCTCTGAAGATCCCCCGAGCCCTTTAACTGAAGCCCAGTCCCAACTTTGCCACACAGTGGCTCTGTGGTTTCGGGAAGCCTCTTATGTCTATGAGCCTCACTTTCCTTATCTGTAAAATGGGTATAGCAATGCCTGTCCTGCAAGGAGATAAGACAAGACGGTGGTATTCAGAACCAAGATGGCACACAGCACCTAGTGGGTGCTGGGTGACAGCTGTTACTATGTGTATTGTCATAGGGTCGTCAGTGAACCTGAGTCACCCGAGCCAGGCGGCCTCTCTCAGGCAGCTTTGGAGAGGCTGACTTTGGAGGTGGGCACCGTTCTTAACCAGCCTGTCACTGTCCAGCTGGTTCTGACTCTTGACACTCCATGTGTGTCAGCAGAACTGTGCTGTGCAGGGCTTTTGGTGGCTGATATTTTGGAAGCAGATCACCAGGCCTTTCTACTGTGTTACTTCTGAGTGAACTCGAAACCCCAGCCTTTCAGTGAGCAGCTCAGTGTATTAACAGCACCACCCAGGGACTCTGGGCTCAGGTCTTAGCTGTCCCCATTACTGCCTGGCCCCAGATGTAGTGCTGTTCGAGGTACTACATCTAAACCTGACACTGTCAAGTGGATTCTGACTCTAGTGACAGTTTAGGACAAAATAGAACTGCCCCATAGTGTTTCTGAGGCTGTAAATCTCTATGGAAGCAGACTGCCTCATCTTTCTCCCATGAAGCTGCTAGTGAGTTTGAACTGCTGACCTTTGAGTGAGCAGCAAATGTTTTAACTACTGTGCCACCAGGGCTCTGCCAGGCCCCCAGGAAGCATTTCCATGTATGGGTTAGAGTTGGGAAGCGTTGCCCTTCCTGGCAGCCATGTGGGGTCAGCAGACAGGTGCAAGAGAGGAAACTGAGGCTCTGGATGGGCTGTGGGTAGCCTGAGGCCATCCTCAATCCTGCTGAAGGAGGACACTATCTGGAGGTCAGGGGGCAGGGTAAGGAGGAAGGCTCCTACAGTGGCAGAGCAGGCCTGGCAGGGAGATTTAGAAAGGACAGCCTCAGAGCTGGGGAGGGGAGGAGGGGCTGAGCACAGCCGACACTGCAAACAGGAGGGGCGTTGGGAGGGTTCTGAAAGAGGCCTGCTGGGGACTGTGAACTGGCCTGACCGCCCTGCTCAGCCACCGGCCTTCCCCTAGGGAAGCAGAGTGGTGCATGCCCTGAGATGGAGCGATTTCACTCCCGGGTTTGCCCTGGAGAAAGCCGGGCAAGTTCCAGAACGTTCCAAGCAGTCATAATAGCAAATCGAACAAACAAAGAAAATGAGCCAAAGGCCCGCTGGCAGGAGAAGACATAAATGAAATGAGGCGTTTTAAACCAATAAATGCTTTTGTCACAAGCCTGTGAGCTCTGAGGCCACACGTACATGGATAAACCTCCCCACAACAGCAGGTTACGAGAGAACACGCACAGCCTGCCACATACAGAGAAATTCAACAGCATGCAGACAGACCCACCATGTCGCTTACGGGGACATGTGGGTGGGAAACCCATAGAGAAAAACAGTGAACCCCAAATTCAGGTAGACTCTCGTACTGGGAGGGAGGAGGTCATGAGGGGTATGTAGAAGGCTGGGTGATGTCCTCTTTCTTAGCTAAGTGGTATGGATGTGAATTGAAAAAAAAATTATAAACCCGCTTCATGGAAGCATACCTTTACTACCATACCATTCACCTGCTGTGAGAGAACCCTTGGCTAAGCGTGCATCTATTCAGAATGTGTAGCCAGCTCCAACAGCCAGTTCTAGAACATCGTCACCCCACAAGGTCCCTTTGTTCCTGTCTGCAGTCATCCCCACCCACCCCAGCCCAAGGCAACCTCTGATCAGCTTTCTGCCTCTATGGTTCTTTCCAATTATTGTCTGTATACCTTAAACAGTTTGTTTTATATGTACAGTACATCTTACTAAAAGTGTTGGGTTTTTGTTTTAAGTGTAGGGCCAACTTGCTTTTCAATGGGAAGTTAGGAAAAGCGTGCCAACACAGAGACAAGCGACTCTTGGGAAGCCCTGTGCCAGCCTCCCCTGGGACAGGAAACTCCCCCCAAAATTAATGGTGGCTTCTGATAAGACACATCACAGCGAGAGCCCCTTTGCTTTAATTATAGACTCACTGTGTGCTGCATCTGGCTGGGAAGACCTTAGAGATCATGAGGTCCAATTGCCTCATTTTACAGAAGGGGAAATTGAGGCACAATGGGCAGTGTTTGCCCTGGGCCACTCACCCAGGGGTGTTGGAGCCCAGCCCAACCCAGGCTCAGGGGGCCTCCGGGCCAACTCTGGCCTGAGAACTCTCTCTCCGTGTTTCTGTGTCTCTGTGCCCCCCCTTTCTCTCCATCTCTGTATCTCTCCCCATCCGTCTCCCTCCCTCTCTCCCTCCTGTCTCTGTGTCCCTCTCTGTGTCTCCCTCTCCCTCTCCTCCCCCGCCCCTCCCCACTCCCTCCTTTGCCCCTCCTCTTCCCCTGCCCCATCCAGGCCTGCGGAGGGTGATGGTGCGGGCCCACCGGCAGGCCTGGTGCTGGCAGGATGAGTGGTTTGGCCTCAGCATGGAGAACATCCGGGAGCTGGAGAAGGAGGCACAGCTTGTGCTCTCCCGCAAGATGGCCCAGTTCAGCGAGGACGAGGAGGCCACTGAGCTCTCTCAGGACCAAGCTGTCCAGGACCAGGCCTCCGGGGAGCCCGCCGAGCCCAGCGGCAGCAATGGGGAGCCCATGGCCGGGCGCGGCCTGAAGAAGCAGTGGTCCACATCCTCCAGGTCATCGAGGTCATCCAAGCGGGGAGGTGAGCTCGTGCAGCCACCCACACCCGCAGCCCTTCATGCCTTCACAGTGCTGGTAATGAGCCCTGAGGCCAGGTGGGGTTCATGAGGACCCTGAGAGTGTCTAGTGCCCCCTCCCCCCAGGCTGGGGTCTGCTTTGGGTGACGGGCCCTCCCTCAGGCATCATCTTCTATGGCTGGCTGCCCCTCCTGGGTCCCCATGTCAGCCTAGATCATTCCAAACTGAAAGCAGACTCTTGCTTTTCACATCTTTGGGGCTGTGTGGGGAGCCAGAACCTTCTCCTCTCTCCACAGACTGGCCCTCCACTGGCTGAGGCCGTCCAGGCCGTCCTGCAGCCCTGACGAGGCTGGGAGCCAGGCAGTGGGCCAGATGTGGAGAGGGTCTGCAGGGCTTCAGACCCTGGGAAAACCCTGGTGTGCGTGTGTTGGGGGGAGTGTGAAAGTGCTGTAGTTCTGAGAAGAATCAGATAGGTGTGCAGTGGAATCCCCTCGGCAAACCCAGACCCCTACACCCAGCTGCCATAAACTCTGTCCCTGTGCCAGTGAGCCAGAGAGACTTGAAAGTGTGTGCGTCTCCAGCTTTTATCTAATGAATTCTCACAGTCCTGCCAACCTGGGAGCCCTGTGGTCAGCTCCGCTGCTGCTCAGGGTCAGATCCCGGAAGCAAGTCACAGGACAGCCCACCCCGCCTGTCTGATGCCCATGCTCAGCTTACTCCCCGGGTGCCCATACTCCCCACTCTCCCCAGGAGAATCGGCTGCACCGGGAGCTGCTCTGGGAGGAGGTGGTGTGGGAAAGGCCTGCCCCTCCCAGAGTCTTCCTGGTCCTTGCCCCAGGCCATGTCCACCTGGGTTAGTGGCAACCCGTTTCCCTGGGCCACCTCCTGCTGCTGCCCCTGCTCAGGTGCACGGCACTCGCCTGACTGCTTCCTGCTTCATGGGGCCCAGGGTTCTGCGTGGTGCCTGGGCATGGGGAAACTGCTGCCCCTCAGCGGCCGACTGAGTGGTTGGCCTGGGATTTGCCTTCCAGCGAGCCCTTCTCGCCACAGCATCTCGGAGTGGAGGATGCAGAGTATCGCCAGGGACTCAGACGAAAGCTCTGAGGACGAGTTCTTCGATGCCCACGGTAGGCAGGCTGCTGGAAGGGGGGCCTTTCTGGAACAGGGTGGAGCGTCTGGCTCCAGGAGTCTGGAAGGCTTTGGGATGGGGATGTTGAGTTCAGGTGGAAACTACCTACAGCAAGTGAATGGTGTGGTGGAGAGGATGAAATGAAGCCACCAGGAGCCTGGGTCCCAGGAGGCTGAGGTCTCAGACCCACCCTAAGGGGACATCAGGATGTGCGGTGGGCCTGGCTGGTGGGGACCCAAAAAAACAACCCCAGAATAGGGACATAATGAAACCTGGGCTTTTTCCAGTATGTGAATTTGTTTCTGTGAGCTTTGTAAAAGTATGACTTTGTATGTAATTACCTATCTTTTTTCAATTAACCTCATCTTTTCCTTAGTAGTTGTTGTTGTTATGTGCCGTTGAGTCAGACCCGACTCACAGCTACCCCTCCTTGGGTTTCCAAGGCAGTATCACTACGGAAGTAGATTGCCCCATCTTCCTTCCGAGGAGTGGCTGGTGGATAATACATGTCTAATGTAGAAACTTCAGATGATACAAACAAGCAGAAAATCTATAAATTGCCCATTTTCTGCTATCCCAGAATAAGCACAAGGAATGAACCACCTGTGCCATAAAGAATCAAATACAAAAAGCAACCGTTTGCTCTGTCCCTGGGCATGCCCTTAGCGGGTGAGAGGGGCGCGGAGCAGGCACAGGGTGGGGGCTTCCGCTGCAGGCCTCGTGTCTAGCAGCCCCCAGGTTTACACAGCAGGAAACCAGCTTGGGAAGGCCCTGACTTGCCCCAAGCCAAAGGACAGGGCAGCTCTCATGCCTTCACCGCCACCGTGGCTTTGAGTGGGCAGAGATGCCCCAGAATTATGGCATCTTGCTTAACATTAACAGGCTGGCTGGTCGTGAGGGGAAAAACTTGGGGAGTGGGTGTCCAGGTTAAAGGCAGGGGCCATGGTTTGGTCCTGGGTCTGAAGAGCCTGGAACTAGAGCTGCTGAATGGGCCCTCCCCTATAGCCCCACTCCGCCCTCCTCCTGCCCCCTTCTGCAGAGGACTTGTCTGACTCGGAGGACATGTTCCCCAAGGACATCAGCAAGTGGAACTCCAATGATCTCATGGACAAAATCGAAAGCCCGGAGTCAGAGGATATACAGGGTACCGACAGGGCTGGGTGGTAGGTGGGCTGGGCCCTAGCCTTGCTACAGATGGCGGAAGGACTGGAGCAGCCGGGAGCTCCCCTGCTCAGAGCCGCCCCTCATCTGGTGGTCCCGTCCCCAGGGCCCTGGCTGCACTTCCCCCGCCCACCCTCATAACCTGCCTCTGTGTTGCAGATGGTCTGTATCAGCAGAGTGCCCCGGGGTTCAGGGTGGCCTCCAGCGTGGAGCAGCTGAACATCATAGAGGTAGGTGCCTGGGTGACCAGCACAGCCCGGCTCCTTTCCAGACTCCTGGGATCGTCCACGGGCCTCCCAGGGCTCCCTGAGAAACCAGGGCAGCAGAGGTGGAGAACCCGAACGGACTCCCCACCATAGGAGAGTAAAACGAGGAACTTGTTGATTCCAGATCAAAAGTAAGATTGTCGCCTTCTTGCCGGCCTGCTTGATGAAGATGAAAAGCCTGAGGAAGCCCAGGCCGCGCAGGCAGAAGTGAGGCCACAGTGGCCACCGGGGCATCTCCGTGGGTGGGCTCAGTGTGTCCAATAAAGCTGCGTTGGGACTCCAGTGTCCAGCGGGGTTCTTTCAGAGCTCGCACCTCCTCTCCCCTGCTCCCACCCCACCGGGGGTCAGAGCTGTCTGCATTGGGGCAGGAGCCAGGGCTGCCTGAGGTGGAAACGGGAGTTTGACCTGGGTGGGGGTGGGGGGCATCCCCACCATCCTCCCCACCTTCTGAGGTTTCTACTTGGAGGTTGGTGGGCTCTTGTAGAAGGGTAACTGGGGTCAGGGGAGTTGAGTTTTAATTGCCATGTAGTGGCTACAGTAGAGGCTGTGAGCTCCCCTCCCCCTCTGGGGCACACAGCTCTGACTCCCCCCAGAGAGGGCCAGGGCCTCGGGCTGCAGGTGCCTCTGAATAGCCTCTGGGAACCCAGCTCAGCTAGGCACCATCCAGAGGCTGATCCGTTGGCCTGTAAGAACCCACACTGGACTGGTTCTGCCAGGCAAAGCCTCCCTCCCATCCTTGTGCCAGGCAGCTCTATGGAGACACTGATCCGGGACTGGGGTCCTCGCAGCTGGCAGGCAGCCTTGTGTTGAGGGTGGGGGTGGGGGTGGGGCAGGTGTTTCAGGCTGTGGGGCTGTGTGGCTGTGTGGCTGAGTATAGAGTGCAGGGGACTGTGAGGAAGGTCTCGGACAGGCTAGGGAGGGGTCCCTGAACAGTCCCCATCCTCCTAGGCAGGATCCCCCCAACCTTCCCACCATGCCACTGAGTTGAGACTCTGATGGGGAAGTTTTGTCCCCAAGCCTTTCTCTTGGTGTGTGGGCGATCCCCTTGAACGGCTCCTTCAGGGCTGGCAGTGGGTCTGTCCTGGCCTGTGGCTCTGGCAAGCTGATGGCCCCCTCTACTGGGCTCTGGGTATATCCCTACCCAGGCCAGCAGCAGGAGCAGGACAGGGTCCATCCCCAGTTAGCCAGGTACACAGCCCTGGCCAGGCCTGGGGAGCAGGGTGCCTGGTGGCACTTGGCTGGTCCATGACCAGCCCCCTGGGCTCCATGGCTGCGCCCCAGCCCTCCTCCCTTGCTGTGACTCCAACCCCTGTTCGCTTATCCTCTGCTGCTCAGTGGCTCCCAGAACAGGCTCCTGCCCCGGTGCACCCTGGGATGCCTTGCCAGCCCTCCTGGACCCCACACCTGCCACCCCTCCCAGCTGATCCTGCTGCACTCCTGCCTCCCAACCACCTAGTTCAAGTCCAGTTTCCCCACCCCATGTCCTCCAGCTGGCCTCAGCACCTGGTCTGTCTCCCCGTTCCCTGGGGACAGGATCTCCCTGTAAGCTCCCTTCCCGGCCCCACCCCAGGCCTCCTGACCTGATTTGACAAATACTCACCAGCGGCCTTCTTGGCCCCTGGCCCTCCCCCAATCACTTACCAGGAGCTCAGAGTGAAGACCCTTGGGGATAGGGTCATAGCCTGGCTTGGCAGGAAGGGTACTGAACTGGCAGCAGGAGCTCTGGACCCCAGGCTACCTTGGCACTGACATGCTGGGTGACATCAGACAGGTCCTTTGGCCTCTCTGGGCCACCACTACCTCGTCTTTAAAAGGGCTCATCCTGCTGCTCTTAGCCCTCATGAGTAAGGGACCTGCTGCACTCCCCTGCTCCCCTTACCCCTGGCACTCAGGGGCTGTGACTGCAGGGACCTGACGTGCCCCCGCCTCCACTTCCCTATGGGACCTGGGTCTCAGAGACAGTCAGGAATGGGGTCCTGTGGGTTTGGGGGCCAAGGAGGAAGCTCCTGTGTAGATGGGTGAGGAAGAGCTTGGACTGGGGTCACTGCCTTATTCAGAATGAGGGTCCAGGACCCCAACCTTCTCCATATGATTCCAGCAGTGGCTTTGTCTGCTTGGAGCCAGCCAGACCCAAGCCCAGAAACCACATGCAGAGGGCAGGCAGACCTCCAGGTGCTGGCCCTGAGGGCAGCTGCAGAGCCCCTGCCACCAGTTGGTGATGAAAATGGGGTCTGTAATTTTGGAAGGACAGGCTCCTTCACGGACTGTGCCCTTGGCTGGACACACAGGCAGGGGCAGGGCCTCCAGGAAGGTCCAAAGGACCACCCTTGCCTCCCACTGCTCTTTGGGCTGATCCCTTCTGATTCCATGGGGAGGGAGCTGGGGCATCTCAATGCCAGGCCCTGGAACCCTGTAACAGAAGTGGGGCTTCTCAGAGGGAGCAGAGGACCATCCTACCCCGCCCCCAGGATGATGGAGGACCTTGCCAGGGGGCCAGGCAGCTCCCATCTGCAGGGACCTGACGTGCCCCCACCCCCACAGGACGAGGTCAGCCAGCCACTGGCCGTGCCGCCCTCCAAGATACACGTGCTGCTGCTGGTGCTGCATGGGGGCACCATCCTGGACACAGGTGCTGGGGACCCCAACTCCAAGCAGGGCGACACCAACACCATCGCCACCGTGTTTGACACGGTCATGCGTGTGCACTACCCCAGCGCCCTGGGCCGCCTTGCCATCCGCCTGGTGCCCTGCCCGCCTGTCTGCTCTGACGCCTTCGCCCTCGTCTCCAAGTGAGTGGGCCTGCCTGTGGTGGCAGGGGAGGAGGTGGCCCTGAGCCTCCAGCGACAGCCCAGGGTCAGATCCTGCCTGGAAGTCCAGCCCCCTCTGCCCCAAGGCAGCAAGCACAGTGCAGGGGGAGATGGGAGATGGAGTATGGAGCCTCAGTTTCCTGTAACCTGGCTGTAGTGGTACGGTGCTTTAAGCATTCGGCAACTAACCAAAAGGTCGGCAGTTCAAACCCATCAGCCACTCCAGGGAGAAAGTTGTAGCAGTCTGCTTCTGTGAAGATTGACAGCCTTAGAAACCTTGTGGGGCAGTTCTACTCTGCCCTCTAGGGGTGCTGTGGGAATCGACTCTAGGGCAGTGGGCTTGTTTTATTTGGTGGCTCACCTGGGAGTTGGTTATAAGTGGGAGATGCTCCGTAATCCATGCATTACTAGTGAAGTTAGGGGGCTCGTGACTGCCCCAGGGGCAGGCAAGGCTAGGTCTTATCCACTGGCCCTGTGGCCCCACGCCTGCCCAGGGTCTAGCCTGGAAGTGTCCCCATTCGTGTTTGCTGAGTCCCGTGGCCAAGGCTCTCAGGGTGGCTGGCAGCTCTTGTCCACCTGCTGCTCAGGGCAGGGCAGGGGCCCTTCAGGCAGAGCCAAAGCCACCTACTCTCACCTGACTGCCTCCCCTCCAGCCTCAGCCCCTACAGCCACGATGAAGGCTGTCTGTCCAGCAGCCAGGACCACATCCCCCTGGCTGCCCTGCCCCTGCTGGCCACCTCTTCACCCCAGTACCAGGAGGCGGTTGCCACGGTGATCCAGCGGGCTAACCTCGCCTACGGGGACTTCATCAAGTCCCAGGAAGGCATGACCTTCAGTGGGCAGGTGAGTGAGGGGTGGGCTGGCCTGAGGCAGAGGGTGGCTGTCTTGCAGCCCACACCTGGCCGGTAGGGCAGTCACTCAGGCCCCTCCTCCCCGCCTGCAGGTTTGCCTCATCGGGGACTGCGTTGGGGGCATCCTGGCCTTTGATGCCTTGTGCCACAGCAGCCAGGCTGTGTCTGAGAGCCAGAGCAGCAGCCGCCGGGGCAGCGTGGTCAGCGTGCAGGTACCCAGACTCCGCGACCCTTGAAGAGGGGCATGGGGTGCCCTTCTGTCTCCTCTCTGGGTGGACCTTGTCTCCCACTGAGGCCCACAGTCCTGAGAATCGCAGAGCAGGCTCACACCTACAGAGAGAGTGGAGCCCGTGTCACCTGCCCCATCCCGAGGACATGTTGAGGGCAGGGGGTGCAGATAGCTGGGCTCTGCTGATTTCAGTCACCGAGCACTTCCCAAGTACCCGCCAAGCTCCTACCCACCGTGGGGGATGGGGAACAAGGAGACCAGCTGCCCCAGGAGAGAGCTGGGGGGTGGCGGGGGACGTGGCCAGGACTGAGGAAGCCATGCTCTCTGATCAGGCCATCAGGAGTGCAGATACCAAGGCCAGGTTTGAGCCGGCCCTAAACGAGCTGAAGAGTTTTTTCTCAGCGCCTGCTCTCTTGAGGTACTTGTAGGAGCAGCAGGGCTGACCGTGTCTTCCCTGGAGGGAGTCTGGAGCTGTCTGCAGGTGTGACAGCCTCTGGTACCGGGTGGCACATGGGGGAGACAGGCAGGTCCACTCCAGGTCACGCAGGTCAGGGTGCCAGTCCAGCCTGGAATGAGGCCGTGAGGATGTGGCCAGTGCGTGGAGCTAGGGGAGCAGTGCTAGCCCTTGCAGGACTCCAAGGGGAGGCCATTGGGGCCCAGCAGGGCCAGGGGGCTGGGGGAGCTTCCCGGATGCTGAAGAAGCCTGCAGTGACCCTGTGTCTTCTAGGACACTGACCTGCTGTCCCCGGGCGTCCTGGTGAACACGGCACACTGCTCTGGTGCTGGTGGTGGCAGCGGTGGGGGCGGGGGCTCCAGCCTGGAGAGCAGTCGGCACCTGAGCCGTAGCAACATCGACATCCCCCGTAGCAACGGCACCGAGGACCCCAAGAGGCAGCTGCCCCGCAAGAGGAGTGACTCATCCACCTATGAGCTAGATACCATCCAGCAGCACCAGGCCTTCCTGTCCAGGTGGGTGAGGCCGGGGGCACCACCAGGTAGGGCAGGGGTCCCAGAGGGAGAGAAGGCTCGAAGCTAAGGACAGGACCCAGCTCTGCAGACCCCGAGCCAGGCCCTGCCACTGCCCTGCAGGCCCCTCCCATCTCTGCCAGGTGGGTTGGGCTCCCCAGCTCTGGCCCTGGGCCTTTCAGCAGGAGAATGTGGCTTGGAGGGTACAGTCATTGTCTTCCACACCCAGGTCCCTATGAGCCAGAGTGGACAATGCCTGGGCTGGGCTGGGGGTGGCAGAGTTGAGCAGAATGAACTGGGACACTGTGGCTCTGTCAGGACGGCCCAGAGCGGGGTGGGCAGGATAGCACTGGGGTCAGCCGCACTTGGACCTGATGAACCCCGAGGGCTGTTAGCACTCAGCCTGCGTCCAAGGGAAGGTGGCCCAGGAGTGTCCAGGTGTGACACCCTGTGCCCCTGCCCGCCTGCAGCCTTCACGCCAGTGTGCTGAGGACTGAGCCTGGTGCCCGCCGCTCGAGCAGCTCTGCCGTGCTGGAAGGTGCGGGCGCCCTGGGCAGGTTCGACTTTGAGATCACCGACCTCTTCTTGTTCGGGTGCCCGCTGGGGCTGGTCCTGGCCTTGAGGAAGACCGTCATCCCTACCCTGGATGGTGAGAGCTTGCAGGGGACAGGAGGGTCTCTGGGGACCCCATCACAGGGCCATGACCAGGTCCCAGCCCCTCAGGCCTCAGGCCAAGATTCCATTGCTCTTTGCTCCCCATTCAGCAGGTAGGTCACCCTACTCCTGACACCTGCTGTTTCACATCCTCTCCAAGGTGCCCCTGGGAGCGTAGGCCCACATCACAGAAGGGAAGCTGAGGTCCAGGGAGGAAAGGGCTTAGGGAGAGAGGCAAACCCGCCCCCATTTTCTCCCACCTAGAGCCCTGCAGCCCTAGAGGGGTGGGGCCAGCGGGACCTCCCTGCCACAGCCATGTTCTTCCAGTGATCCTCGAAAGACACAGACAGGGTCCCAGATGCCCTGCCCACGTGTCCCATCAGCTCAGCAGTCCCCACCCTCTGCCCTGTGGCCCCCGGCATGGCTCCAGGGGCTCCTGCGGGCCTCAGGACAGCCGTGCAGGACCCATGGTATACCCCAGATGACAGAGGAGGAAATGAGCTCAGAGAGGTGTAGACACTTGACCAAGAGCAAGTGTGCAGTGGCAGTAAATTCGAACTCAGACCCTCATACTCCTGCCATACCACAAGCTGGTGGCTTCATCACTGTTGCGGGGGGATGTCTATAGCTTTAAAGGACTCCCAACAGCCATGCAAACTCCACCACCACCACCACTGGTGCCATTATGAGCAGGTAGGGTCACCTGGAGGACTTAACCTTTGCACCCATCAACTCCATGCCTGGGGATGTGACCCCAGAGATGCTAACACCAGTGCCCAGAGACTGGGACAGCGGCATTGCACAGATGTTCTTTGTAATTGTGAAAAACTAGCAAGAACTGAAACACATGTGGACTCCCACACAGCTGCCAAAGACAATGAGGCCAGAAATTGAAACACATAAAAGAGAGAAAGCAGGAGGCAGACGCACGCGCACCGGGAGAAAAATTAACAGCGTTCTTTGCGTTAGGTACAGGGAAAGCCAAGTTCAAAAATTACCTCTGTGGGTATTTTTAAACTTTAAATTTTCTTATTAAAAAAAGTGTATTTAATTTTCATTTTAGAAAAGTTTTCAATCTAAATCAAAAAGAACAAAAAGGTTAACATCCCTCTATCCAAGGATAACCACTGTGAACATTTTTTCCATGTAAGAAATTTTATTTTATCCATTTTATTCTGCAGGTACATAATAATTCTTTTACAGAAATGTGATCACCTCACTGTACATTTATTTCTTACTGTAGGTAAGACATACATAATGTAAACTCAAAAACTCACTGCCACCAAGTCGAATCTGACTCATAGGGACCCCTCCTTGTGTTTCTGAGGTGGTATCACTGTGGAAGTAGATTGCCCAGTCTTCCTTCTGAGGAGTGGCTCGTGGGTTTGAACCGCCAGCCTTCTGGTTAGCAGTCAGATGCCTTAGGCACTACGCCACCAGAGCTCCCTACATAACATAAAGTTTACCAATTTACCCAAAATTCATGGGCTTTAAGTTCATTTACAACATATGCAGCAACCAGCCCCACTATTTCCAGAATTTTCTTTTTTACCTCCGAGAGAAGCTCCACACCCCTTAAGCAGTAACCCCCCATCCCCTGGTGAACACTAACTTGCTTTCTGTCTCTATGGATATGCCTGTCCTGGAGGTCTCATATAAATGGAAGCGGCCACTATGAACCCTTTGGGTCAGCAGTTTAAACCTGCTAGGTGCTCCGTGGAAGGAAGACGGGGCAATATGCTTCTGTAAAGATGTACAGCCTCAGAAACACAATGGGAGTCGCTATGAGTCAGAAACGACTCCTTGGCAGTGAGTTTGGTTTTTTTTTTATGAGTCAGAATCAACTGGATGGCAATGAGTTTGGGTTTTGGGGTTTCTTTCCCTTAGCATAGTATGTTCAAGGTTCACCCATGTTGTAGCATGGATCAGAGCTTCATCTTTCTCGCTGACTCATACACTCATTTAAGGATAAGTGAAGTGCACATACATTCTTATGTTCACACAATCTTCCTAAGAACTTAGTGAAGTGCAGTGAATATCAGCCCCATGTTTCCCGTTCTTTTAACTGTAGGCCAGACTCCCGACATGACGGGGCCAGTGTGGACCTAACATCACTCTCCACAGGCCGTGGCCTGGGGTGGGAGGGAGACTGCGATACACGCCTTCTGTCACGTGCTCTCTGTACTTTAAAAAGCTTTACCATGGCTGTTATAACTTTTTCAATTGAAAAAAATAGCTGGTTAATACAGGATCAAAAGAGTCCTGGTGGCACCACAGTTAAGTGCTCAGCTGTGGACCAAAAGGTTGGCAGTTCGAACCCACCAGTGGCTGCGTAGGAGGAAGACCTCCCGTTGTGCTTCTGTAAGGATTACAGCCAAGCGGACCCCATGGGGCAAGTGCTGCTCTGTCCCAGGGAGTCGCAGTGAGCTGAGATCCACTCGACGGCACTGACCACAGAAAAACCACCACGGACGACGACCCACACCAATTCCAAATGGATGACACAGACTCGATGGGCACCCATCCCACCCCTCTCATGTCCTTCTCCCACCCTGTGCCCCCTACTGGGGCGGATCATCTCCAGGCTCTGCAATCTGCCCCCTAGTGTTCCAGCTGCGGCCCGCCTGCCAGCAAGTTTACAACCTGTTCCATCCCGCGGACCCGTCGGCCTCCCGCCTGGAGCCGCTGCTGGAGCGCCGCTTCCACGCCCTGCCGCCCTTCAGCATCCCCCGCTACCAGCGCTACCCGCTGGGGGACGGCTGCTCCACGCTGCTGGGTAAGGCCCAGCCCACTGTGCACCCCATGCCCCTGCCCTCCCCCATGGCGGAGCTGGAGGGATGGTGGAGCCAGCTGTGGGAGGTGTGCCCATCAGCCCGTCCACCCGGCCCACGTGTGTCCAGGCACCTCATCCGTCGGGTCCATGAGAAGCAGCCGTGTGTGTGTGTGTGTGTGTGTGTGTCTATGTGTCATTGTGTGTCCAGTGGCGCCCACACAAGTGTCTGTTCTTGTCCTGTTCTCTCCCCCCTCCGTCTGTTTCCAGTCGAGAGCGTGCAGCGACACCCCGAGCTGGTCCTGGAGGGCGGCCCCTTGGCCCCCCTCCCGCCCGGGGACGGCTTCCTGGAGACCAGTATCCCTGTGCCCACGCCCTCCTGGCAGGACGGCCCCCGCCAGAGCCCGGGCTGTGCTGAGTGTGTGTACCTCCCCTCCCCGTGGTGGTGGTGTTGCTTCATGGGGGCTGGATGATGCTCAGGGACCCAGATCCCCCAGTGCAAATCGAGAGACCTTGGTGGGAGGAGCAGGCCCAGGAAGGACCAGCCTGGGGGGGTTGGTTTTGGGGCTACCTCCCTCTGACTTGTGGGTCAGACCCAAGTCAACCTTATGGGACACGGCCCTGAGAGGGTGAGAGACTGCCCAGAGCCACCTCCTGAGGCAGCAGTGCAGACAGAGGCGGGGTGAGCCCCACCCTGTCACTCTGGGAGCAGCCTTCGGTCCCAGTGTCGAGTGGGTTGGATTTTCTGGGTCCTGCTTTTTCCCTCCCTGAGGATGGCAGGTACCTCCCTGTTCTGCCCTGTCCTCAGCCCTGAGCCTGCAGTACCTGCTTTTGTCCCCAGTGCCCTTTCCAGGATGGCTTCCTGGAGGAGGGAGGTCTAGAGCCTAGCGTTACTCTGAGCTTTAGTGCAGGAGTACTGGAAGCTGCCCGAGGCCCTTATTTAGCACCTGATGTGGCCGCTGTGGTTCAGGCCAGGCAAGGCTTAGGCCTGGAGGCCGCGGAGGACTAGACAGAGCTAGCTGTGTTCGAGATGAGCAGGGTGGCTGGGGTGGGGAGCCCCGCCGCCTGCCTTGCCGCTGCTTGTCTATGTCAGTCCATCTGTCCACTTGTGTCCCGGCCCTCCCTTCCTTCCTTGTCTGTGGCCTCAGCCTGTGCTCTGCCTTCTCACAGCCCCAATGTACTTGGGCCCCGTGCTCACTGCTGACTGTGCTCAGTTGACACTGCTCTTGGGCCTGGCTGGGCTCCAGCCCACCAGCTCCTGGGCCCCCTTCCTCCCTCTGACCCCTGGTCTCCGGTCCCTGCCCCCTGCAGCAGACGCTCTCCAGACCCACACCACCGTCTTCCAAGAGATTGCTGCCCCCTCCTCGCCCGGCAGGGCCCTCCCCAGCCGAGGCTTCCGCCGAGCCAGCGAGATCAGCATCGCCAGCCAGGTGTCGGGCATGGCCGAGAGCTACACGGCCTCCAGCATCGCCCAGAGTGAGTTCATAGTGCCCAGGTCCCTGCGCAGCGCCTGGTACTAGAACTACTGGGGGGGGGGCGGGGGGCACCATGGAAGCAGCCCAGCTCACCCCCGGCAGCTTCGGCACCGTCTGCAGTCGTGTGTGGTCGTCACGACTGGGCTGGGGCTGCTGCTGTATCTGGTGGGCAGACCAGGGCGTCCGTCAGTGCTCAGGACAGCCCCCGACAGCTGGTCCAGCCCAGCCCGCCAGTAGTGCCCAGGGCGAGACCTTTTCGTGAGGGCCCTGGAGAAGAGGGGCTGAGGAGGGGCGGCGGGCGAGGCAGGGCCAGCCCAGCCAGCGAGGGGGGCCGGGTCCCCAGGGTGCCGCCTGCGGGAGCGAGTGGTAAAGCTGTCTGTGGACAAGCAAGCCGAGGTCCAAGCCCAGGTGCCCCCTCGAGGCACCGAGCCGACCACCTCCAGGAGGCCCCCAGCAGCTGGAGGGCAGGTCCCGAGAGACAGCCGCTGTTCGCTCCCCACGGGGGCCAGCTGCCATCCGCCCAGCTTCCTGCCTGGCAGACGGCTCCCGCCAGCTGCCTGCTGAAGTGAAGTGCACGTGCCTGTGGCCGGGGTCTGTCCTGACCAGGGAGGGGCGTGAAGGTGGTGGTCCCTCAATGGCTGAGCGGCCCCTTGTTCTTGCTCCTCAGAGGCCTCAGTACCGCTCAGCCACACCCCCAGCATCAGGCGCCTGTCCCTGCTCACCCTGCCCCTCCCACACCCCACACCCCCCGGCCCCCACCCTCAGGCCGGGCAGCTGAGCCCCAGCCTGGAGAAGGCCCCCTGCCTCCCAGGCTTGGTCATCGGAAAAGGTACCTGGTGTGCCGCCCTCCGGCCACACGTGCTGGCCTCCCCTCACGTGGGGTCACTCACCGTTTCCAAGCACGTCTCACTGCCCACCTTGACCCGCTGCCGCCTCACCAGGGAGCTTGGGGCTTGGGCTGGAAGGACTTACCCGGGAGGAAGTGGGAGCCGCTGGAGTTGTGGGGGCTGAACAAGGCCAGGAAGGTGGACAAGCGGCTGGGAGAACAGCCCGGGGCCCAGCCCCAGGCCAGGCTACTGGCCTCACCGGACACTCATAGGCTTGGGGTCAACCAGCTCAGAGAGAGTGCTCGCCTAACAGAGGCCCAACTGCTGGGCAGCCTTGCCTTGGGCTTCAGGAATCAGCACCCCAGGACTGAAAGCCCCTCAGGCGTGAGGCCTGGGGGGCCAGTGGGGGGAGTGAGGCTCACAGCCAGCACAGCAATGGGGCCTGGGGTAGGGTCACCGGGTCACTGACGGGACAGGAGGTCCCATCCTCCTGCCTCCAGTCTTCCTCTTCAGGCACTCAGTCTGAAGCTGGTGCCTGGGCTGCCACCCCAGGCCCTCCCTCCTGCTCCCTGTCACCAGCTTGGGAGAAGACCCCGTGCTTTGGCTGCAGGCTTGCCACCCCGATGCAGGGAGGGACTGAGCTGGGTGACCTCCAGGTTCTGGCCTCGCTGGCCACCCGGCCCACTCACAGCCCCTCCTCCGGCAGTTGCAGCCAAGTGGTGGGGCCAGAAACGCATTGACTACGCCCTGTACTGCCCAGATGCGCTAACGGCCTTCCCCACGGTGGCCCTACCCCACCTCTTCCACGCCAGCTACTGGGAGTCCACCGACGTGGTCTCCTTCCTGCTGAGACAGGTAATAGGCCTGACCAGGCTTGCCCAGGCCGACAGGGGACTCCAGGGCCCCCTCCCTGATGACCAGAAGGGCCCTCCATGGCTTGGGCTTGTCCCCTCCTGTACGGGAGGCCCAGGGCAGGCCTCACCCAGGGCTGTCTGGTCCCCCCCAGGTCATGCGGCACGACAGCTCCAGCGTCTTGGAGCTGGATGGCAAGGAGGTTTCGGTGTTCACCCCCTCCAAGCCGCGGGAGAAGTGGCAGCGCAAGAGGACCCATGTGAAGCTGCGGGTGAGGGGGCACTGGGCACCAGGCCCCACAAGCAGCCTGTGGGCGACCCGCTGAAGTGCCCCACTTTGCAGATGGGAAAACTAAGCCTCAGAGAAGCATGCTGTTGTTTAACCCCCGTCTGGAGCTTGTCACTCCATTTTCGTTTTCCCGATGGGGAAGTGCGACAAGGCTTCCTCCTTTCCCCCAGGCCAGCAGCCAGGTTGGCAGAGCCGACTTGGACCTGGGCTGCCTGCCTTGAAGCCTACTGCAGACCCCAGCCGCCCCTTTGCTCCCACCCTGCCCCAACCTTGCTTCCCCTCCCCAGAACGTAACAGCCAATCACCGGATCAATGATGCAGTGGCCAATGAGGACGGCCCGCAGGTCCTGACCGGCCGGTTCATGTACGGGCCCCTGGACATGGTCACCCTGACTGGGGAGAAGGTCAGGACATGGGGCACCTCCAGTTGGGGTACAGGGCAGCCAGGGGCCTGGGCGTCTGGTGACAGTGTGCCTGGTCCCAGGTGGATGTACACATCATGACACAGCCACCTTCGGGCGAGTGGCTGTACCTGGACACGCTGGTGACCAACAACAGTGGGCGTGTCTCCTACACTCTCCCTGAGACTCACCGCCTGGGTGTGGGTGTCTACCCCATCAAGATGGTGGTCAGGTACCTGCGGGCAGGAGTACTGGGGGTGGGGCGGCAGGGTGGCCTTGGGAGCAGGAGCCAGGCGTCTGGCCATGGGTGTCTGCCCCATCAAGGTGGTGGCCAGGTGCCAGCGGACAGGCAGCAGCAGGTGGGGGGGGGGCAGGCAGGCCCCGGTGGTCCTGACAAGCCCCTCCCTAGGGGGGACCACACATTTGCCGACAGCTACATCACCGTGCTACCTAAGGGCACGGAGTTCGTGGTCTTCAGCATTGACGGCTCCTTTGCCGCCAGCGTGTCCATCATGGGCAGTGACCCCAAGGTGCGAGCCGGGGCTGTGGACGTGGTACGGTGAGTAGGCACTGGTACCAGGGGAGCAAGGTCAGGGCTGAGGCAGGGCTCCTGGGTGCCAAGCTGAGTGGTGGGCCTTCCCCAGGAACAGCAGAGGGACCTCAAGTACAGAGCCTGGGGTTGAAGACCTATGTCACCAATCAGCTGTGTGACCTCGGGGTGGTCAGTGAACCTTCTGGTAGACCTGGCCTTCCTGTGTAAAGCTGGCTTCCAGCGGGACTTGTTACGGCCACTGCACAGGACTGTGCATGGGGATTAACCATGCTGCAAGGTGGGGGCCTCTGGAGCAGCACCCCGCCCTGGGAGCCCCCAGAAGGGATGGCTGCCTCTGTTCCCACCATCATCATCATCATCTCACTGTCACACGATTGGCTGAGTCTCATCAGAGCCACACCCCTCGGACATCAGGGAGGGCACAGAGGCCAGGAGGAAGAAGGGGCGACATGGGACAGGCTGTCTTCCCTGCAGGCACTGGCAGGACCTGGGCTACCTCATCATCTATGTGACTGGCCGGCCAGACATGCAGAAGCAAAGGGTGGTAGCCTGGCTGGCCCAGCACAACTTCCCCCACGGAGTGGTGTCCTTCTGTGACGGCCTGGTGCATGACCCACTTCGGCACAAAGCCAACTTCCTGAAGCTGCTCATCTCGGAGGTGGGTACTGGCCGCGTGGGGGGCGGGTAGCCGGCCACGGCCCTGGCCCACTTGCTCTTGCCCACAGCTGCATCTGCGCGTGCATGCAGCCTACGGCTCCACCAAGGACGTGGCCGTCTACAGCGCCATCAGCCTGTCCCCCATGCAAATCTACATAGTGGGGCGCCCCACCAAGAAGCTGCAACACCAGTGCCAGGTGGGGAAGGGGCGGCAGGCGGGCAGGGGAGCGGGAGGGAGGGCCCAGCCGTCCGCCCCGGACAACTTCCCATGTTCCCGCGCCCGCAGTTCATCACGGATGGCTACGCGGCCCACCTGGCGCAGCTCAAGTACAACCACCGGGCGCGGCCGGCCCGCAACGCGGCCACGCGCATGGCGCTCCGCAAGGGCAGCTTCGGCCTGCCGGGCCCGGGGGACTTCCTGCGTTCCCGGAACCACCTGCTCCGCACCATCTCGGCGCAGCCGGGCGGGGCTGGTCTCCGGCACGAGCGGACGCAGAGCCAGGCGGACGGCGAGCGCGAGCAGCGCGGACAGCGCAGCATGAGCGTGGCCGCCGGCTGCTGGGGCCGCGCTGG
>NW_006921635.1:2523855-2541938 GCF_000298275.1 Orycteropus afer afer
TAGGGCGTCCGCGAGCCGCGTGGGCTCCATGGTGCTAGGGCCCGGCGCCGCCCAGCCAGGAGGCCCAGCTGGGCGCACGGCACTCGCTGGAGAAGGCAGCCTGGGGGCCTGTCCTGGCCCCGGGGACGCTGGCCGCGCGCCCACGGGCCTCCCCGCCATGCGTCAGGCCCTGGCATAGGATGGGCCCAGTTCGGCCACAGAGACACGCGCCCTGCAGCGACCTTGAGCGCCCGCGGGGTCCCGCCGCGCCCTGTTCCCTCGAGTTACGCAACAGGCCGACCTCACTGGTTTCGCACTGACTTGGGCGCGCGGAGAGCCGGGCGTCTCCCAGGGCGCAGACGCATGGATGTGCATGAACCGCAGAGTTGGTGATGCAGGCCTGGGCCCTGGGAGGCTGCAGGGCGCAGGGCGCGGCGCAGCAGGCAGCAGGCCCGGTCCTGGGTTCCGCAGCCCGTCGTCAGACCGCCCGCAGGCCCGCAAGGGCCGGAGCCCGAGCGCCCGCCGTCCCAGCGCCCGCCGTCCGCCAAGGCCCCACGCCCGACGCTGCCTGCGTTTCTAAGCCTTTCTACTTCTCAGATCTGATTTCTATGAGGTTTTTTTTAAACGAGCAAACCTTGGCTGCTTCCTTTTCTTAACTCTTTCCGTACCGAGCGCAGCCCCTCCACGTGAAAACACCCAACACTGTGACGGAGTCCCGCCCGGTTGGGGTCCCCAGCCCGGTGAGCCCCGCCCTGCACGCGAGGGCAGGGCTCCCGGCCTCCCCGACCCCCGTGAATCCCACTGAATTTCTACTCGGGTTGGGGAGGGGGACACACTCTTAGGTTTTTTTAATGCCGATTCCGTTTTGATGCCGAATTTAACAAGCCACAACTCGCTTCCCGAGGGCGGCAGGCGAGCCATCTCCCGCCTGGAGAGCTCTGCTCTGCTCGCTCGCCTGAGCCTCCGCCCTCCTCCCCGGCCGCCCTCTGCTTCTCCACCTGCGCCCCTGCCTCCGCCCGCGCCCAGGTGCGGAGGCGCCGGTCTCGGGCTGCTGCCCAGCGGCCAGGCTCGGTTCCTGAGCCGCTGTCTCCAGTGGGGCTGCGGGCTGAGCCGGGAGGCGCGCAGATGGAGTCCCCTTTTTCCGTGTGTAGATATGTACAGCCGGGGGCGGGTCTAAGTGTAATGCCACGGTGGGTCTCTACAGAGTGAAAGCTATTTATTTTGTGCAGAGAAAAATGTCTGGAGGGATGGCACTTTCAGGGTTTATTCATATTTAAGATGTAGCTTATTGTCGTTCGGGCGTCATGTATAAAGCAACAATTCTTTTATGGACCAAGTTTTCATGTTAATTGTTGCAGCAAAAGTGCAATATCTGACTCCCCTCTGCTCCCCAGTGGGACCCAGCTCGGCCCGACAATCACAGCCCCCACGAGGGGACCCCCGTGGCCAGTGCCTCCTCAACGGTCCCTCGTCACCCCATCTTGCCTCCCACCTAGGTGACCAGCCATCTGGAGAAGCAGCTGGAAGAGAGTCTTGGGGCTGCCTGCAATAAAGGCCTGGAGGCCTCCAGGCTCAGGGAGGTCGGTGGTCAGGGGCTTGGCCTCACCGTAGGGGCAGTGCCCTTCCCATGCGGCTCCTGGTCTTGCCTGCCTGCCCACCTGCCTGCCAGCCATGCCAAGGACAACAGCAATAGTCCCCTGGGCCTGTCCCACCGGCCTGCAGAGATGGGCGGCACCCCGTTGCCCTTCTCTTCTGGATCCAGGCCTGCTTCCCACCCCGCACCATCCCCTGAGGCACTTCCTCCTCTGGAGGAAGCACCTGTTCTTTCAGAAACCAAGAGAGGGAGGGCAAAGTCCTCTACAAATACCAAAAATGTTTACAGTGGTGGGTGCTGAGCAGCCATGCTCAGGCCTGACCCAGTCATAACCAAAGGGTGAGGCGGGCCTCTGCTGACCGCCATCCGGCCCTGCTAGAGTAGGAGCCTTCCCCCACCCCACCCCACCCCCACCTTCTTGACTTCTCAAGAGCGACTCAGCAGAGGCCCCTGCCCACCCCTCCTGGCTTGTCTTCACATCTCCACCCCTCCCGTCTGTCCCTGTGCCGTCTGTATCTCTGGGCCAGTGTGGGAGCCGTGTCCTGCCTCGCCCTGCCCACCCTTGCTGTTCTTGCACCATTGGGCCTGCGTGTGCTCTGTGTAGTGTCATTGTCTGTTACACCGATTAAAGAAGCAGGAAGGCTTCCTTCTGGGTCTCTTTACTGAGCGGCAGCCACAGGGCATGGGGATGAGCCACAGGGATGGAGCTACGGCCTGTCCAGAGTAACTGATACCAGCTGTGCTCACGATAACACCAATACACGCGCCCGAGGCTTGTTCTGGGCCCGAACCTCTTCTACCTCCACACATTAACTTGGTCAGCCTCACAGCAACCCAGTGGGACGAGAGCTAGTAAGTGGGGCCAGGATTCCAAGCTGCCTGGCTGCAGTGCCTGGGCTCTTGATGGTTATCACTACAGAACACACACAGCAGGGAAAACAGCGTTACTCCAGCCTGAGCCGTCCCTGTCTTTGGGAATCACCTGGGCCTGTGCTTATGGCTCACCACCACCAGGGGGCACCCCAGCTCTCCCCAAACTCCTGGAGCCCTTGGGTTTTCCCTGAAGTGAAGTAGCAACCCTCTCCCGCCTTCCCCTTAGTACAGAAAGCAACAGACCAGGAAGTCCACAAGCAAGGCGAATTTAATATCTGGAACTAGAATTCTTTCAGGGGATGTGGGGGCAATGTTAATTTGGCCAGTGACCCCTGCACCTGAGAGGAGGCTGGGCCGGGCCAGAGGCCCGCCCCAGAAGGAAAGTCAGAAGGTGCCCTCTAGGACCTGCCACCGGTACAGACCTTGGCCGGGCCCTCATGGCAGCAGCCCAGCTCGCATCTGGAAGGCCAGGCCGTCCCCGCGGGTGGCTTGCTGGGAAGAAGCACACAAGCGGAAGGACGTGAGACGGTGCTCAGCTGGGAGCTGAGGTGGCTCACAGGTGATGGGCTGGTACCCACCTTGTTGATCTCTCTGTGTCGCTCTTTGGTTACGATTTCTTCCAAGACCTCACCATCTCCCTTAATGAGCCTGGGGGTGGGAAAGAGTGGGGGTGCCCTCAGCAGAGGTCCCTAAGCCTGGAATGCCAGGGCAGCAGAAGGGTCGCTGGGACCAAGCTCCCATCACCTTGAGCAAGTGGGGCCTGGGCATCCCCAGCCCTCTCCTACCCTTGGGAGGAAGACGGAGGCAGCAGGGGGCAGCTCTGCCCGACCAGCGTCTACCAGCAGTCTGGCCGACAACAGCTCTTTTAAAAGCTGCCTTCTCTAGGCAATGGGGAGGGCACACCTAGATACTCGATCAACAAGTGACTACTTTCGGTTTTTTTGGGGGAACAGCAGCCACAGGCCCTCCTCCTGAAGGACAAAATCTTGGGCCAACGCTCCTGGTGCTAGGGGGCGAGGGCTGGGGCTGGGATGCACCCGGCAATCCCCACCTGGTGCGTCCCGTCTCAGGGTCCACCACCTTGCGGATGATGCTCTGCCGGGCATCCCACTCTTCCTTGGTCATGGGCTTCATGGCCTGGATGCGGGACTTCTGCTCATCCGTCAGGACTGGAAGGGGAGATGCTGGGAGGTGGTGGGCAGGCCTCAGGGAGGGGCCCCTCCCTGACACCAGAGGGCACCGTACCTGGGCCATCCTCTTCCTCCACGGCTGCTCGGTGCCACTGGTCCAGCGAGGGCCCGGGCAGGGCCTCAGCCTGCTGCACCTTGGGCTTCTCTTTTTCCTTCTTCTTCAGCTTCTTCTTCTTCTTCTTCTTCTTCCTCTTCCTCTTCTTGTCCTTGTGCTTCCGCCGCTTCTTCGGGCCATCGCTGGAGGAAGAGGAGGAGGACGAAGAGGAAGAAGAGGAGCTAGAAGAACCGGAAGAAGAGGAGGAGGGGCTGGATCGCGGTCTCCTCCGGGCCTTGGGCCTGCTTCTCTCTGTGATGCAGGGAGAAGGTGAGGCTGGAGGGTCCCGAGGGGAAGAAGTAAACCTTCGTCCCCCGGCTCTGGCCAGCCACCCAGGGCTGACACCCCCCTGGCAGGGCTTTCCAGAGCAGGGATCAGCGCTTCCTAGAGAGACACCTCCTGGGCTGCGGGTGGTCACCGTCTGCGCAAAAGCAGGGTGGCCAACACCCACACCGCGGGTCCAGGCGCACAGGCCTGGTTACCGACTCGCTTCAATCCACATTCTTCACTGACAGCCACTCCCCACAGCGACTTCCATCCAGGAAGCCGGCCCGGCTGCCTGCAGTTCCCTCCGGTGAAGAGACTGCAAGCCGCTTCCGGCCCCTCGGGTCCTCACCCTCGGCCCCGGAGGCGGTGCTGGCCTTGCGGCCTTGGGATCTAGAGGTCGAGCAGCTCCTCGGAGCGTCCTTACTGCTCTTCTTCCTCCTCTTTTCCGCCCCTCGCCCCTGGGATCGGCTGCGACTCCTCGAACGCTTGCGAGAGCCCACGTGAGCCATAGCGCCTCGGGCTGGAGATGCGGAGGAACGCGCGTAACCTGAGGCTCCGAGGGCTGCTCAACTCGGGGCGCCCAGCACTTTTCACCGCCCCTGGAAGGGGGTCGCGGGAACCGCACGATCGCCACCCATTCTGCCCTTGGAGATCCCGAGGGCTTCGCCCGCCTTACGACCCTCCCCCCCACTCCGCTGCGGACGCTTTAAGGACCCGCCCCCATTTGAAGCGCCACGCCGCGTCTGCGCACTCGGCTGGGCACCCTGGGAACCGGAGGCGACCATCAGCGCGAGGTGAGGAGTGTTTATAGTCCTGTCCCGCGCGCTCCTACCCTCCACCCCGCACTTTCTGTAGCCTCGCCGCCTTGGAGAGAGTTCCTAGGGCCGCTCCTTTACCAACTGAACTGCCCGTCAGGCTGGACAGCCAGCCCGCACCCCGCCTTCCTGTGAGGAAGCGGCGGCAAGGTCGTTTCCGGCAGAGGGCAGTGCACCGGAAGGTGGTCCTAAAAGGAGGAGGTCCGGCGGGGAAGCGAAGCCGTGATGCCTTTAGTTCTGAGCCTCCAGGTTCCGCCTCTGGAGCAGCCCGAGAAACTAGCCTGGCGCGGCCACTTCCCGCTCAGAAGAGGAGCCAGGCTCCCGCCTCCAGCGCTGCGAGGCCGTGCCCGCTCGCGAAGCTTCCCGCGGAGAAGAGGCCGCGTTCTCCGGCCTGGCGCCAGTCCCGAGCTCTCACACCCTTTCACACCTGTCTGTGCCTTCGCTGGACCCCCTCTTCGTCGTGCACCATGAGCAGCCCGTCTTCTCGATGCCCCAGGGACGCAACCCTACAGCGCTGCGCTTTGCTTCCTGGGTCGTCTGCAAACCTGTCCACCCGGGGCCGGATTACCCAGTAAGCAAGGTGCGCACGGCCTTGCTTGTGTTTATGGAGTAATCCGTAGTGAACAATTTGAAACTTTTCATTACAGGTTAGCAAGCACGAGTAAGCCTGTGCTTACCTTGGTTACTGGGTATTCCGTCCCTGTCAGGGATTGTAAATCTGAAGAGGTTTTGATACTGTACAAAGGTGCTATGGGTTTAAGAGAGAGACAGATACCAATCATACCTAGAGGCAGAAACTCTTGATGTGGTGAAAAATGTGGAATCATTCACTATAGATTAGTACGGAAACACAAGTAAACCAGCATTTACTTGCTTATAGGTAAATCTGATAGTGTCCACCCCATCAAACTGCCTGCTCCAAGGTTAGGTCGTCTTTGTCTTTCCTGTGTCTCCACCCTACCTCCTGTAATTCCCCAAACCTCCTGCCTCTGAGTTGATTCCAACTCATAGCAACCCTGTCAGCCAGGGTAGAACTGCCCCATAGGGTTTCCAAGGCTGGATGTCTTTACAGGGTAAGACTGCCACATCTTTCTCCTGTGGAGCAGCTGGTGGGTTCAAACTGCTGACCTTTTGGTTAGCAGCTGAGCATGCAACCACTGTGCCACCAAGTCTCCATCCTCTGATACAGGGGTTATAAAGGGCCAGCAAGATTGTGACATTGAACAAGGGAGACACCCCTGTCAAAGAATGGCTCTCAGGGCAGCTGAGACGAGGATCCTGCTGATTTCTGCAGCGCAGGCCGGTATCTCCAGCTCCTCCAGCGTTCCCAGGGAAGCCAGAACTCAGGATGTTTACAGGAACACAGCTTGTGGGCCTCATCCACTGTTGGAACTACCAAGTTGCAAACTCTTCAGTAATGATAGCAGCAAACATCGCGGGCTGCTATAAAGTGGTTTACAAATGGTAACCCATTTGACTCTCTGTTGTTGTTGTTGTTATTTGCCATCGAGTCGGCCCCGACTCATAGCGACCCCTCCTTGGGTTTCCGAGGCAGTTATCACTACGGAAGTAGGATTGCCCAACCTTCCTTCTGAGGAATTTGACTCTCTAGGAGGTAAGTACTGTCTAGAGGAAGAAGCTGAGGCACAGAAAGGTTAGGTGGCTTACCCACAGTCACACAGCTGCAAGGGGCAGGCCCTGCTCTGCAGTGTGAGCCCTCAGCATCCATCTGGAAAATGCTGGTGACGTCTGCCCACGTCCCCTTACAAATGGCAGCACACAAGGCCATACCCCAGCTGTGGTGTCCCTGCCAGTGGCTCCTATTTGTACTCTTTTCTGGAGATGTCCCTTGGCCACTGGGAGCCATCTGGCCCTGGACATAGATGAATGGAAGTTTACTAACTTCCCCGCACACACACACCCCACAGTTAATAACTGATATTGGGAGGACAGAGAGGTCCCCTTGCCCCAGAGCTTCCCATGGGATCAGGCTGAGGCCACACCGAATGGAATCACATCCTCACCTGCTGCCTTCCCCCACCCCCCTCTCCCTCAGGAAACGCTCTCCATCCCAGCTTCACCTCTAAGACCCCGTCTGCAGAAAGTATGACCCGAAGCCTGTATGTCCTGTGAAACCAAGAAGTGCCATAGGCTGCAGGGAGTTTATTTCTGTTCCTCCCGACCCAAGGAGCCAGGGCCACTGTGAGGTGCACAGCCGCCTGCTCACTGGGCCAAACCAGGCTCAAGTCAGCACGCACACATCCACTGTAGCGGGCTCCTCACGGGTGAAGCCATCACCGAAGCCGTCGTCATCCACCAGGTCGGGCTCGCGGCAGCACATGGGGCAGAGGCGGTTGCGCACAGCAGAGCCCCGGAGCCAGACAACGAGGTTCCATCGCTCGCCGGTGCCCAGGGGCCGGGCCCCGTGCAGCTGGCCGCCGCGGTGCAGGATGCCCTGGCCCACCACGTGCTCCACCTCCAGGGTATCCGTCAGGGCTCCCGGCACCTGCACACAGTGGGACTCAGGCCTGGGTGTCAGCACAGCAACCCAGGCCCTGCCCTGTGGCCACACCCTCTCACCTGGAAGAGGCCCCCAAAGTACAGGGCACCCCCTGTGAAGGTCTTGCCCAGGGCCACGTTGAGGGTGAGCTCAGCGTTATCATAGTGGCAGCCCAGCTCACGGTCCTGGCCTGGTGCATACTTGACCACAAAGGCGCGGTGGCTGTCCAGCGGGCCCACACTGTACTCTGGGTACAGCAGGGCCATCAACGGCTGCAAGAAGCGCTCCCGCAGTGGCGTCACCAGCAGCTCATCCAGGCCTAGCTCGTGGAGCAGCACCTGGTGGGCAGGAGGTGGCTGGGATAGAGGATGGAGGCTGGGGGCTTCACCCTGCATGACCGAGGAGTCTCTTAATACGTCCTAAGGACAGTGCTGAGCACACACATCTGCTTGGGCAATATCCCACTAACCCTGCCCTTACATTTTCACAGATGGGACACCACGGACAGAGAGGGTCCCACGGCCAGTTTGCAGTATGCAGACCCCACACTTGCCAGTGGCCTCACGCACCCCATGGTTGTTCATGGTGTTGGGTCGTCCCTTGGGCAGGTCTGACTGCTCGAAGTGTTCCAGCTCTGCCAGCAGGGCCTGGCAGAAGGCTGCCGTGAACACCGGTACCCGGTAGATCCTCTTCTTCTCTGTGGGGGGAGGGCAGGGAGATTGGGCGCTCTGGTGTGGGGCTGGGCAGGCCTGCATTTCGGTCCCCCCCTGAGCTGGGTGAGCCTGGGCCTGTTCACTTTGCGAGCTTCACTTTCCTCGTCTGCACACTGGGGACAGTGAGGGCCCTCCCTGTGAGAGCCACGCTGAGATTAAGTGACGGAACGTTTTTGCAGCACTCAGTTTGAACCCAGGCCTCTGTGGTCAGGGGCCTGCACTGTGTCCCTGATTCATCCCTGGGGCTGCACCTCTGCCCAGGGGGGCCCATGGGCCCAGCCTGCTGACCTGATAGCAGCAGAGCTCGGATGTAAGTCCCAGGCTCAGGGAGTGGAAAGGACCAACCCAGGGCCATGCAGAAGTCAGCGATGGAGCCAAGCAGGGCCCAGCAGAGTCCAGGCTCTCTGTACCCAGTGCTGCTGACAAGCCACCTATGTCTGCCCCCCAATTCAGAAACATCCCTTGAGGCCTCTGTCCCACCCAGGAAGGCTGGGGAGGGGCTGCCCTTTCCTGGTGGGCCTGGTGGGGAGGCCAGGCCAAGAATGGCAATTCAGACATCTCTTGGGGTGTTACAGTGACCCCTCCACTCAGGCTGTGGAGGTGAGGAAGGGGTACCCCAGGCTGGGAGGATGTTTCACTCCACCCCAAGCCTCTCAATAAAGCATCCTCCCCACGGCATCCCCTAGACGGACAATAGCAGCATTAGTAAGCACCGCCAACACTTGCTGAACGTTTCCTGTGAAGGCCCTGGGCTGTGCCGTGTCCTTGCCATATATTAAAGCAGTTAACCATCACTGCATCTTCAGGCCTGGCCGTTATTACTATCATTCTCAAGAGGAAACCGAGGCAGGGAAGTTAACTTTCTAGTTCTGGTGAGCTGGGGGTAGGGTGGGCCGGGGTCTTCGATCCCTCAGCCTGCCCACTCGTGTCTCCTCTCCAAGTGAAGGCGCAGCTGTCTCATGCCCACCACGAGGCACTGCTCACTCCTGGATTGTCAGTAAGTGCACGCACACTGTCACCCACGCCGGGAGCGCCGACCCACCAGCTCCGGCTGGTTGACTTTTAGGGGGCAGAGATGCTGGGTGGAGGGACCCGTCTCCTACACCCTGATGTCACAAGCGGCTGCCCCCAACCCCGTTGGGCCGCGGGGCTAAGGCACCACCTCACCCGACAGCGTCTCCACCTGCCGGAGAAGGCCCTCCAGGTGTGCGCCCGGGGATGTGCTGTACTCCGCAGCGGCCAGGAACTCAGGGGCCAGAGCCGCATCCTGGGGGCAGAATGTAACAGCTGTGGGGCAGGCCGTTCCCTAGCCTGAGTGCCGCCGCCTCCTTCCAGCAGCCCACCCGAGCTTCCTGCCTGGTACCTGCAGCAAGGTGTAGACGTCAGGCCGCGCCGGGCGGTACGAGCTTGCAATGAGGGCCTTCCTGGCGGCCGACTCCTGCCCCAGCCGCCGCCGCCGCTCCACCTCCTGCTCGAGCTGCGGGGGCACAGGGTCCTGTCACCTGGACAGAGCCTCCACCGACCAAAGCCATTCGAGCAGATGAGGATATCGAGGCCTAGGGCCACCAGCGTGAGTCTCCCCTACTCCTGTATTTACAGGGCTGAGCACAGGTACCGAGTTGTTGGCCAAGTGGGGACGTCCCAGGCGGGGCTGCACCCGCCTGAGTGTGGCCAGCGATTGAGCGCCCTGGGCCAGCTCAGGGAGGGGAGGAGAGGCCTGGCCAAGTCCCTGAGGCCACAGAGGGCCTCCTAGGAAGCTTGCCACCAGAGCTGGGGGGTGGGGGAGGAACAGCTGCAGCCCAGCACCAACCTAAGGGCAGGGGCAGGTGTGAAGGGCCCGGGAGCCCAGCAGCCTGGTTGGGATCTCAGCTTTATGTGCCGCGGAGCCTGGGCCAAGTGACATCCCCCCTCTGAGCTTCAGTTCCTCCCAAATGGCAGTGATGCTGGCACCTGTCCCCAGAGCTGTTAACAAGGTGATGGGCCTGACATGGACAACGTGGCATTTCCTGTTTTCTCGTGCCAGCACCGTGGAGGAGGAGAGGTGTCCGGGGTGCGTGTCCGGTGCCACTGAGCTGATTCCCACTCCTGAAGACCCCATCTGACAGAGCAAAGCTGCCCCACGGGGTGTCCGAGGCGGTCGTCTTTACAGGAGGAGCCCTGGGGCACAGGGCTAAGCCCTTCGCTTCTCAAAGGTTGAGGGTTGAGACCTAGCAGTCCACGGGAGAAAGATGAGGCAGACTGCTTCTATAAAGATTTCACTCTTGGAAACCCGACGGGGCGGTTTTATTCTGTCATACAGGGTGTTGAGTCGGAATGACTGGGTGGCCACAATCACGCGGGAGCAGTTCATCAGGCTGTGCCCCCCCCACGGAGCTTCTGGGTGGGTTTGAACTGCCAGCCTTTGGGACAGCAGCTGCTGCTTAACCACGGGGCCACCAGTAGGGGGCGGAAAAGGGTCTAAAGAGGCCTTCCGGGATCAGGGACGCAGAAACCCCAGCCTGGGGACCCTCAAAGTGCTGACCCAAATCTAAAAAGGAAGGGTCAGGGTGGGTGTGTCGGGGGTGGGAGTGGGGGCGTTACCTCTGCTAACAGCTGCTGGAAGTCCTTGGGGCTGACACAGCCTCGGCTGCGCAGGATCTGGGTGCAGAGAGGCCAGTCAGTATGGGACGAGAGGATTTAGTTTCCTTCCCTTAAAACGGGGATAGTGAGAGCGAGCCCCGACTTTACAGGGTCCTGCGGATGAACTGAGATAACCCTCGTTCAGCCCTCCCAGAGCAGGGCTGCAGGCTGCTCTAGGTGACCACGCTCCGCGCCAGGCTCTGGGCCAAGCTTCACTCACATATTATTCATTCAGCCACAACCACCTCAGGAGGGAGACAGCACCCGTCTGGGTGAAGCCTCGAGGCTCCGGGAGCTTACGAAATGCACGTTAGATCTGAGCACGCGGGTGGGCGAGTCAACTACCCTCCTCCGCCGGTCTGCCCGCGCCCTTTTCCCCTGTCCCCTGAGGGACGGGAGCGGCCACTCACCGGGCCGTAGTCCCGGAGCAGCTGCTGCTCGCCCCGGAAGCGCACGTGTAGCCCGTAGCGCGCCACGTACAAATTCTCGGAGCAGAAGCAGGCGCAGCGACAGAAGCGCCGCGGGGCCCCCGCCGCGGCCATGGGGAAGCGCCGCGCGCCGCCCGACCAGCTTCCGTGGGGGCACTTCCGGGCGCGCCCCACTCTCCCGGCGGTCGAGGGCCCGTTTTAAATTCCTAAGCACAGGGAAGAACTTAAGAGTCCTCAGAAAACGGTCTGCGCTGGGGAAGGGTGCTCCCAGGCCGAGCCAGAGCACGCGGCCTTCTCACAGTATCTGCCTCACAGTGTCCCCATCCGCGAGGCGGGCGTTAAGCGCCCCACTTGACAGGTAGACTGAGTCACACCAACACCGGACGTGGAGAGGTAGGGACCGGGACCCCGCCTGCCCAGAGCTGCCGGAAGGAGGCGGCCACGGGCCCTGGGCGCCCGGCCTCGCTCCCTCCCACCGCTATACACGCTCCGGTTGCGTGCGTCTGAGCCTGGGTTCCGCATGTACCCCGACTCCCCGCCCAGCCCTCCCGGTGCCTTCTGCCCGTTTGCGCAGGCGTCCCCTGGAGACTGTTCCGTCCGGGCTGAGTTCCGGTGGCGTGGGTGGGACCAGTTGGGACGGGGCGTGGCCAGCCGGCAGTCAACGCCCTGCACCAAGTTCTGCTTTAAGATGGACTGCGCCGTGTGCGCCCAGACTTCAGGGAGCCTGGCGGCAGCGCGATGCCCAATCTCAGGGTTCCCCTCATTTTCCGCCATGCACCGCCCCGAGCCCAAGTCTGCAAAGCCCTGTGAGGAAGCTGGATGGCAGCCCCGCTGCTCAGTTGGGAGAACCGAGGCTGTGAGCGAGGGAGGAGGGCCCTGGGACTGACCCCTGGCCCTAGAGTTCTTGCCACGGCTCAGCGTAGCTCGGGGACGGGGGGAGGAGGGCTCTCCGTGCTTCGAGACTCCAGCCTTTACCTTAGATAAGCTGAGCTCTTGTTCACAGCCACCAAATCGGCGCCGGCCCACAGCGACCCCACGTACAACAGAGAAATCTGTTGCCTGTCCTCGCTGGTTTCCTCGCGTCTCGCAGCTGCTGTGGGTTGAGTGTTTCCGACCTAGGGGGCTCATCTTCCCGCACTATACGGGACAGTGTTCTGTTCTGATCCAACGGGTTTTCAGAAGTATGTCCTCAGGCCATTTTCTTGGTCTTAGGACGCTCAGCTGAAACCTGTCCACCAATGGTGACGCTGCTAATGTTTGGAATACCAGTGGCACATAGCTTCCAGCATCCCAGCCACACACCAGCTACCACATTGTGACAAACTGACAGATGGGTCCAGGGAGGTGACCACGGATGACATCTGCCCACTGTACCTGCTTTCTACTGGAGTTCCCTGAGGCCTGTGTTAAGACGTCTGCCGCCCACATTAGCCCCTTTCATCCCCACAGCAGGCCTTGGACACAGGAGTGCTTCTGTCACCACGTTGCATCAGGACACAGGCCCCAGAGGTGCACTGAGGGGTGAATACGGTGTCAGCCCAACAAAGTTAACCAGTACAGGGGTGCTCTGAGGGGACTCGGTGGGATTCGGCCTTTCCTCTGTGCTTGTGGGCATTGTTCCTGATGACTCTGCCTTCCCAGTCCCCAGGTGTAAGTGTGAGCTCACGTCGCACGCTCAGGTGCTCACACACATTGTCAGACACATGCACATACGTACACACACGTTCTTACAGCTCTTATCTGCTCTCACAGTGTAATGCACGTCCCACACAAGCACGTATGCACACACTTGTGCTCACAGCCTCACTCATACGCTCGCAGGTCCGCATACAGTCACAGTCGCACACTCATCTTCATACCTACCCACATCCCACATACAGTCACACATCTCACAGCCCCTGGGTCCTTTTTTCTTTGAGTTGAGCTCCGAGGTCCACCCACTGCTCTCATAGACGATGTAGGGGCCCAGGAGGAAGATGGGACACTCTCCCATGCTGGGATCCGGTGCCAGGCCACCTGCCCCAACTGGTCCAAGGCTCTGACCAGCAGAGCCTTCTGGCCCCCCTCAGCACTATAGGGTGGGGTAGGGCTGTTCTCCAGGTAAAGCCTACACCCAGCCAGGCAGAGGCAGTGAGACTCTCCCAGGTGTGCACACACGTGTGTATCTGAGTGTGTGAGGTGTATATTTGAGGTATGCATGGGAGTGTGTGGAAGTGTGTTTTGAAGAGCAGACAAGTTCCGGGGTAAATAGGGAAACAAGTACACTGTCAAGTGGTTTCCCTTCACCAGCGAGTGACAAAACGGAGCACACCTGAAGGTGGCTGCTTTTGACAGGGTGGCCAGGTGAGGCCTTGCAGAGAGGCCATTTGAACTGGGATCTAACCGCTGAGGATCAGCTGGCAGGAAGGTGTCCTAAGTGGGGGTGTGGGGCAGGAATTAGTGAAGCGTGCACAAACCACAGGGAGAACGCGGGCAGAGTCCTAGGAAATGAGGTCGGGGCGGCATCTGGTTAGCATTTCGGGTTTGACCCCATGTGCAAAGAGAAGCAGTCTAATAATCCCCACAACAAACCCTGTGTGGTGGGAACTGTCGCTGTTTCACAGCTGAGGAAACAGGACAGAGGGGTTGCATGGCATGCCCAGTGTCACACAGCTTATACGTATGTGGTAGAGGCTGACTTTGCTGGGTGGTTCCGAAAGGCACAGCCAGGTCTTCACAGCGCCCACCTCCCCCTCCTCAGAACTGTGAGCTTCACTCTGAAGGGCACGGCCCCCCGCCCAGAGCTGCCCAGTCTGAGAAGGTGTTGGAGGTTTGACAGGGTATCTCGATTGCCTGGTGATAGCAGAGGGCCCCACTACCAGGAAAGGATCCATTTTTCCAGCTCAAAATTCATTGCCTCTCGTAACTGCCTTTCTCCCCAGCCAGCCACCACACAAGTGGGGCACATGTCACCCCCAGCAGCTCACCTGCTCAGATTTCTCCATTTGCAGTGTCTTGCAAGGTGAGTACGTACGCCCTATCGGTTTAAACAGGCCTTCTCTGCCCCACTACTCCTTGGAGATTGTATCCCTGCCCTCAGCTGGGGCCTAGTCATCCAAGAAAACAGCAGCGAGAGGCCCTCAGGTGGCACTTGACACGAGTCTTTGTTGACTGCTCCAGGTGTTCTCATCCCCATTTTCCCAATGAGGAGACTGGCCCAGTGATGTGCAGGGGCCTCTTGGGGTTATATACCCAGTGAGCAGCTGAACCACAATTAGAACATCCATTTGAACTCCAGAATGGGCTATGTGTGTACGTGTGTTCACAATAGCCCCAAAGTGGGACTAACCCACAATGTCCATCACCTGTGGTGCTCTGGTGGCACTGTGGTAAAGCATTGGGCTGCTAACCAACAGGTCAGCAGTTTGAACGCACCAGCCACTCCATGGAGGAAAGATGAGGCAGTCTGCTTCCATGAAGTTTTACAGTGTAGGAAACCCTCGGGCAGTTCACCCCTGTCCTGTAGGGTCAATATGAGTCAGAATCGGCTCAATGGCAGTGGGTTTGGTTTGGTTTTGGTCCATCACCCAATGAATGAATAGCATGTGGCCCATCCATAAAAATGAATGAAGTTCTGACACACCATCCTACACCATGCGTGGACCTCAAAACATAATGCTAAGTGAAAGAAGCCAGTTACAGAAGGCCTGTAGAGTATGATTTCATGGGTATGAAACGTCCAGAATAGACAAGTCCACAGGGACAGGAAGCAGGCTGGTGGCTGCCCAGGGCTCGGAGGAGGGCGAGTGTGGGCAGTGTTTGCTCATGGGCACGCGGTGATGATGACAATGCTCTGGGATCAGATAGTGCATGATTTTGTGAATGTACCAAACCCAGCCTTTAAAGCAGTGAATTGAGTGGCATGTGAGTAACATCTCAATTTTAAAAATTGACATACGTCCTCACCCTTGTAGAGCACTGGCAGACGGACACTGTTACAGGCAGACAGTCCCCAGGTTATGAATGAGACCCGTTCGTGTGTTTTAAAGTCAGATTTGTAGGTGAATCAGAACAGGTGCATATGGAGTTGAACATGTACCTGAGGTAGATACAGTCCTTGGAGAGAACAATCATGGGAGAATAGAAGGGCTGTGTATGCACAGGGAGACAGCTCAGCGGGCAGGAGTGCATGGAAGGAAAGACACAGGGAAGAGGTGGCTATGGGGAAGAAGTGGGAGGGGAGCTGTTGCATTGTGGGAAATTGTAGTCAATGTCATGAGACAAAGTTTATGTGAACTGCTGTATGGAAAGTGAATTTGCTGTGTAAATTTTCACCCAAATCACAATTTTAAAAAAAAATCCTTTAATAAGAAAAAAAAAAAAAGTACAGGTGCATATGGTTTTTATGTAGCCTCACTTTCATACAAGAAAAGTCTTGAGACCTTTCCTCCGAAGGAAGATTGGGCAGTCTACTTCCATAGTGATACCTCCTCGGAAACCCAAGGAGGGGGCGCTATGAGTTGGGTGCGACTCCATGGCAGTGAGTTTGGTTTTATTTTTTGTAGCAAGTGAAGGTGATTGTGATGAAGACTGTGTGGTAGGTAGGTGTTGGTTCAGTCGTTTCGAAGTGAGGGCAAATTCACATAACGTTAAAGGGCAAGTAGGAGTTGTCGCCATGAGCTCTGGTGGTGTAATGGTTAAGGCATTCGGCTGCTAACCAGAAGGTCAGTGGTTCAAACCCACTAGCCACACCACAGAGGAAAGATGAAGCATTGTGCTTCTGTACAGATTTACAGCCTTGGAAACCCACTGAGGGCTGCTATGAGTTGGAATCGACTTGAGAGCAGTGAGTTTGGTTTGGTTTGGTTGGAGGAGTTGTCGGTCAGTCAGATGTTTGCGACCCAGGGACTGCCTGTGATCTCAAGGCAATGTGATCAGTGCTGAGTGGAAATGGAGACTGTGGAAGGGTGGGGCCCCAGCCTGGGAGGCAGAGGGTGGGGCTGCCTAGAACACCACCAGCCAGCCAGCCAGCTCACCTTCCCTACAAACCATCTGACTTCTTCTTACTGAACACTTACCGTGTCCCAGTGCTGCCCTAAAGCCTTGTCACCCTCCATCCTTGCAGTACCCTGATGCAGCTGTTGTTAAGTGCTGTTGAGTCAGTTAGGAGTGGGACGGAGAACTAAACACTGCCCTGTGCTGGGCCATCCTCTCAGTCTGAGCCTCTCGGGCTCAGCACATCGCTGCAGCCACTGTGTCAGCCCATGTCGTTGAAGGTCTTCGCCTTTCTCACTGACCCTCTACTTACCAAGCATGATGTCCTTCTCTGGGGACTGTCCCTCCTGATCACCTGGTCAGAGTCAGTGAGAGGAAGTCTCATCACCCTTGCTTCTAAGGAACATTCTGACTGTACTTCTTGTAAGATAGAGTATCTTTAAGGAGTTCAGTAGCACAGTGGTTCAAAGCATTGGGCTGCTAACCAACAGGTCAGTGGTTTGAATCCCCCAGCCAGGAGAAAGATGAAGCAGTCTGCTTCTGTAAAGATTTACAGGTTTGGAAAGCCTATGGGGGAGTTCTAGTCTGTCCTGTAAGGTCACTTATGAGTCAGAATCAACTCATTGGTAGTGGGTTTGGTTTTTTGTTTGGAAAATAGTTTCAGAGAGGTAAAGTCACTCACCCAAGGTCACCCAGCAGAAACGGCAGAGCCTGGATGTGCTCCCAGTTCTGAGTCCCCCACATTTTTGCCTCTGCATTTGTACGATGTGACATACCTCAACTATATTTCATTCTGTCTCTTCTTTTCACACGATTCTTTTAGGAGGTCACTACACCCCTTATATAACTTTGGTGTCTCTTACATACCATTTTTTTCCAGCCACAGAGTACTCCGTTGAACCAGATGCTCTGTAATTATTTGGCCAGCTCCCTACGGAAGGGCATTTGGGTTATTTCCAGGCTTTTCCTACTATAGTAACTGTTTCAAACTAGCGTCTTTGGTCCCCTGCTTCTGTTGAAGAAATTCCTTCTGGATCCCAAAATTGTTGTTGTTGTTGTTATGTGCCGTCGAGTCAGCCCTGACTCATAGCGACCCCTCCTTGGGTTTCCGAGGCAGGATCACTACGGAAGTAGGATTGCCCAACCTTCCTTCCGAGGAGTGGCTGGTGGGTTTGAACCGCCAGCCTTCTGGTTAGCAGTCAAGTGCCTTAGCCACTATGCTACCAGAGCTCCCGGATCCCAAAATAAGGGGTGCATTTTACATTTTACTTTGCCAGACTCCTCTCCAAGGACGCTGCACACCTATGGCAAGCTGTTTCCAATTCAGAGGGCACGGCAACCCTGACTTCCTCCACAGGCAATGGCTCTGGGCCTTGGCCCCTGACTTCCTCAACTGCTGCCACGGTCGGGCCCACACTGACCCCTTTCGGTTGGTCAAACAGCCCTTGACCCTGCGGTTCCCTCCCGCGTGCCGCTCACCTCAGTCCTTCCCAGGTCTTTTCGGTTGAGTTCCTAGCACCCGGCACTTGGCATGGAGCAACCGCTCAGCGTGTATCGCTGCCTGTGACCCTGGCCGTCTTTCTCCATAAAATGATCCCCTTTCACATGCGCAATTTACTGTCTGTCTCCCTCGCTAGAAGGTCAGCCCATGAAGAGCAGGGGTCTTTGTTTTGCTGCCCATCAAATGCTTGGAACGGTGGTGCCTGGCACGTAGTAGGCGCTCAGTAGTATTTGTTGGAGGGAATGGATGGTTGGGGATCACAGGGGCTGGTAGGCTGTAACTCCAGGGCAAAAGCCCCTTAAAAGGCAGGGCTGTGACAGGTGAGGCCATTTCCGTCCGCTGGCGATGGCCTTGAGGCCTCCAGCTCTAAAGCGCAGAGGGTCTGCGGAGCCGTGAGGGCCTAGCTGGCCAATGGGGGCGCAGTTCGCCTCATGGTGGGCGGCCACCTAACGCGGGCCCTGCCCCTGGGCCCCGCCCAGCGCCGAGGCCCCGCCCCAGCCGGCAGCGAGCCTCGGGTCCGCCCCCTCGGCCCCGCC
>NW_006921635.1:2542038-2577399 GCF_000298275.1 Orycteropus afer afer
CAGCTGGCCTCGGGCCCGCGCGTCCCGCTCCGACCTTGCGGCGGCGCAGCGCGGGCTGGAGGCGGGGAGGAGCGGAGCAAGCGCGGCGCCCGACACCTTCTCCAATGAGCCGCGCGGATCCTGCGCCCCCGACGACCCGCGCCCGCTTCGTCTCCCTTCCCACGTCTCACCTGGGGCCAGGTAACAGGTAAGGGTACTGCGCCTGGATCCCCGACCCAGGTCGAGGCACGGGCTGGGGGCGTCCGGGTCCCCCTGGGCCGACGTGAGGAGCAGGTCTCTTCCTCCAAGGTGGGAGCCGCCGGGAAGCGCTCCTGGCTCGCGCCCCTGCGCCCCTGTGCCCCTGCAGCCCTAGACCTCAGCACTGCAGCTTGGCATCTGTGCCCGCGGGGCCAATGTTGCATTTTTTAACCCCTCAGGCGCCTCTGCCCCTAGGAGAAGGCCAAGAGCGTTTTGAGGAGGTCTTGGGGTGACTGTCCTCGCCTAGGACCGGCTGGCAGCTCTCCCGAGGGCTCACTGACCCCCACAGAGAGCCCTGCCCAGGGATGCTGAGCACCCCTGCTGTGGCAGAGCCTGGGAGCCGGCCTGGCTGGCCGACCTTGGCACATCTTGCTCCCAGTCTCCCTGGCTGACCGGTGGGCTGGTGCCCCCTGGCATCCTCTCGCTGTTAGGCCTGTGGGCTCTGAGGGGGACTCCCGATGCCTTATTTGTGGGCCTCTGTTGAAACAGGACGGCCACTCCCAGGCCCCGGTTCCATGGCTCTACCGTTAAGCTGTTCTGACAGGCTTCTCCTCCTGCACCACCCCCTGAGATGAGGGGCACGTGTCAGGTGCGGGAGAGCACTGCTCCCTCCCCAGCATGCCTCTCCTGCTCCACCTAGAGTTACCTGAAATAGCCTTCAGGAGTCCCGGAGTAGAACAGGGCTGGGGACCCCGCGATGGAGCCTGGTGGGCTCGGCAAGGGTGGGGGTGTCAATGGGCCCAGCCCCCAGAAACCTCTGTGGCACAGCCCTACACAAAACTAGCCTCGGCTGCATCTCTCAGAGGTTGGGTGCCCATCGGTTTGGGACGGAACGTGCACCCTGGTTGGTAAGCTTTCTATGCACTTCTGCTCCTAGCGGAAGAGTCAGAGAGTAAACGCAGGCCGCTCCAGTCCTACAAGACCCTTTCTTGGGATCTCTGAATAAGGGCCCATCCATAGAGTGAAGAGCCAGGTTCCAGCCCTGCCCCCTGTGTTCTCTGCTTGTCACTTCACTTCCCCACGCCTCAGCGTCCCCGTGTGTAAAACGGGGATGAGGGCCTCCCAGGCAGTGGTGAGGACTGACTGAGATGGGAGTGTCGGACACATAGCACGTGGTCTGGCAGTTGCAACCCCCACAAATGGTAGTTGCTGTGGTTGTGATGAGAGTCAGGATTTATTAGCTTCGGGCTGGTCCCAAACCCCTTTTCTGCCTCTGGAGGTGCCCGTCTGACCCCCTCTGCTGGAGGGAAAGCCTTCGACAGAACCCCCAGTTGGGACGAAGTCACTTGCTAATCCTGTGTTCTCCCTTAGCATTTGGGATCAAGACGAGCTGACCATCTCTCTGGGCCATGCCTGGCCCTGGGCCAGGCTGCTCTGGCCTCTGGCCACCACCTTGTCCCTGCCCTGGACCACACACGTCACCCACATGCCCACTGTTTGTCCTCTAGCTCCACCTGGCCCAGCTCGCCGTGTCCTCTGAGTCGGGCAGATGGGGAGCCGGGACGAGCCTCCAGGCCCCCGTCTCCCCTCTTCCCAGGCTCGGCAGGTGGGTTCTTCCCTTCACCCTCAGCTTGGTAACTTGAAGACTAGAGATGCCGGTCCCCAGCCAGGAGTGTAACCCGACCGGTGTTGGGCTCCACTCCATGCCTGGAGTAGGACTCGGCACTTGGGGGCCGTCCTGCTTTCCCCCAGCTTGCTGGGTGACCCTTGAACAGCCTCACACACCACCTTCACCCCTGCCTTTTTGAGCATCAGTTGCTTCATCAGTCAAGTGCGGTTCAGCTAGTCTGTGATGCTGGTGTTCGAAATGTGTTGATTCCGTTGAAGATAAACAGCTGGGGTACCCAGGCAGGTGGCTGACAAAATAGGGTCACACCACTTGGGGTGGGGGTATGTGGAGAAGGACTTCCCCAGGGACTCAGAGTCAATGGTGGCAGAACCAGCTAAGCCCCCTGGACTGCCTTCTGTCCCACTTCTGACCCCTAGCCCCGCCTTAGGGGTGGAGAGACCCTTGGTGTCCTCCATGGGCTAGGCCGCAGCTGAGGTGGCTGGCAGGACCTAGGGCAGCAGTAGTGGCTTGGCTAGGCCGCCTGGGCTGGCACTGGGCCAGGAGTTTCCCTCCCAGCTCCGAGTGGAGCTCCCCCACTCACTCCTCCACTCACTCTCCCACTCACTCCGGAGGCTCTCTGCATTGCAGCAGACAGGCGCTGTGCTGAGCTACCAGCGGCCACAATGGAGCAGGAACCCAGGCTTAGGGTGTCTGTCCCCCTCACCTCTCCCCACCCTTGGTCCCACACAGTCCAGCTGCCCCCAGGAGGGACAGCTGCTGACTAAGCAACCATTGTCTCTGGGGCAGGCGGAGTCTGCTGGGGGCTCTGAGCTGAAGGCAAGGTCCAGGCTGGGGGACGGTCACACCCCTGCCCTCTCTGCATCTTGGACCCTCCTCAGCGTTGTCAGGGTTCTTGCCTACCCCTACAGAGGTTGTTTTGAAGGATCAGGACTTTAGAGTTGACAGCATAGAATTTTGGAACTCGACAGCACGGGTTCACATCCCAGCCCTGCTACTTGCTAGCTGAGTGGCCTGGGGCAGGTCATGTCACCTCCCTGCACCTCCATTTTCTCAGCTGCAATATGGGGATGACAGGAGAACCTGGCTCATTGGTTTCTTGAGCGGCTGAAGCGTGGGAACCACTTGGAGTACCGGGCCCCTGGCAACATCAGTAAGTACCGGTTGGTAGCTGTTACCCTACCATCATCGGTCCTGCTGCTGCCTGCCTGAGCTCCTCTGGTGTGAACTCTGTTCTCCTCAGACAGACACTCCCCATGAGCACTCGTTTTTTAAAAAGTGTCATAGCCCAGTGGTTAAGAGTCTAGACTCCAGAGCCAGACAGGGCTGGGTTCCAGTCCCGGCTCGGTTCCTCACAGCTGCGTGATCTTGGGCAACTTGTTAACATCTCTGTGCCTTAATTTCTCCGCTCACTCGATGGGGATGATGAAAGTGCTGATTTCACAAAGCTGTTATGAGGAGAAAGTAAGCCACCACGTATCAGCACTTACTAGGCCCTTACTGTGTGCCAGGCATACAGTGCAAAGGTCCGGCGCTGGGGTCCTTCAGGCACTGGTTCAAGACCTGGCTCGGTCCCTTGCTGACATCTGAATGATCTGAGATGAGTGATTTTGCCTCTCTGTGCCCCAGTCTCCCCACCTGTCAAGTTCTGCATAAAGGCCTGGAGCTGGAGGAGAAGGTTTTGGAAACTTCCAAGCAGGTGTGAAAGTCCTGGGGGAGCCCTGAGGCCTGCAGTCAGCCACACCACCTTCAAATCCCCTCCTAGTCTGTGAACGTCAAGGTTTATTTGGGGTTGCAGAGCTGGAAGGCCTGGTGGGGGGAGGAGGGAAGCAGGTAAACCTTTATTGAGCGCCCAGTGTATACAGGTGATACCCATCAGCAGCAGTTACTCTGCCTGGTGCTGTACCCAGAACATCACAGGTGTCAGTTCACGGAATCTGACGCCCACGTTTACAGATGAGGAAACCAGCTCGGAGAAGTAGTAGCAGCAGCAGTTGTTGTGATAAAACCAGTGAATGTTTATGGAGCTTTTGTGTATCTGGGGAGCTCTGGTGGCACAGTGGTTAAAGTGGTTGGCTGTTAACTGAAAGATCTGTGGTTCAAACCCACCAGCCACTCCACAGCAGAAAGAAGTGGCAGTTGGCTTCCGTAAAGATTACAGCCTTGGAAACCCTACGGGGTAGTTCTGCTCTGTCCTAGAGGGTCACTGCAAGTTGGAATCAACTCACTGCAGGGGGTTTGGTTTGTGCCTACCTCAGCCTCATCCTTAAAATGACTGCCAGGTCCCACAGACCCACCCCCTGGCCCCTCACCTCTCACCTTGTAAGGCCTCCTTGCCTTCCTCAAATGCATGGGACCCACTTCTGCCTCAGGGTCCTGGCATTGTCTGTTCCACCCTTTGGAAATGCTTTTCCCCCAGGTAGTCACACAGAGGGCTCGCTGGTCTCTCAAGTCTTGCTCAGATATTCCTTTCACAGTGAGGTCTTTCCCGGCCCCTCCCTGTAAAATTGCACTCACCCACATCTCCTTCACCCCACTCCTGGGGGACCTTTTCCCCCGTAGCACTTATCTCTTAATAGACAGTATCATTTTCTTATTTGTTACGTTTATTATTGGTCTCTAGCAGGCATATGTCCACCCACGCGGGCGGGGATCTGTGTTATTCTTGTTGACTGTGAAATCCCCAACACAAAGAACAGTCTGACGCATAGCAGGTGCTCAGGCTGTGTTTTCTCGGGATGAATGGAAACTCAGCACTCCCTCATGAGCATCATGGCCATTGCACAGATGAGGAAATTGAGGCTCAGGGTCACACGGTCTGCACCCCTCCCCTGATGCTGGCTCCTGCCCCCACAGGTCTGGCTCCACCCCACGGACTATGGCCCTGCCCACTCTGAGCTAGACCCCGCTCCTCGGTTCCTGCCCATCCCTCGCCGGCAGGATGCGGCTGTGGAAGGCGGTGGTGGTGACCCTGGCCTTCATGAGCGTGGACGTCGGCATGACTACAGCCATCTACATCCTCAGCCACCTGGACCGCAGCCTGCTGGAGGACATCCGTGACTTCAATGTCTTTGACTCTGTGCTGGACCTCTGGGCTGCCTGCCTCTACCGCAGCTGCCTGCTGCTGGGGGCCACCATTGGCGTGGCCAAGAACAGCGCCCTGGGCCCCCAGCGGCTGCGGGCCTCGTGGCCGGTCATCACCCTCGTGTGCCTCGCCGTGGGCATCTATGCCATGGTCAAGCTGCTGCTCTTCTCCGAGGTGCGCAGGCCCATCCAGGACCCGTGGTTCTGGGCCCTGTTTGTGTGGACATACATCTCGCTGGCTGCCTCCTTCCTGCTCTGGTGGCTGCTGTCCACGGTGCGGCCAGATGTTGAGTCCCTTGAGCCGGGGCCGGGCACCGAGGCTGAGGGCTTCACCGAGCAGGCATCGGGGGCCACCCTGCAGAAGCTGCTGTCCTACACCAAGCCTGACGTGGCCTTCCTCGTAGCTGCCTCCTTCTTCCTCATCGTGGCAGCTCTGGGTAAGTGAGGGCCTGAGAACCCCTTCAGGTGGACGGGGCCACCTCTTTCTTCCTGTTACGTTTTTAATGTTTTAGTCTGTGGGTCAAAAATGGAATTAATATGCAATTTTTACACATTGGGAGCTCTGACAGCATAGTGTCTAAGGCACTTGACTGCTAACCAGAAGGCTGGCAGTTCAAACCCACCAGCCACTCCTCGGAAGGAAGGTTGAGCAATCTACTTCCGTAGTGATACCGCCTTGGAAACCCAAGGACGGGTCGCTATGAGTTGGGTCTGACTCGATGGCACATGACAACAACAACAACAACATTTACACATTAGGAGTTTCCCTCCTAATTCAAACCCTGACAAACGCCGCTTCCTCCCTGCCCAGGGCTCTCCTGTTGGGTGCTGCTGGGTCAATTCTGACTCAGTGACCCCATGTGACAGTAGGACTGTCCCATAGTGATTTTTTTTTTTTTCCTTCAGCTGTAATCTTTATAAGACTAGGTTGCTAGGCCTTTTCTCCTGTGGAGCAGCTGGTGGGTTTGAACTGCTGACCATTCAGTTAGCAGGCAAGCACTAACTGGTCTGCCTCCAGGGCTCCTTTGCCCAGGCTTGCTCTGGAAACCTTCAAGCAGGTGGGAAACCACTTTTATCCATTTCCTAGTGTCTTTATACATCTGCAAGCAAATGAGAACGTGTGCTCCTCCCTCCTCCTCCTCTTCACGCTCTGCACCCTGTTCCGTGTCTCACTTTCGCCCCTTCACATAGTCTGGGCTTTTTCCCAGTTGGCGCTTCATTCTTTGACACAGCTACATGGTCTGCCATTGTGTAGATAACCATGGATTATTCAGCTGGTTTCCTGTTGACAGACTGTTGGGTTGTTTTTAGTCTTTTTTCTCTTACGGTGAATAACCTTGCCCATACACATTTCATAAGAAGCCCTGATGGTGCAACAGTTAAGTGCTCGGCTGCTAACTGAGAGGTTGGCGATTTGAACCCACACAGCCACTCCATAGGAGAAAAACTTGGTGATCTACTTCTGTAAAGATTACAATCCTAGGGAACATTTTGATCAAAGTATTCTATAGCAGAATCCTGACCAAAAGGGGGAAAGTACAGAACAGAATGTCAAATTCTCATGGAATCCAGACTTTCTGGAGCCATGGAGGCTGGATGAGCCCCCAAAACTACTGCCCTGAGATAATCTTTGGGTCTTAAAACAAAGCTATTCCCTAAAGTCATCTTAAAATCAAACAATAGTTTAGTTTACTAGTAAAGAAAGATCCACTTTGAGCGTTGTGTTCTTTGAAGATCTGTCTGTATGGGATCAAGTTGACATCAACAACTCGAAAGGTTAGATAAGAACCTTAGAGGGCAATGAGTTTGTGTTAATGAGGAAGGAATGACTCAGAAAAGGAAGGTGGGATTGGGTGCTGTGGTCATGTCTCTGAAAGGTATGTGTGGCGACTTGAACTGGTATCTGGTTCTGTTGTGTATATTCCTAACAATGACAAGTGATTTTTTTTTTTTTTAATTTAAGTGTAGGAAGGGCCTTTGAGGCACTTCTACTCTGTCCCATGTGGTCTCTGAGTTGAAATTGATTCGACAGCACCCAACAATAGACACGTGTCATAAGACATAGATGTACGTGAAGGACCTTTCTGGAGGTGGAGCCACTGGGTGAAAAGATTTTTTGTTGTAAGTAGACTAGAGTAGGATAGAAAACACCAGAATATGGTAGTAAAGTTAAGGATTGCTCATGACACTCTTGTTTTAGTTTTGCACACAGTTGTACGAGTGTGTTCTGGCTTGTCAAGTGAAACACGTTCGTCCCTAAGGGTCTGGTTCAGATGGTCTGAAAGTCCCACTCCAGTGATATGAGTGGAAAGGTGACCCAAGGGAGGAACTCCAGGTTCCTGGGTCAACAAGGCCTGAGTTCAAATCTCGGGTTCCTCTCTGTCCTCAGCTGTGTGGCCTTAACCAGGTTCTCTAACCTTCCCAAGCTTCAGTTTCTCATTCTGCAAAATGGGGTCACTAGAGTACTTATTTTGTAGTGTCCTAAAGCTTGAACAAAATCAGACAGGAAGAGAAAGTAGCTGTTGGCCCATTGTGGTAGGTACTCAGGAATGTTAGCTGTTAGGAGTTCGTAAATTCTTCACTCACCGAGGCAGAGGCTGGGGGTGGTTACAGAGCCAGGATGTTCTCAGAGAGCTCAGGTGAACCCCATGGCTGGCCCTGGTCCTGCTAGCCCCTTGGTCCAAGCCCCTTAACAACTGTGTGATTTGGAGCAAGTTACTTAGCGTCTCTAAGTCTCAGTCTTGTCATCTCTGTAAGATGGGCGTAATAACAGCACACAGCGCGTTGGGGGGTTGTGGGGTGCAGTGAGCCTGGCTCTCAAGAAGGTCCCTTAAATACTAGCACCTCTGAGTGTTGGAAGGAGCCCTGATGGGACAGGGGTTAAACTCTCACTTGCTAACCAGAAGGTCAGCGGTTCAAACCCATCAGTGCTCCATGGGAGAAAGATGCAGCACTCTGCTTCTGTAAAGATTGCAGCCTTGGAAACCCTGTGGGGCAGTTCTCCTCTGTCCTACGGGGTCAGTATGAGTCAGAATTGACTCAACAGCAGTGGGTTTGGTTTGGGGTTGGGTGAGTGCTGGATGACCCTTCCTTTTAGCCAGTGTTCTGGTTTTCTAGTGCTGCTATAACAGCCATGTCACAGACGGATGGCATTAATATTAACCCGTATCACAGATGGATTTAGGAGGCTAGAAGTTCAAGTTCAAAGTGCCAGCTCTCGGGGCCCCTCAACCTTAGGCTTCAGCTCTGCCTCTTGCTTCCAGCCCACTGGAGCTGGAGGGCTCTCTTAACTCAGGCAGCTGCTGGCTGCTGAGGCTGACAAACCCAGGGTCGACAAGTAACATGGCATAGTCCTAAGATTAGCAAGCAACGCAGCAGGCTACTAGTTCAAGTCCAGAAACAGTCCTGAGATTGGCAGGCATTGTGGCAGGCCACTGATGACTTGGCCAAATGCAGGATGCAGATGTGCCAAGAAACGCAAGCCCTTCCTCACAGCTGCTGCTTATGCATGGGAAGCAGGCCACATCCCGAAGGCAGCTGATTAGCTGCTCACAACAGATGCTACCATGGAGTCGCTGAGGCCACATTCAGTCTCATCAGGGGAACGATTGCATCCGGCTGCCCAGCCACTCAAAACTAGGCCCAGCCAAGCTGACAAACACCTTCAACCACCACGGCCAGTTCTTGACTCTCTGCTGCAAGGCCCCAGGGGCCCTTTCTCTGGGGAACCTTCTCTGTGGCCCTGGGCCCTCAGCGATGGGGCAGATGAAAACCATCCACCCAGCCTCCAGCCACCACTGCCAGGGGCAGGGCCCAGGCCTGACACACTCCCAGCTCTGATACCAGCTGAGAGCCAGGCTCTCTGAAGTGGTCACATGTCACCCCACCTCGTTCCCCTGTGTGCTCCAGCCCCGTGGTCAGCTGGTGTGTGTCCAGGGAGTTGAGACGTCCTGATGCACCACCGACTTCATCAGCCTGTGGATCTCAGTGAGGTGGAGGGACTGGACTCGAGGCTCAGGCTCCCCACGTCACCAGTGATGTCAGTTAGGCAAGTGAGCTAACCTGGCCAAGCCTCAGTTTCCCATCCTGTGGAATGGCCCCATCGGGTGCCTGGGCAGAGTGAGTGCTTAATACGTGTTAGATATTGGGAGCATCAGTCATTATTTTCCCATCAACAGGCACCCAGTGGAACTCAGGTGTTCGGTTTCCTCATAACCTAAAAGAAAAGCGCCACTGGGAAAAAGGTTCCAGTTTTTGGGGTTGAGTGTCTCCTATTCAGTTGTGTTGCTGTTAGTTGCCATGGAGTCAGCTCCAACTCAGCGACCCGTGGACAGCAGAACAGACCATTGCTGGCCCTGCCCCTCCGTCACTGTCGTTGGCCTGAGTCCCTCATGGCCACTGAGTACTTTGAGAGCCGGCCAACCGAGGGGCTCATCTTCCAGCACTATACTGGACGCTGTTCTCTGTGCTCCGTCAAGGTTTTTTTTTTGTTTTGTTTTTAATTTTTCTTGTGATTTGAGTGAAAGTTTACAGAGCAAAATCATTTTCCATTTAGCACTTCATACACATTTTGTCTCATGACGTAGACTTCAGTTCCCCACAACATAACAGTTCTCTTTCCACCTCCTCCCCATAGTTACTTCTTCCCTTTGTCCTTCCCTCCCATGCACTGCTGCCCGACGAGCTGTCTCCTTGTGCAGACACTGCCCTTCTGTTCTCCCATGATTGATTGCTCCAAGGACTGTATCTACCTGATGTAAATGCTCACCCTATTTGCCTATCTCTTGTTTGGCTGGAAGCCACAGGAGTGGGTTCAATTCCTGACCTGAAGGGAAGCTAGGGGCCATAGTCTCAGGGGTCTCGCCAAGCTCTGTCAGACCAGCACACCTGGCCATTTTTTATGATTTTGAGTTTTGTTCTACATTGTTCTCCCACTCTGTTGGGATCTCCTGCACTGATCTCCCTCTGAGTGGTTGACAGTGGTAGCCGGGCACCATCTAGTTCTTCTGGTCTCATGGTTGTGCTCCATAAAATAGGCTAATTTTCAGAAGAAGGTTGCCAGGCTTTCTTAGTCTGTGTTAGTTCACCCTGGGTGAGTCTGCTGGCATTTAAAATACCAGTGCATAGCTTCCAGCATTAGAGCTGGAATAGCCTGATTTCCTATTAAATTGGGATGCTGTGACATGGATTCCATGGCAACCCAACTGCAGAAATGTAGGCAAGTTACTTAACCTCTCTGAGCCTCAGTTTCCTTTTCTATGAAATGGGAAGAGTAATAATACCAAACCTATAGTGTTATTGGGTAGCATTTGAGGCTTGAAGGAGGTGAGGGAGCAGGTGGTTGGGGTGAGAGCCCACCAAGCAGGGGAGCAGTCTGTCCCTGCCAGGGTCCCAAGGCAGGAAGGTGCCCAGCTATCAGAGGTGCGGTAAGGAGCCCCATGGCAGGGGAGCGGTCTGTCCGTGCCAGGGTCCCAAGGCAGGAAGGTGCCCGGCTATCAGAGGTGCAGTGAGGAGCCCCGTGGCAGGGGAGCAGCATGAGCAAAAGTGGGGCAGAGAAGGAACTGACATCAGGTTGGTCACGGGGGCCTGATCCTACGGGGTGTCAGGGGCCACTGGCTTGTACGTTAGATGGGGTGGGAGCCATGGACCCAGTTTGTGCAGAGTCATGATGAGACCTGACTTAGGTTTCCCAGGATCCCACTGTCTTGCTGTGTGGAGGGCAGGCCGATGTGGGGGGCCAGGGCGGAATCGGGAAGAACCCAGAGTTGGCTACCGAGATGGTCCAGGAGAGACCAGTGACTTGGACCAGGGTGGGGCCAGTGGAAGCTAAGAACGTGGTCGGCTTCTGGAAATATCAGGAAGATGGGGCATCAGGGTTGGCTGACACATTGGCTGTTTTCCTATGGTTCTTGCATAGATTCAACAAGAATTTGCATAACATGCCTGGTACAGCACCCAGCATCCCAGGAAGGTCTCAGAAGCTGATTATTCTCCTCGTTGGTCCTTGCTGGGAATCAAAGTGATGCCCTTTTCTTCCCTGGGGGTAAACTGAGACAGGCCGTCAGTGAGGGTGGAACGGAGCAGCTTGGCTGGAGACCCATCTGGCTAAGTACGCTGGGAACCACGGCCCTCCAGGCTGCCACTTAGTGGCTGCTGTGCCGAGTGCCAGCAGAGGGCACCAGCACCCCGTGAAAGATGTCACCGGCAGGCTGCTGAGCAAGTCAGACGGAGCTGGCCGGGGCGCACTCACTGACCTTTATTGAGCGCCTGTGGTATGCCCAGCGCCGAGCCAGACTCCACCTGTGGGAAGAGCTGCCATGAAAACGAGTTCTGGAGCCCACAGGGGACGTGGCCCCACGTGACCACATCCCATAGTCCGTGTCCACCGTTTCCATGAGAGTTGGCACATTGCAAGTTGTTGGGAGGGAGGGGATGAGGAGAGAGCCCGCACACAGTGGGAGCCGGTGTGGGGCTGAGTCCCGGCCGCGCGCCTCCCTTGCTGTGTGTATCTTAGTTCTCTCATGCTGCTCTAACAGAAATACGACAAGTGGATGACTTCACAAACAGAAGTTGATTCTTTCCGAGATCAGGAGGCTAGAAGCCCACATTCAGGGCATCAGCCCTAGCAGACGGTTTCTCTCTGTCAGCTCAAGGTGCAGGAGGAAAATCCTTGTCTCCTTCTGACATCCTCGGACCTGGCATCCTTCGGGGATCTCCACGTATCTTGGCATCAACCTTCCCCCGAGTCTGGGAGGTCATAGTGCAGGGACCCCAGGTCCAAAGGACGCACTCCATTCCCGGCTCTTTTCTTGGCAATACCGAGGTCCCTCCCCGGCTCTGCTTGGTGGTAGCAGGTCGGTCTGTCTTTCTCTCTCGTTTATTGGGAGATACTCAGTTAGCTCGCTTTATCTCTAGTGAGATAAAGGTGATGCAGGCCACACCCCAGGGAAAGTCCCCTGACATCAGATCACGGCTGTGACCTGACTAAGGGTATTGTACCCCACACTAATGCCCTGACAGTTGATTGGCTGATCACATGATGGTGGGTGATTGCATCATTATGTAATTGCCAGGTTACATCATTACAGAACTGCTAGCCCTCTGAGACTCGTGGCCCAGCCAAATTGCCACATATTTTGGGGGGGACACAATTTAATCCATGACACTGTGTGACTTTGGACAAATTGCTTGGCCTCTCTGATCTCCCATTCCACCCCTGAAAAATGTGAAAGACAATCCCCATTCAACTGACAGCCCCAGGACTGTTTTGAAGATAACAGTGAGACAGAGGGGTAGGAGGACCCCTGGGAGCCAGCAAGCAGCCCACCAGGAGGGGAGGCTGCGATTTGGCGTTCCTTGTTCCCCACTCTGAGGTTCTGGAATTCAGAGTCTGAAACCTCCACCAACAAGAAGAATGAGGTCATCTGGCATCAGCTGCCAGGCCACGTGGCCTGGACAGGTCACCCCACCTTCTTAGCCTCACTCACTCATCTGTAATGTGGGAGTGGTGGGGGAACCAACACCTGTGTTTAAGTGTGGAGCGGGTGAAGTATGGTGCGGGGAGCCCTTCCTTAGCTCTGGGCTTTCGGTCCTGACGCCATCACTGATTGTAACAGCCTAGCGCTGTGTGGGTGTAGGACCCACTGTTTCCTGTGTTCCTATTCTCTGAGAGGAGGGGGCATGAAAATAAATTTTTTTTTTAAATGTTATAAGATGCAACTATTGGTCTCTCCCCATCCGGAGGAAACAAGAGTAAGGGAAATCAAAGACTCAAAAGAATTCATCCGAAGGACGAATGGACCGCACGGGGCCCAGCCTCCGCGACCCTGAGACCAGAAGTAGATGGCGCCCCACAACCACTGCAGGCCACTCTGAAAGGGACCCCAGGAAGTTCTGGACAGAATGGGAGAAACAAAATGTAGAAGGAAGTTCTCAATCAAAAAAGACCGGATTTAGTTGGGCGATCTACTTCCGTAGTGATACCGCCTCAGAAACCCAAGGAGGGGGCGCTGTGAGTCCAATCCTACTCGACAGCAGCGAGAGAGAGTTGACTTGTCTGATGGGGACTGGGGGAGCCCCCAAAGCTATAGGCCTTGTTCACCCATCCAGCCTGGAACTGATCTCACCACTAGGGGTCGCCTTTCAGCCAAGCAACAGACAGGCCCATAAGGTAAAATGTAGCCGTGAGGAATGTGCTCAGAACAATCAACCACGAGACCCAAAGGGTAGCGTTTGCCCAGAAACAAAGCTCAAATGGCCGGAAGGGGCAGGAAAGCTGGGAAAATGGAAACGGGGAGCCCAGGAAGGAAGCGGGAAGAGTATGTCACGGAGGGCATTGCAATCAATGTCAAGAAACAAAATGGGTGTGAATTGTTGAATGGAAAATTAACGTGCTCTGTAAACTTTCACCCAAACCGCAATAATATTCTTTTAAAGAGGAGGCCAGTAAGCAGTAGAGGGCCCCCGGTGGGGCAGGAGTGGGCCCAGAGAAAAATGCCCGTCAGTCCCCTTGTGGAGGTTCCGACCTCCCCACACGAACGTGCCTCTCATGGGGGCTGCCAGCATCCCTCCGCAGACGGAGGCGCAGAAACCCAAGGAGCGGCACCTGGTGCTGTCTTCACTCCTGCTTCCCAGCGGAGATGCTTCCTGTTTGAGAAGTGGCCCGGGTGCTGCCAACCACGGTGGTCTCCAGCCCACAGACGGGGGCTTGTGTGTTGGCTGCCGCCTTGTCCCCTGCCAACCTCCAGGACGGAAAGCAAGGCTTCCGTAAGGGTGACCTTCAGATGGCAGCACTAAAACACCCCGAATCGAGGTGAGTGAGAAACCAGTCCAACGCACTCATTTTGGTTATAAAGAGAAGAAAGGCCACCGGTGGAGGGAGCAGGGGAGTGAGGTGTGGTTCATGAGCCCTGTCCCCGGCTGCAGACGCCCCTGATCCCGTTCCTCCCGCAGGTGAGACCTTCCTCCCGTACTACACAGGCCGGGCCATCGATGGCATCGTCATCCAGAAGAGTATGGAGCAGTTCAGCACGGCTGTCACCGTCATGTGTCTGCTGGCCATCGGCAGGTAGCAGTTCACGGCCCCCTGCCTGGTCCCACACTCCTGGGCTGGCCCTCAGCCCATCAGTCGCCGTGGCAAGCAGCTCCCAAGCCAGTTTAGGACCCGGCCATTTGGTGGGGCCAAGCCCTGGAGCCCAAACCCAGCCGCCACGCTCCCTGTCCCTAGAAACGATCCATCCCCTAGGGCTCCCCACCCATACACACCAGTTGGCTGTTTTCCGAGCAGGCTTCTGGACCTGCAGTAAGAACAGGCCTTGTCTGTGTGGTTCTTCCAGGAGGGAGAGGGCTCTGGCTGGCTGACTTGGGTCCCTGGGTCTGTCGCCCGACCCCCCTTCACCCTCAGCACGGGGGCTCCAACTGGGGATGGTGGGACGGCCCGCGGAGGTGCCTGCCAGCCGGCGCGGGAGGGGCACCAGCTTGTGACGTCACGCTATAACATCTCTTATCTGCAATTAGCTCATTTGCCGCAGGTATTCGGGGTGGCATTTTTACCCTCGTATTTGCCAGACTGAACATCCGCCTCCGGAACTGCCTCTTCCGCTCGCTGGTGTCCCAGGAGACAAGCTTCTTTGACGAGAATCGCACAGGTGGGTCCTCCCGGGGACTTGGGGGGCCTGGGGGTGGGGAGCAAGTCGATGGAGGTAGTCAGGGCCTCCGCCCTCCTGGGGGCCAGCTCCCCTGGCCTGAGCCCTCAGAACTAGCCGGCTTGTTGAGATTTGGGTTCAGCTGTCGCCAGTGCAGGACTCCCCAGCCAGGCCGCCCGAGGTTCCAAGGCGCCTCCTGCACGGACCCTGGGCACCGCAAGGGCCAGGACTTCCAAGATTGTGGCCTCAGAGGCCTTGCTCTCCCAGGGTGAGAACAGGGCTGCCAGGCAGATCCCGGGCTCTGAAATGGGTCAGCCTGGTTTGGCGCCCTTGCCCCACCACTCACTGCCTGCACCCTCTAAGCCTGTCTTTGCTCACTTGGGAAATGGGGACAGTAACAGCCTCCCTTCCCTGAGGTAGATGTCCTGCACTCAGCTCCATGCCCAGCCCTTGGTGGGCGGTGGCTATGATGGGCTTGTTCTGTGAGGGACAGGAGAGTCCCAGAGTCTTGGTGTGGGCTTGCGGTCTGGCTCAGTCGTGGCTGACCACTACCCCTTTCTGATCCCCCTGCCGCCTTCTCTGTAAAATGGGGTGTGGTGAAGCTTAAACAGGACGCTGGTTGACAACAGCTGGGCTCAGAGTAGCCCTTGATGGGTGTCTGTTCTTCTCTCCTCCCCGGCCCGGCCCGCAAGGTGGGGGAGGTCTGAGCCCCCAGCTGTCTGTGTTCCAGGGGACCTCATCTCCCGCCTCACCTCAGACACCACCATGGTCAGCGACCTGGTCTCCCAGAACATCAACATCTTCCTGCGGAACACAGTCAAGGTCACGGGCGTGGTGGCCTTCATGTTCAGCCTCTCGTGGCAGCTCTCCTTGGTCACCTTCATGGGCTTCCCCATCATCATGATGGTGTCCGACGTCTATGGCAAGTACTACAAGGTAGGCCCATCTGGCCTGTGCCAGGCCTGCAAGGGCTGGGGCTGCTGAGTGGCCCCTGAGGAGGAACTGGGGCCCGCGGGGGCGAGTGAAGGACGCGTCCTGAGCTGTCTCAGCAGCTTGCGTGTATTTGTTTACTGAGCAGCTGCTGTAGTCCAGGCTTTGGGGTGTTTCAGTGAAGTAGGTCTCTGTCCTCACAGAGCTGGTGTCCTTGTGGGAGACACAGCACACAACAACAGGCCTTGTGGAATGAAGGCTGAGCCTTGATATTTGTGGTACCTATGGTCTGGTGGTTAGTGGGTAAGGCATTTGGCTGCTAACCAGGTCAGCAGTTCAAACCCAGCAGCCACTCTGTGGAAAGAAGACAGGGCAATCTACTTCCATAAAGATTTACCACCTTGGAAACCCAGTGGGGGGTCTCTATGAGTCAGAATCAACTCAAAGTCAATGAAAGTGAGTGGTTTTTTTTTTGGGTCTGTAGTCTGTTCTGGTGGCGTCATGCCTAAGGCATCTGACTGCTAACCAGAAGGTGGGCGGTTTAAACCCATCAGCCACTCCTTGGAAGGAAGATTGGGCAATCTACTTCCATAGAGATACCGCCTCAGAAACACCAGGAGGAGTTTGAGTCAGACCTGACTCAATGGCAGTGAGTTTGGTTTTTTTTTTTAAAGATAGTCTGTAAAGTCCCACGGAATTAGTGGGGACCCAGCCAGCTTTCTTGAGCCTTGACTGGGAACTTTTTGCCGTACTATGCTTGCACATGTTTGTAAAGGGCAGCGGAAGTGCCTCGAGCATTTTCAGCAGATGGGCGAATTCAGGAATGAGGAATCCACACTAGCAATAGGGGTGTTGCTGTGTGCCGCGGAGCCAGTTCTGACCCATAGTACCCAGTGTGACAGAGTAGGCTTGTGACCGGCTTTCCTCGGAGCAGATCACTGGGTGTTCGCTCCCAAGGAGCAGCCGGTGGGTTCAAACCGCCTACCTTCCAGTTAGAAGCCGAGAACTTAACTGTTGCCCCACCAGGGCTTGGTTAACGAAGACAGACCTGTACGTGATGCTTTGAAGGGTGACAGGTACTCAGGCTGCACTTTGAGTGGGTCTTTGTGGGAAGGGATGTTGGTGTGCAGGCCCGGAGGAGGGGGACCCCTGTGCAGAGGGCCCGGGTGGCAGCATGCCCGTGACAGATGAGTGGGAGGAGGCGGGGCCGCGGGGAGGGTGGGGGGAGGAGGGGAGGCCTGGGAGGGGTGTGCGTGGCCACTGCTGGAGCCCGTTGCGAGGATTTCAGGGCTTCTGTTTTCACTCTAAGCACACACGTGCTCCTTGTCCCGTAGATTGTGGGTGCACGTGGAGGTGGCCCCTGTGAGGGGCTGGGCTGCCGTGTCTTCAGGGGGATTTGTGGGCAGGAGGCTTTGGTGAGATCGGCACCCCAGCTCTGCCGGGTCCTTTGGTGCCTGTGACTTCAAACCAGAGGGGGAAGGGGCATGTTCTGCCCACTGTGCAGCCTGCCCCAGCCCCAGCCATGCAGGAGAGGCTCTCCCTGGCACGTCGGGGCCTGGTTGTCCTCACAGAACGGAAAACATAAATCTCATCCTTGGCGAGGGGGCCCCATTTTCCTTCCTCTGCCCCACCCCGCCCTTCCTGCCTGCCTCCTGCCAGCCCCTGGGCTCTGTCACCCCACCCCTCTGCACACCCCAGACCTCTCTTTCAGGTTCAGCCAGGTGGGGCCTCAAGGGTGGTCTCTGTACATCTCCCACCCATACCTGGGTGGCTGAGTCACGGCCACGAGCCACATATGCTGCCCACACATGCTGCCCAGACATGACTCAGGACATGACCTGGCCCCTCCTGTGTTGCCTGACGCACTGCATGCTCCCGACGGCCTGGCCCTGACACTCAAGTCACAGGATGTGCCTGTGCCCCGTCTGGCCGCGGGCAGCCTCCCCCGCTGACGGGAGGGCCTGGGTGTGTTAGCTGCTGTGGCTGTGCCCAGGCCCACTGCAGAACTCTGATAGGGCACACGCTTGGGACCTCTTCTCAGCTGAGTTCTCGGATTGTACACACTCAGCGCCAGCCCATTTCACACCCCGTGGCCTCCGCCACCATCCTGAAGTTGGCTGGGAATTCGGGAATTTCTGTGCCACCCTGGGGCTCTCGCATCATTTAGTGGGTGCTGACGATGAATGGCCTAGTGTTTGGCTTTGCCTCTACAGCGTGCAGCCTGAGTTCCCATACCGGGCATCCCTGCTCTCACACCTGCACGGGCTCAGGTGTTGAGGCTTCTCTCCTGACGCTGACTGGAGACTTGAACAGCCTCCTCTGCGTGCTTGGTGATCAGCCTCCTTCTCTCGGGAGCTGGAACCGTCACCCTCCCAGGCCCCAGCTGGGATCCACACTCTTAGTCTGTGCAGTCAAGCTAGAGATGGGGGGGGGTCCCTGGGACTCTGCGTACAACTGGAGACAGTCAAGAATGGGAAGGCCCGGAGCCCAGGTAGATGGTGAGGCTGTCTGTCCTGGGCTCTCCCGGCCCCTGCCTGTAGAGGCTGTCCAAGGAGGTGCAGAGCGCCCTGGCCCGGGCCAGCAGCACCGCCGAGGAGACCATCAGCGCCATGAAGACCGTACGGAGCTTTGCCAACGAGGAGGAGGAGGCGGAGGTGTACTCGCAGAAGCTGCAGCAGGTGTACAAGCTGAACAGGAGGGAGGCGGCTGCCTACACCTACTACGTCTGGGGCAGTGGGGTACGTGCCCTGCCCGGGCGGGTTACCAACTTGGCGATCCCGTGATTGTCCCTGAGTGTCTGTGTCTGTCTGGTTGCCCCAGCTTCCTGCTCCTCCACACAGAACCTTTCCAGAAGACCATGTGGCCTCCTGGTGAATTCTCTCCCAGGCGGCCACCGCGGCCTCCTTGTCCCCTCATGTGAGGTGGAATGCCGGCTGGGGGTGTCCCTGCTGGGGCAGGGAGGTGTTGCAGCTTTTCCACGCCTGGCAGGCCCTATGTCACACCCCCCGCTAGGGCCCCGGGCTCCCTCTCAGGAGGTGAGTCACAGCCCCTCCTTGGAGAACAGGCCCTCAGAGCCTGTCACTGTCCTGGCTGTACCTGGGAGGTGGTAGCACAGGAAGGGCTGGGGTGGGAGCGGGGAGGGTTTGGAGTTGAGAGGAGGAAGGGGCCGGTAGAATCCATGGGATCCAGGGCATTGGGGTCTCTGGGTCCCCCTGGGGCAGGTTATCCCCCACAAAGTACCCACCAAGGAAGAGAAGGGGGAGGAAATGCAGCCCCAGTAGCCAAGCCTTTCACAATCCATCCCCTGGGAGGGGTGCCTTTCATAGTGTGTGACGAGGCACCTGTGGTATGCTTCTGATCCAGAACTGAGGGGCTAGGGGTGTGGGGAGGGGCCAACAGGGACCCTGAGCAAGGTGCCATGGGTCCTGGGATTTTAGGCCTCTCCCAGGCATGCTGACGGGTGCCAGAGGAGGGAGAGGGAGGCGAGATGCCCAAGACAGCCCCCCCCCCCCGCAGGACCCTCATCCTCCCACTCTGCTGTGTGACCTTACACAGTGCGCTTGACCTCTCAGAGCCCCGTTCTTCCCAGCCCAGGGGAGAAATAACAGCTCCCGCTTGGCTTAGCTCAGGACCTGGAGGTGGCGTGTGTGGGCCAGGGCCTGACAAAGCAAGCCTTGTTCTCCAGCCGGGTCCACAGCCTGTTCCAGCCGGGGACCCTTAAAGGAGAGTGCTCCAGGGTGAGGGGCAGACGTCTCAGCGCCTGGGCGGGGGCTGCAGCCGCAGCTGCTCGGCTCCTCCCTGCAGTCGGGTGGGGCCGGTGACCCCGCTGCCCTCCCCGTCTGCCCCCAGCTGACGCTGCTGGTGGTCCAGGTCAGCATCCTGTACTACGGGGGCCACCTCGTCATCTCGGGCCAGATGACCAGCGGCAACCTCATCTCCTTCATCATCTACGAGTTCGTGCTGGGGGACTGTATGGAGGTGAGGGGCCGGCGCGGGGAGGAAGGAGGGGCGTGGGGAGGGGGCGAGACGGGGCAGGGGCACGCTCCGGGGGGGGGGCCAAGGGAGGCAGCCCTTCTCTCTGAAGTCGGAGGGGAGGCCCGGCACCACACCAGGAGCCGTGAGAACGCGGACAGCAGCTCTGCTCCACTTGGGGCACGCGCCTGAGCTCTGGGAGGGGTCTGACGCGCATGTGCCCGTGGCCCACAGAAGTAGCCGAGGTGCAGAGGTGAGGTGACGTGGTTCCAAACACCTGTGGGGGAACTGGGTTCAGCCAAATGGCCCAAGTTTACCAGAACCCACAGAAAGAGTTTGTCGTTGTTGCAGGTGCTGAGTCAGTTTTTAACTCACAGTGACCCCCTGTGACAAAGTCAAACTGGCCCCGTGGGCTTTTCTAGGCTGAAATCTGTGTGGGAGCAGATTACCCAGGTGTCAGTCTGAGTCGAACCGCCAGCCTCTTGGTTAGCTGTGGAATGCTTAACTGTCCCATCACAGGGGCGCCTTTACTGAAAGGGTTGGTTCCGTAGGCAAAGCAGGGGTTGTTCCAGACGACATCTTTATTCGTGCCCCCCGAAAAGCAGATGCTGAGATAGGCGTTAGCATGACTGATTTCAGTGGACATGTGACCCCAGGAAACGTGGGCCAGGGTGGCGATGAGGCAGAAGGGAAGGACATCGCCACAGGGTGTGTCACGGAGCCTGGTGCCCTGTGGGCATCTGTGCCTCGATCCCACTGGGGACCTTCTGGAGAAGACTCACCTCAGGGGCCTTCCCCTGAGTCCTGAAAAGTTCCCACACAAACCCCGTGTCCCTGTTTGGGGTCAGCATGTGGCTGGGGTTCTTTCTGTGGTCAGCCCCCTCCACGAGCCTTCGGGCATTTGGAGGCTGGTCCTTTGTGTGCTGTACTGATGAGGCTGAGGGTATGGATGGGGCTTCCAGCACCACCCGAGGAGGGCAGTTGGCATCAGTTTCAGACTCGTGGTGCAGTGTTTGACCCAGCAATTGGCACTTCTAGGGTCCGTGCTTCAAAAACCTTCACGCATGCAGGTGGAGGTGCACATGGAAGGGTGTTCATCGCAACGTCGGTCACAGTAGTGACAAACCAGTGTAAGCTGAAATGCCACCGGGCAGGGATCAGATACTCTCAGTTCCTCCATATTCCCATCAACAACAAGGCAATGATCATAGAACCTACCTCAGGGCGTGAGAATCCGGTTGCTGTGGAGTGAACTGACTCCCAGCGACCCTGTGTGTGAGCACAGCTGCGCCCATAGGGTTTCCAGTGGCTGCGCTCCCTCCGGAGCAGGTCACCAGGACTTTCTTCCAAGGTCCTTCTGGGTAGACTTGAACCCCCAGCATTTGGTCAGCAGCCAGGCACCTTGACCATCTACGCCACCCAGGACCCGCCTGGCCTATATAAAAGGAGCCGTGCTTGGCAGGCATATTCAGGTAGCTGGTGTTTTTACACAAGGAGATTGCATTTTGGGTGATACAATGAAGACCCGTTTTTAAATCAGGACTAAAAAGTGCTGGGCACGGAAAGGCCACGCTCCATGCCGCTCCCCACGTTCCCGCCAGGGTTCCCTTGAACCCTCCGAGCTCCTCTTCCTCACTGAGGTGATCACCCCTCCCTAGTGGGGGTGGGGATGGGAGGAGCTGCAGTAACTGCCCTGAGGGGCTGACTCCCTGTAAGCACCGACTGTGGTTGAGAGTATACACACCAGAGTGTGCCAGCAGTTTGCACGGACGGTTCAGAGATGCTGATTACACTCTTCGAGTGTGTGACCGTCCTCACCTTCCTTTTCTGAGTTGCTCCTCCCCCACTCACAGGATCTCATCGCCCCCTAAGGTCCCTCTCCCATCTTCCCAGTTGCTGTTGTCAGTTTGATCCCATGTGGAGAGTTCTTGCATGAACACAATGCTTAAGGCAGATCTTGCTGATTAAGCTGAACTATTGCTCAGTTTCAAGAAGCCTTTCAGGGGACTTTTTTTGGTTTAAGGTTTAAACATGATCTCCAGGCAATGGTTTCAGGGTTCTTCCAGCCGCCTTGGCTCCAGAAAGTCTGGATCTGTGCCAAGGCATTATTTTGTATTGCTGCCCTCATTTAGGGAGCACTGGCGGCATAGTGCCTAAGGCATTTGACTGCTGACCAGAAGGCTGGCGGTTCAAACCCACCCACCACTCTTCAGAAGGAAGACTAGATAATCTACTTCTGTAGTGATAACCGCCTTGGAAACCCAAGGAGGGGTCGCTATGAGTCGGATTCAACTTGATGGCAGTGAGGGGCTTCCTAACAGCCTCCCACACTTCCCCCAGGACCACTGTTCCTTCTTGCTCTCTCTGCTCCCCCAAGACCCCCCCCATCTCTCCAGCCCCGTGGGTGGCTTCCTGGAGTGAGGGTGTCAGTGGGAAGGAACATTTATCTGTCTCCCACCACACAGTCGGTGGGCTCCGTCTACAGCGGCCTGATGCAAGGTGTGGGTGCCGCCGAGAAGGTGTTCGAGTTCATTGACCGGCAGCCAACCATGGTGCACAGCGGGACCCTGGCCCCCGACCACCTGGAGGGCCGGGTGGACTTTGAAAACGTGACCTTCACCTACCGTACCCGGCCCCACACCCAGGTCCTGCAGGTGAGGAGGTAGCTCGGCCTGTCAGAGCCATGTCCCACGCGCTCTGACATTCAGCTGGGAGTGCATAGGCTGGGTTTCTCCCCCCCTGGAGTTTACGCTCTCACGGGGAAGACGAGCGCTGGCAGAAGGTTCCAGATCGAAGTGCTAGGAAGAAAATACACAAGGGTGGTGTGGTAGGGGAAGTCTGTGGGGTTGGTGTTAACAGTCCGGGGGGGCTTCTCAGAGGAGGTGACATTTGAGGTGTGAACTGAATGAGAAGCAGGAGCCACTCAGGTGGCTGTGCGCAGAAAGATCACCCCAGGCAGAGGAAACACATTCAAAGGCATTGCCAAATCCTCGGGTCCTGCAAAAGGAAGACTTTTGGGGGCCGGTAGGCACAGTCAAGGCAGGGGAGCAGGAGCAGGGCTGGGGATGGGGCTCACCTGGGTCTGAGGCCAGAGCATCCCATCCTGGGGACCCCACACTGTGCCTGGTGTTCCTGCAGAACGTGTCCTTCAGCCTGACCCCAGGCAAGGTGACCGCCCTGGTGGGGCCGTCGGGCAGCGGGAAGAGTTCCTGCGTCAACATCTTGGAGAATTTCTACCCCCTGGAGGCGGGTCGCGTGCTGCTGGACGGGAAGCCCATCAGTGCCTATGACCACAAATACCTGCACAGGGTGGTACGTAGACAGGCCTCGCTGCCCGCCCCAGCCCTGCTCTGCCCACCCCAGCCCTGCTCTGCCCGCCCGTCCTTCTCGTGAGACTGACCTGGTGCAGAGAGGAGCCCTGAAGAGCCAGGACGCCTCAAAGGGTTGTCACAGCTGTAGTACTACCCAAGTGAAGACACGGAACACTCCAGAAAGCCCCTGGGTGCCTCTTCTCTTCCCTCAGAGACCACGTCTCACCTTCCTTTTTTTAAGATTCTTTTTATTGTGGTAAAATATTCATAACACAGAATTTGACATTTAACCGTTTTTGGGTATACAATTGGCGGCATTGAGTACATTCACTAGGCCACCATCACCACGATCTAGTTCCAGAACGTGTTTCTCACCCCAAACAAAAACTACCCAGTGAGCAGGAACGCCCCGCTCGCCTTCCCTGCGCCCGTGGTGACCACTCGTCTGTTTTCTGTCTCTGCCACCACAGTCAAACACGCAGCTGCTCCACGACAGGTTGGCAGTTGGAACCTGCCCAGCCCCTCCGCAGGAGAATGGTCTGGTAGCTTGCTTCCGTACGGATTATCATTGTAGCCATTCAGTGCCATCAAGCAGATTCCAACTTAAAGCAACCCCATGTGCAACAGAGAGAAACACTGCCTGGGCCGGTGCTGTTCGCACAGTCGTCCCCTGTCTGGGGACGGTTCCCTCCTCCGTAAATTACAGCCCAGAAAACCCCATGGCATAGTATTCCTGTCACTGAGGGTCACACTGAGTTGGAGTTGACGTGCCGGCACCCAGCAACAACACCCATTTGCGTCTAGAGAATTCATATGAACAGGATCATATCATACGTGGCTTTTCGTGTCCAACTCAGTTCTCAGTATGATGTCCTCGTGGTTCAGCCACATCTCAGTGGGTGGCAGAACATTATTCCTTGTCATGGCTCAGTAATACTCCATTGTACGGACATGTCACAGTTTATTTGTCCAGTTGCCTGTTGATGGACATCTGGGTTGTTTCCCCCTTTGGCTGTTACGAGCAGCGCCACCATGAGCATCGGTGGACAAGTCACTGAGTCTGCGTTTGCCTGCCTTTTATATTCATTTCCTTGCTTGTTCTCTCATTGTACCATCTCCATGTGCATCCCCAGACCATACCGCTCTGTGTGGCCTGGTTCTGGACTCCACCTGCTTGCAGTTGTCCAGGCAGGGCCCTGCTTCTTCCATCAGCCTCGTGTGAGAGGCGTCCCGGCTGGTGCTCTCGTTGCCATTCGTTGGTCCTCGTCCTGGATGGACTTCCACTGTGTGAAAGCGTTGCAGTCTGGCCACGCATCCTGCCCCTGAGGGATGTTTGGGTAGTTTCCTGTTTCAGCTGTTACCAACAGAGATGCGGTGGAAGTTGTTGTCCAAGTTCTCTGGTGTACATGCATGAGTTTGGGGTTGGCTCCTTTGGGTCGCATAGCTCAGTGATAGAGGTTATGTATCCCCACCTTTAGTAGTGACGTCCACAGCAGATGTCTCAGGTGGTCATACCAATTTACACTCCCACTAGTAGTGGATCAGAGTTCCAGCTGTGGCGCCTTCTTGCCGACACTTAATATTATCAGTCTTGAATTTTTGCCAATTGGTGAGTGTGTGGTAGTAGCTTGTGTGGTTTGCATTTGCATTTTCCTGATGACTATAACGATATTAAGCCCCACAGATGCTGAAACTTTATAGAAATAATCAACCACTTCATGGGATTTGTTTTATTGGGTTGAAGACTTAGGGCCATGTTCTTGTGGGACAATCCAGTCAATTAGCATATTATAGTTCTTAAAGTTTATGTTCTGCCTCTCAGTTGGTGAGTTAGTGTCTTGGGTCTTAAAAGCTTGTGAACCACCACCTGAAACAGCTTATGATCTCTTTTCGTTTGGACCAAAAGAGAAAGAAGGAAATTTAAGAATCAGAGAAGGGACTGGACTACATACAGGACTTATTGTCTCCATGAACCACTGCCTCCTCTGCCTTGAGACCAGGAGAACTAGACAGTGCCTGGCTACTAGTACTGAACATTCCAGTCAGGGACACAAAGGGAGAAGAATGTGGAACAGAGCTTCAATTCTTAAAGAATCCAGACTTGCTGGGCCCCTTGAGACTGGAGGCATTCTCAGACTATTGCCCTGAGCTGTTCTTTAAGCATTGAAGTAAAACTGTCCCGAGGTCAGCTTTAAACTAAATAGCAGGTCAGCCACAAAAAGACTGTTACCCTTGAGTGCTGCCCAGTTTTAAAAACTAATCAATGAGAGATTGGACAGACAACAGTTACCTAAAGCATGGTGAGAGGGCATGGGGCAGGGAGGCTACGTTACCGGGCGTGGAGCGTATAGAACAGCAGTGCATGACGGTGTCCACGCACCGTGAAGAGTGGCCAGTGCCACTGATCATCCTGCTTAGAAGTTGGTGAATGGCAGCAGGTTTTGCTGTGTGTATTTTCACCACAAATACAATTAAAAAGTAAAAAGATCCGAAGCCCCTTTCAGGTCTTTATTGGCCATTTAAAGACCTTTTGTGAATATCCCCTTTCCTTTAATCAAGTTTTAATTTGCATAAACACAAACAGCAGAACCTGCGATCGAACCATTTGCCCACATTTTTTGGTGAATTTTATAACAAGATATCTGACTTGCCGTCCACCTTGTCCTTTGAATGTCATCCCACGGAGGCAGCAGGTAGGAGCTCTTTATTAAACGTCCTTGCCAGCATCTTTCTTATCTTTATATCAAGGTAGGGATCTTATCTTTATATCAAGGTAGGGATCTGTGCAAACATATCTGTCATTTTTTAACAAAGAATCTTTCTGGGTAGGTGTATCGATCTGCAACTTGATTTTATAGATGCAGTGTGATTATTTGATCAGGCCCCAACTTATGGACAGCTAGGTTATTTCTGAAAAAAAATTTTTTTTAAGTTCATTTTTCTGTGTTGTTCACAAATTTGTAATGACATCATCTGTGCTTTCATTTGTCGCGTTTCTAGAAGGGGGTCCAGGTCTGCAGCTCCTTTGAGCTGTCCTCTAAGAAGCATGGGCAGCAGCCTGGGGGGGGTGCTGTCCCTGTGTCCTGGAGGCCTGCTGTGGCTGTGGGACGTCGTGCCATCTTCCTGGTCCAAAGAAGCTGAGGCTCAGCCCACAGCCAGGACTTTGCTGTGTGAGAGAGGCGAGTCGGGAACGTGGCAGCGGGCTGCCGCCTGGCCTCCCTCAGTTCTGATCAGGTTTCAGACTTGAGACCCTGGTGATGGCCCGCCACGTTCCCAGCCTCTTATGCCCACCTCCCTCTGCCCAGATCTCCCTGGTGAGCCAGGAGCCCGTGCTGTTCGCCCGCTCCATCACAGACAACATCGCTTATGGCCTGCCCACTGTGCCCTTCGAGATGGTGGTGGAGGCTGCGCAGAAGGCCAATGCCCATGGCTTCATCATGGAGCTACAAGATGGCTACAGCACAGGTGCGTGCCACACCTGCCAGGCCCCGCCTCCAGGGCCCCGCCTCCAGCCCCCCCACACCGCCTGCCCTGCCCCACCTCCAGGGCCCCGCCTCCAGGGCCCCCCCCCCCCCCCCGGGGCCCCCCCCCCCAGGGCCCCCCGCCTGCAGCACTATCCTCTGGGTTAAGCATTGCAGGCCACCAACTGCCCTTTATTATCTCCTCTGAAAAAGATCAGACTTTTAATAAAAAGAAGGATTAAAAGCAGACACACCTAGAGAGTGTGAAGAAGGGTCCTCAGTGCTAAAGGGTTGTGATGTTGATGCTGACACTGAGCAACATCAGGAGCCCAGTTAGTTAAAGATGGGCAGACGTCAGGGATGTTGTGGGCTCGGTTCAAGGTCACCATAAAAAACGGACTATTGCAGTAAAGCAAGTGACACACATTTTTGGTTTCCTGGTGCATAGACAAGTTATGTTTACCCTGGACTGTAGTCTGTTATGCTTTGAAATATTGTGAGAATGACCCAAGTGGGGCACAGAGACATGGAGTGAGCACACAGTGTGGGGGGGAGAAAAAAACAGAGTTGTCGACACAGGGTTGCCCAGACCTTCCATTTGTGGAAAACAGTGTCTTAGAGGCGCAATGAAGTGAGGTGCAATAAAACGAGGTATGTCGGTAAGCGTTGTTTGTGAACATTTACCAAAACCAACATTGGTCGTCAGCACAAAATTACAGCTGAGGCAGAAATCACCCCAGAGTCTGATCTACATGCCCACCTCATTGACTCAGAGTACCAAAGCCAAAACCCAACCCACTGCTGTAGAGTCAATTCTGACCCACAGTGCCCCTAGAGGACAGAGTGGAACTGCCACACAGTGTCTCCAAGGCTGTCAGTCTTCAGGGAAACAAAACCCAAACCATACCCAGGGCCGTGGAGTTGATTCTGACCCACAGCGCCCCTAGAGGACAGAGTGGAACTGCCCCACAGTGTCTCCAAGGCTGTCAGTCTTCACAGAAGCAAAGCCTAAACCATACCCACTGCCTGGAGTCTATTCTGACTCACAGCACCCCTAGAGGACAGAGTGGAACTGCCCCACAGGGTTTCCAAGGCTGTGATCTTTATGGAAAGGAGCTCTGGTGGCATAGTGCCCAAGGCACTTGACTGCTAACCAGAAGGTTGGCAGTTCAAACCCCCCGGCCACTCCGTGGAAGGAAGCTTGGGCAATCTACTTCTGTAAAGATTTGCCACCTCAGAAACCCAAAGGGAGGTGCTGAGTCAAAATTGACTCAATGGCAATGAGTTTGGTTTTTTTGTTTTTGATATTCCTGGAAACAGATTGCCACATCTTTCTCCCACCAAATGGCCGGTGGGTTCAAATTGCTGATCTTTTGGTTAGCAGCACTTTTACCACTGCACCACCAGGGCTCCTTTAACTCAGACTTATTGTTGTTAGATGCCTGAGTCCCTGACTTACAGCGACCCCGTGCACCGCAGAACGAAACCCTGCCTGGTCCCGTGCCATCCTCACGGTCATTGCTTGACCCCCCTGGCGCAGCCACCGTGTCAGGCCATCTCTGATGGACTGTGTCAGTCTTCTCCCCAACACTGACACCCTACTTTTCACAATATGATGTCCTTCTCCGGGGATTGGTGACCCTGCTGATGTTGGATATACCAACAGCATTATCACAACACACAAGCCCCCAGAGTGCAACACATTGACAGGCTAGTGTCAGTAACTCAGACTAGAACTCAACATTACATCACTGTTTGGAAACACTGAGGTGGAATTCACATCCCATCAAGTTAACCGGTGGTCTTTAGTACATTCACAGTGTTGTACAGCCACTAGCTCTATCTGGATCCAGAACATTATTTCATTTTTAAATTTAACAAAGGGGATATTCACATGGTCCAAAAACAAACGTTTCATTCCAACCTCAGTTCTTCCTGCCCCACCAAAATATCATTCAACTGTTTCTTATACATATCCTTTTGATGTTTCTTTATACAAATTTGAATATATGTTTTTAACCCTCCTGCCCTTTCATAGGAAAAAAAAAAAAAAGTAGTACTTTATTTACACTATCCAGTACCTGTCTTTTTATTACCTAACCCAGTATCTGATGATCTTTCATGTTGGTATATGGGAGCTCCCTCATCCCTTTTTCACAGCTATATAGTATTCCAGTGTATGGGCCTCAGGACAGTTTATGTAATAACTAATGTGTTTACTCACTCTCCTATTGATGCGCATTTGTGTGGCTTTCTGGGTTTTGCATTAACAACGTTATGAGTCATACACAACCCTGTGCCTCTGTTAGTGTTCACGGGGAATGCCGATCTGTAGCAGAAAGTCACAGAGGCACAGGGCTGTGCATTTGCAATATGTTGTAGGAGGTCCCCAGGTGCAGCAAATGATAGACACGCTCGGCTGTTAACCAGAAGTCTGGAGGTTCAAGTCCACCCAGAGGTGTCTTGGAGGAAAGGCCTGGCAGTCGACTTCCAAGCTGTCAGCCATTAAAAATGCTACGGGGCAGTTGTGCTCTAACTCACACAGGGCCACCAGGAGTTGGAATTACTGGACAACAACTGTTTCTGTTTTTTACTTTGTAATAGCAACTCGACTAGTATTTTACCAAACAACCGGTCGCCATGGCCAAGTTGACACACGAGACCAACCATCTCAGACTTGCATAGTACAAACTGATATGTATACACGGTTATGTCGCAGCCTTGTTCTTACAGGTCGTCAGGGGTATACCAGTTGCACTTATGCCAGGAACGTAGGCAAGTGTCCATTTCCCTGTAGCCTCACCAGCAAAGTATATTATCCATCTTTTGGATTTTTGACAAATGATTGGATAAAAAATGGTATCTTGATGTAATCTTAATTTGCACGCCTCTTATTGGCAAGGGAGGAGGCCATCATGTCGTGGGAGCTGCTGGTTCTGGCAGTGGCCTTTTTGTCAGGGAGAGCCGGTGCCTCCCTGACGCCAATGCCTGGAGAGCCCCCCGCAGCAGCACAGGCAGAGGGTGGGGGCTCCTGCTAACCTTGCCCCTCTGCCTCGCCCCACAGAGACTGGGGAGAAGGGCGCCCAGCTGTCGGGCGGCCAGAAGCAGCGAGTAGCCATGGCTCGGGCTTTGGTGCGGAACCCGCCCGTCCTCATCCTGGATGAAGCCACAAGCGCTCTGGACGCAGAGAGCGAGTACCTGGTGAGTCGTGGGCTGGCAAGCCAGTGCTGGAGCTGCAGGTGGCCGGGGCGTCCCTTACCCAGCCAACAGGTGCCGGGAGGGCTTGGAGCTGGCCTGAGGGGCCCTCCCGGACCATTAGTTTCCTGCCGTATTCCTGGGGTTGCTGGTGGGGATCTAGGGGCTGGTCACTCTGGGCCCAGCTCTAGCAAAAGACTCGGATGAGATACTCCACCTGCGGCTCCTGACTCCAGGAGCTTGACCACATCTCCTGTCCTGTCTGAGTGAAGTGGCTGGCTAGCTCAGTGCGCAGATTGACTTGTTCATCACGCAGGTCGTGTCCAGGCCCCTGTTTTGTAGATGGGGCCATGGAGGCTGGAAAGGGCTAGAGCTGGGCCTGGCACCGAGCCGGGAGCAGGGCTGTGGGTAGTGGTGCTGAGTGAGCCAGGCCTGTGTCCCCGCAGATCCAGCAGGCCATCCACGGCAACCTGCAGAAGCACACCGTGCTCATCATCGCACACCGGCTGAGCACGGTGGAGCGGGCGCACCTCATCGTGGTGCTGGACAAGGGCCGCGTGGTGCAGCAGGGCACCCACCACCAGCTGCTGGCCCAGGGCGGCCTCTACGCCAAGCTGGTGCAGCGGCAGATGCTGGGGCTCGAGCCCGCCACGGACTACACGCCCGGCCACAAGGAGCTGCCCAGCAACAGCGGCCCCAAGGCCTGACCGGCAGCCCTGCCTCCCCCAGGCCGGCAAAGGCCGGCACCCACCCGGCAGATGTGTCCATGGGGCCCTGGCAGCTCCCAGCTGCCCTCTGAGCCCAGGCCCAGGTGGAGGGCTGCCTGCCATGCCCCGTGCATCATTGCTTCCTGCATTGTCCCCTGGTCCCCAGGACCACAAGCCCTGCTGCCATGAGCCATTCCCTCCAGTCTGGGCAGTGAGGACACCACTGGGCCCCGCCCCCTGGCACCCCCTGACCTCCCGCTGGTACCCAGGCTTCTATGTGGAGGCAAAGTTACCTTTTTAAACCCAGATCCAACCAGGTGTTCCATTGCTTGGTTCAGCGGCCCAGCCAGTTCCTAGATTTCAGAAACATTTTTCTATTGGAGTTCACTGAGATGTTCTGGAAACTTCTAGGTCAGGAATGAGCAGCTGCTCCTAATAGTCTGGGAGGCTATCAAGGTAAAACCAGGCCTCGATGCTTTGCCCCTCCGGAGGATAGGCGGGGACACAGGGCTTCTCTCTCCCCCCGGCTCGGTGAGTCAGGCCTCGGGAGGTGGGTGGGCTGGGGAGTGGGCAGGTGCCTCTGCCAAATTGCCGCCAGTCTCACTGTGAACCACTACAACCTTAACCTGGGGAGCGGGGTGCTGGCTCAGCTTCGGGGAGTCCCAGCCTGTACCCAGCACTGTAGCCCCCGAGGCCCTGCCTCCCCTCCCCTGTTCCCTGGCTGGCAGCCTCCCTCCCCACCCGCCCACTCTGCTGTGTGGAGACCCCATGGATGTTTGTGAGCTACGTCCCCTTTTCTGTCCGATGGATGGACAACGGCAAAGCCCAGGGCTGGCTTTGCAGGGGTTGTGAGCTCTTGGGAGAACCCGGTCAATAAAGTGTACTACCTCTGACCTCTGACCCCTGACATCTGCCTGGGCCACTGCCTGTGTGCCCCTTCACCTGGTATGGTCTCTCCCCGAGACCAGCTTGTTCTCCCGGCCCTCCTGGTGGAGCTGAGGGGGGCGCTGGGAGCCCCCTCTGCTCTTCACGTCACCAGGGTCTCCAGTGCAGATGTTCGTGTCTTGTGTCCACACAGCTTGTGCAAAGTAGCAGAGACCTGTCTCGTGCAAGCCTCTGGGGGAACCCCTGTACCTCCCAGGAAAGCTGAGGACCAGCAAAGGGCACCTGTTCTTTGCCGTCACCATCCCAGCACCCCGGCGTTCCCCGCAGCCTTGGAGCCGAGAAATACCTGAGCTGTTGGACGGCTCGGCGGAGTAGAGGCTGAGCTCGGGGCCAGGAGGGCCCTGTGGTGGGTGTTGTCACTTGTTGGGTTGTGGGGAAGTCTGGGGTCAGATGGGGGCAGCTGAGCAGTGGCCTTTGACCAACTGGTAGGTATTTAAGGTGCTCTGGTGGTGCAGTGCTAAAGCACTTGGCTGCTAACCAACAGGTCGGCGGTTCGAACCCACCAGCAGCTCTGTGGGAAAAAGATGAGGCAGTCTGTTTCCATAAAGATTTAGAGCCTTGGGAACCTGCAGCAGTTCTGCTGTGTCCTGAAGGGTTGCTATGAGTCCAAATTGACTCGACGACAGTGTGTGTGTGTGTGTGTGTGTGTGTGCACGCGCGCGCATGCGTGTGAGAGACCACGGTTAAGCTCTCGACTGCTAACTGAAGAGTCTGGTTCGAACCCAACAGCGGCTCTGAGGTAGGAAAGACCTACTTATTTGCTCCCATAAAGATTACAGCCTTGGTAACCATAGGGGACAGTTTCACTCTGTCCTATAGGGTCACCGTGAGTGGGAACTGACTTGCTGGCACCCAACAGTGGAGAAGTATTTGGGTGCTTTAATTCCTGGTACAGCACACTGTCCCAGCTTCACATCAGCCACTTCCCCGTTTTCCTGCCAAGAAAACAGGCCTGCGACCCAGACTGTGGCCCTGCCCATCCTCGGGCTTGGTCTGGCCTTGAGCATCTTACCTCTGTAGGCCCTCCCTGAAGAAGGCCTTGGAGCCTTAGAGCTGCATCTCCAAGCAAGGACGTGCCGGCCAGGCAGGGGCTCCAGGTGGAATCCACGGGGCACCGGGCACTGGGCATCCATTATCACGTAATCCTCACAGCCATCCTCAGAGACCAGTTTTCTCCTCCTGTTTAATTGCTGCATCTGAAGCTCAGAGAGGTTCCTGGACTTACTCTCAGCCACACAGCCAAGACCCCACAAAACTCAGGAACTAGAAACTTGCGAGCATTACATTATCTGGGGATGCTTACACCATCCCATAATTACGCAATTAATAGAAATAAAAATGCTGTGCAGGCCCAACAAAGCATCTACACTAAACTCAGCCCCGAGGAGAACTTAGGTCTCTAAGCAGCTCCCCAACTTTGCTCGTCTCTCTCCTTGTCTGGGCTCCAGCGTTCTCGTCTGTGGAGGGGGATGCATTACAAGGCTGGACAGGGAGAGTGAGGCTTGTGCCTCGGAGTGCCTGTCCTCAGAGGTGGGGTCCTTGGGAGGAGGGTTAAACAAACCCACTGCCATTGAGTCAATTCTAACGCATAGCACCCCTACAGGACTGAGTAGAACTGCCCTGTGGGCTTTCCAAGGCTTTCAGTCTTTACGGTAGCAGACTGCCTCATTTTGCTCCCATGGGGCGGCTGTTGGGTTCAAACTGCTAACCTTCTGGATAGCAACCAAGTGCTTTAACCATGCACCACCTGAGCTCCTTGGGGGTGGGGTTCTGAGTCACTAATTGCTGCCACCACAAACTTGGTGGCTCAGAACAGCAGACATCTGTTTGCTCCCAGTTCTAGGGACCAGCAGTCCACACGAAGTGGTGACAGGGCTCTGTAAGCTCCAGGGAGAATCTTCCTGGCCCCTCAGTTTCTGGAGGCCTTGGTGGTCCTTGGCTTCCCACGTCACTCCGGTCTCTGCCTTCATCTTCACCTTCTCCCTGAGGGTCTGAAATCTCCCTCTGCTTTCTCTTATAGGACACTTGTCACTGGACATGGGGACCCCCCTCACCCCAGAGGAGCTCATCTTGAGATCCTTAATTATGTCTGCAAAGACCCCTTTTCCCAGTGAGCTCCCATCCACAGGTTCCAGGGGACCTGTCTTTGGGGCCCTTGCAGCCGTCACCTGCGTGACATTGCACCACTTCCTTTTCCCTGGCTGGGAGCCACCTCGGGACTTCCGTTTGGTTTTGGAGGGTGGGGGTTAAATGCCCAGAGGCCAGCGAGGGCCGGGTTTGGGTAGGGCTGGCAGGCTGGCTGGCAGGGGTTGTAGAACTGAAACAAGTCGGCTTTGGGCTGGCTTTGGCTTCTTATCAAGTAATTTCTGTCCTTCCATTGCCAAACACCTCCTCACATATGGCAGTGTACTTGGCATGAAATCCAAACACCTCCCACGGCTTCAGGGCCCTTGCCTACCTTTCTGGCCTCAACTGTTAGCTCCATCACTGTGTTTCAGCCACATGGTTTCTTCCTCCTGCCTCGTGAGCGAGCAAGCTCGTCCTGGCCTCAGAACCTTTGCACAGCTGTTCCTTCTGCCAGAAACACTGTTCTTTCACCTGTCCTACAGCTAGTTCCTTTTATATTAAAATCTAACTTAATTTTGAGGAGCACTGGTGGTGCAGTTGGTTGAGTTATTTGGCTGCTAACTAAAAGGTAGGCAGTTTGAACCCACCAGCTGCTCTGGAGGGGGAAAATGAGACAGTCAGTTTCTGTAAAGATTGCCCTATGGGGCAATTCCACTCTGTCCTCTAGGGGTGCTGTGAGTCAGAATCAACTCCATGGCAGTGGGTGTGGTTTGGGCTTTGCTTCCCCAAAGATTAACAGCCTTTCAAGCCCTTTGGGATAGTTCCACTCTCTCTTCTAGGGGTGCTGTGAGTTGGAATCCATTACACCACAGTAGGCTTGGTTTGGGCAGGAGCTTTGGTGGCATAATGACTAAACCATTTGACGGCTAACCAGAAGGCTGGCATTTCAAACCCACCAGCCACTCCTTGGAAGGAAGATTGGGCAATCTACTTCCATAGAGATACCGCCTCAGAAACCCAAGGAGGGGTGGCTATGAGTCAAATGGACTCCAGGGCAGTGGGTTTGGTTTTTTTCTGGTTTTACTTCCTTAAGATTGACAGCCTTGCAAGCCCTCAGGCAGTTCCACTTTTCCCTACAGGGTTACTGTGCACAGAATGGACTTCTTTTCCTGCCTTATTGCTCAGCTGGGACTTCTAGTCCAGTATTGTAAGAGTGGTGATAAAGGGCATCCTTGTCTGTTCTTGTTCTCAAGGGAATGGTCTCCATCTTATGTTGAGTTTCCCTTCTATTCCTACTGTGCTGACACTTTTTAACAGGAAAAGGTGTTGACATTTATCAAATGCTTTTTTTTTTGCATCAATTGAGATGATCATGTGACTCTTTACTTCATTGACGTAGTGAATTACGTTGATAGGTTTTCTGATGTTGAACCATCCTTGCATCCCTGGTAAGAATCCCACTTGATTGTGATGTACGATCTGTTTGATATGCTTTTGAATTCTTTTGGCTAGAATTTTCTTGAGAATTTTTGTGTTCGTATTCATGAAAGATGTTGGTCTGTAATTTTCCTTGTTAGTGGTGTCCTTGCCTGACTTTGGTATCAGGACTATGCTGGCTTCTTAGAATGAGTTAGAGACTATTCTTACCTTTTTTTTATGTTCCAGAATCTTGGGAGCTCTGGTGGCATAATGGCTAAGGCATTTAACTGCTAACCCGAGGGATGTGAGTTCAAACCATCCACCAGCCACTCCTTGGAAGGAAGATTGGGCAATCTCCTTCCATAGAGATACCACCTCAGAAACCCAGGGAGAGGTTGCTATGAGTCAGATCTGACTCCGTGGCAGTGAGTGAATGACACCTTTGGTTTCTTCTTTTATTATGGGTCTGTTCCAATTTTCTACTTCTATTTGCATTGGTTTAGGTAAGTACTGTGTTACTAGGAATGTGTCCATTTCCACAAGGTTTGCCATTGCTGGAGCACAGTCTTCCCTAATATTCTGTTATGATCCTGTTTATTTCCACTGGTTCTGGTATGTTTCCTATCTCATTTCTCATTTTGGTTTATTTGCATCTTCTCTTTTTTTTTTCCCCTTTGTCAATTTGGCCAGTGGTTTGTTGATTTTATTGATCCTCTCAAAGAACCAACTTCTAGTCATCTTGATTCTTTCTGTTGGTTTTCTGTTTTCTAGTCCATGTATTTCTGCTCTGGTCTTTATTATATCCTTCCTTCTGGTGACTGT
>NW_006921635.1:2577849-2579687 GCF_000298275.1 Orycteropus afer afer
TAAACAAGATGTTATTTGGTTTCCATGTATTTAATAGTCTTCCTTGTTCTGTTATTGATTTCTGATTTTATAGCATTATGATCAGAGAAGATGCTTTGCATTTTTTCGATGGCTTTGAATTTACCAAGTTTACCGTTGTGGCCTAAAATATGGTCTATTCAGCAGAATGATCCATGTGTGTTGGAAAAGTGGTTCCTTATTCTTCTCTCAGCTTAGACATCCCTTCCTCCTCCAGGAGGGCTTCCCTGACCACACAACTGAATGCTGAGTGTCCCCTAGTCACCCTGGTGGCTTGTCTTCACAGCACTGTCACGCCCTGAAATTTCCTGGCTTTTTTATTGTCCACATCTGTGTTAGTCAGAGGAGCCCCAGGGTGGTGTAGATAGTCCGCATGCTTGGCTGCTACCCCAAAGGTTGGAGGTTTGAGTCTGTCAGGTGACACCTTGGAAGAACGCCCTAGTGACCTAGTTCTAAAAACTCAGCATTGAAAACCCTATGGGGGACAGTTGTGCTCTGAGTCAGAACCAAGGTGACAACAACCAGTATGTTTTTTAGTATTAGTCAGGGCCCTCCAGAGACACAGAACCACAGGCTGTATTGAGAGGGAATAAAAGAGGGCCCTAGGCAGACAGCAGAGCCTCCCAGAGGCCAGGCTCACCGCTCTTCGGAAGGCAGATAGGATCTTCTTAAAATAATGTCGTATTTTGAAATGATTCTCGATTTGCAGAAAAGTTGCAGTGCTAGCCCAGTGAGTTCCTCTGCCCTTAGCCATTTTCCCTTCATACTGACATCTTAGGTTACCATGGTACGTTTGTCAGAACTAAACAGCCAACACTGGTACATTACCATCAACCAAACTCCAAGCTTTATTTGGGTTTCACCAGTTTTTCCACTAAAATCCTTGCGCAGTTCCAGGATCCAGTCAAGGGTGCCACCTTGCATTTAGAGATGGATGGTTTTTATTGTATTGTGGTGGAATACATGTGACAGAATTGTCCACCTGTGACATTCAGTGTATTCACAGTGTTGTACAACCATTGCCACTGCCTGTTGCTGCTGCTGTTGTAAGTGGCCATCCAGTTGGTTCCGACTCATGGTAACCCCAACTACGTAGAGTAGAACTGCCCCATAGGGTTGTCAAGGTTGTGACTTTTCTGAAGCAAAGCTCCAGGCTTTACTTCTGAGGCTTCTCTGGGTGGTTTTGCACAGCCAACCTTTTGGTTAATAGTTGTGTGCTTAACCACTGTGCCTCCCTGAGACTCCCACCCTTAACCAGTTCCTGAACATTTTCATCTCACTAAAAGTAAATCCCACACCCGTTAGCAGTCACTACCCCTACTTCTAACCCCCAGCCCCTGGGAACCACTAACCTGCTTTCTGTCTCTATAGCTCTGTTTTGATTTCATAGAAATGGGATCATACCATCCATGGCCTTTGGTGTCTGTGTATGTAGCATGTTATGATACAGCCAATTTGCTTACATTAATTAATACACACAAGACAATATCAGACATAGTTCTTGGATCTATACATATGTGTGTGGAGTTTAAAATTGTCTGGAAGGATACAAGCTCATTTCATGTTGGAGTTTGTTTCAGGTGACCGTAGAGACAAGCACAAACATATCCAGGACTTGTTGAGAAGGGAGGCCTGGTGGCATGAAGGTTAAGCGTTTGGCTGCTGACCTGAAGGTCAGTGGTTCAAACCCACCAGTGGATCTGCGAGAGATTAGACTGGTGATCTGCTTCTATAAAGATTACACCTAGAAGACTGCATGGGAGCTCTGGTAGTGTGGTGCCTAAGGCACTTGACTGCTAACCAGGAGGCTGGCGGTTCAA
>NW_006921635.1:2580268-2581007 GCF_000298275.1 Orycteropus afer afer
TCCACCTCTTCCTCCCTCAGAACTGCCACTCAGTAATCCTGCCCCTCTGCCAGGCCTGGCATTCTAGAAGATTCCACAGAGAAGGGACTTTGGAACCCACCACTGAAACAGCCATGACTGCGGAGGTAACTTATTTCTGGCCCAGGTAAGAGAGCTTCATAATTTCAGATGATAATATGTGTCTTGAATGGCCACTTGCAAGCTTTTCAGACCCCAGGCACTGCCGTGGAGCAGGAGGTAGACCAGAGGCACTAAACAAGCTATTAGGCCAGTTAACCTGGGATGTCCCATGAACCATGACCCTAAACCTCCAAACCAAGGACCCAAAGCCCATGAGGTTCCTGGTTGTACATAAGCAGCTTCCACAGCGTCTCCCTCTCTCCCTTTTGTTGTTGTTGTTGTTGTAAATATATCACATAGCTTTTGCCACTTCAGATGTTCCCAGGCGTACAGCTTGACAGCAATTACACTAATCAATGCAATTTTTCACCAGTAACTCCTCCTCCCTGCCACCCCCGGTGACCGTTGATAAGCTTTGGTCTCTGTACATTTGCCTTTTCTTGTCTTTTTATATATAAAAACTGAGGTCATACAATATTTGTCCTTTTGTGATTAACTTATTTCACTCAGCATTTCACTTTCGTAAATAGTGCTACAGTGAACATTGGTGGACAAGTCTCTTTTTGATCTCTGCTTTCAAGTCTTTCTTGGATATACCTAGGAGTAGAATGGCTGGGTC
>NW_006921635.1:2583044-2584038 GCF_000298275.1 Orycteropus afer afer
TGATCCGTAGAAAGGAATGAAGTTCGGACGCATGCTGCGGCGTGGGTGAACCTTGAAAACATCAGGCTCAGTGAAACAAGGCAGACACAGGAGGTCACACGGTAAGTCATCACTGTGAAGTGCCATCGAGTCATTTATAGGAGACGCGTAGACTCATATACAACGGAACAAAATGCTGTCCAGTTCCCCACCGTCCTCACAAGTGTTGCTATGTGTGAGCCCCTTGGTTCAGCCTTCGAGTCAACCCATCTTGTTGAGGGTCTTCCTCTTTGTCACGGACCCTCCTCTTTACTGAGCACGATGTCCTTCTCCAGGGACTGGTCCCCCCTGAGAACAGGGCCAAAGTACATGAGACAAGGTCTCACCATCCTTGCTTCTAAGGAGCATTCTGGCTAGACTTTTTCCAAGACAGACTTTTCGTTCTTTTGGCAGTCCTTGATGTATTCGGTGTTCTTCACCAACATCGTAATTCAAATGTGTCAGTTCTTCTTGGGTCTTCCTTATTCACTGTCCAGCTTTCACATGCACAGATGACTGACAGTACCATGGCTCGGGTCGGACGCACTTTAGTCGTCATGGTGACATCTTTGCTTTGTTAACTCTTTAAAAAGGATTTGCGGCAGATTTGCCCAGTGCAGTATGCCGCTTGATGTCTAGACTGCAGTGTGAGTCCATTGATATGAAAATACAGAAGAGGCAAATCCATGGACAGAAAGCAGATTCGAGGTGCCCAGGGGAGGAGAATGGGGATCCAGGGCATAAGGGCTTGGTGGTTCTGTTTGTTTTGGTTTTGTTGTTTAATTGTGGTAACTATAGGCAGGCACACCTCATTTTATTACACGTCACTTTATTACACTTTGCAGGTATTGTGTTTTTCACAAATGGAAGGTGTATGGTAACCCTGAACCAAGCAAGTCTGTCAGTGCCGTCTTTCCAGCACGTGAGCTCACTTTGTGTCTCTTTGTCACATTTGGATCATTCTTACAGTCGTTTT
>NW_006921635.1:2584418-2585948 GCF_000298275.1 Orycteropus afer afer
TTTTTTTTTATGATTTAGTCTTACAATCTTTCAGACTTTTTCATCCCGCTATTGTACACTTAGTAGACCACAATATAGTGTAAACATTACTTTTATGTACACTGGGAAACCAGAAAATTCATGTGACCCATTTTATTGTTCCACCTACTTTGTTGAGGTAGTTTGGAACCAAACCCACACATCCGAGCTCTGCTTGTATGTACGCACAGCCAGAGGTTTCCTTGAGAGACGATGGAAGAGTTTGTTATTTTTTGTCTTCTGATATATATATTTCTTTTGATGAAGAGTTTGAAACCAGAGGGAGCTGGTGGTTTGCACAGCTTGTGAACCCACCAAATGATGCTGCCGACGTGTTTGCTTTCAAAGTTTGTTGTATGTGATGTGAATTTCAATTCATGTGAAAATAAAAAAGGAAATTAAAGGAAGAATGAGCCAGGTGAAGGAACGGCAAGCAGCGAGAGCGGGAGGCAGGAGCAGGTCGGGCAGGTGGACCAAGTTGGGGAGAAGTGAGGGGAGGAAGAGGTGGAGGGGCCGGGGAGGCAGGGCTCCGGCCCTTGGGCCACAGGGAGGTGTGTGAGTGTCAGTGGAGAATGGAACGTTGGGTTTGACCAGGGACATGGGATGATGCTTCCAGCTCAGACGCCAAGAGAGGCAGCAGGAGTCCTCCCTGAGGTGGCCAGGTGCCCATCCCCTTCTACAGCTGAGGGAAGAGGGGGTACCGACACCATGCCTTATGTCAGGATGCCCTGTGGGGGCTCATAAGCTGAAGGGGCCACGTGAGTTGAGAGTGCTTCAGGAAGCAATTCAAGGACTTTCTGTTCCACATGGGTAAGGCAAAACGTGGCCAATGGCAAGGGCCTGGGTACAGGAGCATAGGCCCCAAGTATAGACACGCAATGGAGGCTCTCCACCCTTCCTGGCCCTGAGATCAGCACTCAGCCCACTCAGAGGCAATCAGACTTTGTGACCCTGAAGAACTGACTTAATGAAAGCCTGCCTTGAGAGGACCTGGTCAGCTGCCAGAGTGAGCTCCCTGACCTTTAACCTTCAGTTATCTGGCTGCTCTGGACAATGGCCAAGAGAAACGGAGGGCTTTTCCAAGTCAGCCTGGCTGGAACCCAAACACATCATCTGCATCTGACGTGGCCCGTGTGGCCATAGTCCTCTATTTTGTGAAGTACTGTAAATCCTAACCCCCATGCCTGTTTGGGGCGGGATGTATCTTGAGTCCCGCCTTGGTAGCAGGTGTGGCTCAAGGCACCACCCGTAGTTTTCCTTGAAGGTATACTGTGAATGTTCTGGGAAAGCTCTCTTGCTCTGGACCCCACATCTCGTTCGTCATCATCTCATCCCTGGCTCTTGGGACTCAAGTTTGCAGCCAGTCTCACCTGCTGATTTGGGTGCCTCGGCCCCTGCAACCGCATGAGTGAGGAGAACCCTCCGGACTGGCGCCTGACCCAAGGATTAGGGACTTGCCAGCCTCCACCGCCACGTGAACCATTTCCTTGGCAGTTTGTGGCTTCTGTGAGA
>NW_006921635.1:2586388-2587422 GCF_000298275.1 Orycteropus afer afer
GCCAGTTCACCAGTTTTGACGAGGACAGTTCAAGGGTACTGATGGCACTGCAGCCGCCCTCGCCCTCCTCCATTTACAGAAACCCACTGCCTCCTTAGTTTCCTATCTGAGCTTTCACGTTGCTGTGGTCACTTTGACCCCTACATCGGTACCTTGTTGCTGTTGAGCCAGTTCCCACTCATAGCTTCCCGGCAGGACAGAGAGCTGCTTCATAGGGTCCCCAAGGCTATAAATCGTTATGGAAGCGGCCTGCCACATCTTTCTCCTGTGGAGCACCTGGTGGATCCGAACCACTGACCTTTCAGTTAGCAGCCACGTGCTAAACCCCAAGGCCACCAGGGCTCCTTGTGTACAGATAGATCTTAGAAAAGCATAGTGCTCAGGGTATGCGTTCCTTACTAGGTAAGTCTGTGGTTTGGTTTAAAGAAGACTTCAGGGCATGTTTTTTTGGCTTAAGGTTTAAAGATTATCCCACCGTGATAGTTTCAGGGGTTCATCCAGCTTCCATGGCTCCAGAAAATGGAGTCTAGGAGAATTTGAAGTTCTGTTCTGCATTTTACCCCTTTCGGTCAGGATTCTTCGATAGATATCCAAATCTTCCGTACTGGAAGCATCTTAAAGACAGGGCCCACACCTTTCCAGACTGGGTCCCCTCATAGTGGGTAGACTGTTAGTTCATAACCTCCACGTGAATGAATGCAGCTCCTTGTCCCACAGGCACCTCACCTTCCTCACAGCTGAAATGGAGCCTCTTGAACATTTCCCAAAAAATCTGTTTTCCTCCCAGTAACCTCCACCTGCACTAAACGGCACCATTTGCCAGTTGCTGAAGCCCGAAGATGTGGGGCCTCATTCCTGACTCCTCCCCTCCTCGTTCCCTACAAGTCATCTTTCTGGAGACCTGCCTGGCTACCCATCAGCTCTGCCCACCTGATGGGATCTGATTTGCTCATCACCTTGGCCCCATTCCAATCCCTCTTCCTTTCAGGGCTATTATAAGAATCTTGTGTCCCTGACCACCCTCACCCCCCACA
>NW_006921635.1:2588202-2590981 GCF_000298275.1 Orycteropus afer afer
AAGGAAGTCCCTACGCCCAGTCCACACCCAAAGCACTGAAAGTCATTGAAATCTTTGTAAAACTATAAACTGGGTCCTCTCACCCCCTGGCTTACACCTCCAGTGACTTTCCCCTGCCCTCAGGAGAAAGATGCCCATGGTCCCCAAGTGTTACAGGGCCTGGCCCTGTACCCACCCCTCCACTTCCCCGTCAGTGGCCACCCTCCAGACACACTGGCCAACCTTATTATTGGGCACCAGCTCCCCTCTGGACTCTCCTCCTTCTGATCTTCTCATAGCCGACTCCTCCTTGTTCAAGTCTCAGTTAAGTGTCACCTCCCCTGGGGACACCAGGACAAATCCTGAGAGACATCTTGCACCCTTCAGGGATTCCTCAAACCCATTTTGTCCAAGGGTATTTACCATCCCACACTCAGACCACAATGCAGTGACCTTGGGGACAGAGCAATAAAAACAAACCAAACAAAAGCAGCGACATGCTGGTACTGGCTCGGGCAGAAGTGTGAGGGCCAACTTGCACACGTCTCTTCCAAATTCCACCTTCACGATCACATGCTGGGAATCAGCTGTGCTAGGAGTATTTACACCACGGGAAGTGGTAGACACTGCAAATCAGGACTTTCCCTGCACTCTGGAGACCTGGCTGCTGAACATTTACCTGGACACCACGGACTAGCCCCCACAGTGCCAGGGAATGCTGAAGATGTGTGTCTTGATGCTGAGTAAAGCAGAAGAAGGAAAGGAAAAGGAACAGAAAATAATTCATGAGAAGTTGTTGCCATAGACCTGCCTGTTCATGAATACACAGCAACTTCCATGGGCAAGGAACTGAGACTGGGAACTTGACCAGGTGGTTCCCCAAGAGCTTGGCACAAGCAAAGGCAGATCTTCTACAGAGGACAGCTCATCCATCCTTGGCCTCAGAGAATCTCCATAAATAATTTTTCAAGAGCAATGAGCAGCAGACAGTTGACGAAAACCTGGCCCGCAAGTAAACAGGGAAGAAGGAACCAGCAGACACAAAGGGCAGCAGAAACAGATCCACATAGACTTCAGATACCAAAATTTTGAAATGCAGATTCTAAAACTGTTACATGTACCCCGTTAAAGGAATACTCATCATGCTCAGAAACGTTTGCAGGCATTAAACCCATTGCCGCTGAGTGGATTCTCATTCATAGTGACCCTCGAGAGCAGAGTCGAACTGCCCCATAGGGTTTCCAAGGCTGTAATCTTTATGGAAGCAGACCGCCACATCTTTTTCCCACAGAGTGGCTGGTGGGTTTAAATCACTGACCTTTCGGTTAGCAACCGAGCGCTTAACCACTGTGCCACCAGAGCTGTTGGTTTACAAGGAATAGAAGGCTATAAGAAATATAGCAGATTTGGAAAAGAACAAAATAAAACTTCTAGAAATTAAAAAAAAAATTCTGATAAGCAAACTAATAAACTCAGTCACTGTGTGTGGCAGAAGACTGGACATAGCAGAAGAGTTGGTGATAATCTGAGAAGACATGACCTGGAATCCAGCACCAGTACCAACTGCCATTGCATCGACTCAGACTCATGGCGACCCCACGTGTGTGTCCCAGTGAAACAGCCCCCAAATCAACAGCTGCCTGCTCAGAAGTAGACCACCAGGTCTTTTTTCTGAGGTGCTCTGGCTGGACTTGAACTCCCGACCCTTTCAGGTAACAGCCGAGCGTTAACCATTTGCATCACCCAGAGACCCCTGAATGGAACAAAGAGAGACAAAAAGATAGGAAATGGCGGGGAGGGCAGGAGAGTTGGGCAGCTCTGCAGAAGCTTTGCGACACGTCTGGAGCTGCGGGCAGAGGCAGGAGATGGGGTGCAAGGGCCACTTTAGGGGACAATGGCTGAGAATTACCCTGAACAGATGAAAGATGTCAGCCCGCCAATTTGAAAAGGCCAAAGCCTTGCTGAGTGAACGGGTGGGAGCTCTCTTGAGCAACGAGCCCTGCCTCCCCGCGGGTCCGGAATCATCCCCTTCCTCCCTGGCTCTCGCCCAGTGGGTGCCGATCCTGGTTACTGGGAATCAGCCTGCTGCCGCCGGCCCTCGTGCCAGATGTCCCTCACCCACTGCTTAGCTTTTGTCGTCTTGCCTCCGCCTCCTAGTTATCTGTGGGTTTAAAATAGCCTGGCAAGGGGAGGAATGTCGCCCAGCTGCTGCCGCTCTGGGATGAGCCCAGCTCGCAGCCCACAGCTTCCCCTCGGGGCCGGCCGGGGAGTAGCTAAGCCATTCAGCAGTCTGTCTTTCTCTCCTGGGACAAAGGGCAGCATTGCAAACCCAGGAAATGCCACCCAAGTACCCTCCAACAGGGAGGGTGGGAGGGACGGGAGAAAGACTGGTAGTATTTTTGCTAAGGAACGCTGGTGGTGTAGTGCCTAAGGCATTTGACTGCTAATCAGAAGGTTGGCGGTTCAGACCCACCAGCCACTCCGTGGAAGGAAGACTGGGCGATCTGCTTCCATAGAGATTTACCACTAAGGAAACCTAACGGGAGTCACTGTGAGTTGGAAACGACTCAGTGGCAGGGGTTTGGTTTTTTTGGTTTGATCCAAGCAGCAGGGAAACCAAACACCATGGAGATCCAGGTCTCCAAAGGCTGACCCATCAAGGTGGCACAGTGTTGACACCCTCTTTTTCTATAAATATGACTCTCTTTCATGTTGGAAAGGAGCTGCGATAGCACAGTGCCTAAAGGCATCTGACTACTAAGCAGAAGGTTGGCAGTTCAAACCCACCAGCCACTCTGCA
>NW_006921635.1:2591081-2600547 GCF_000298275.1 Orycteropus afer afer
ATACACAGCAACTTCCATGGGCAAGGAACTGAGACTGGGAACTTGACCAGGTGGTTCCCCAAGAGCTTGGCACAAGCAAAGGCAGATCTTCTACAGAGGACAGCTCATCCATCCTTGGCCTCAGAGAATCTCCATAAATAATTTTTCAAGAGCAATGAGCAGCAGACAGTTGACGAAAACCTGGCCCGCAAGTAAACAGGGAAGAAGGAACCAGCAGACACAAAGGGCAGCAGAAACAGATCCACATAGACTTCAGATACCAAAATTTTGAAATGCAGATTCTAAAACTGTTACATGTACCCCGTTAAAGGAATACTCATCATGCTCAGAAACGTTTGCAGGCATTAAACCCATTGCCGCTGAGTGGATTCTCATTCATAGTGACCCTCGAGAGCAGAGTCGAACTGCCCCATAGGGTTTCCAAGGCTGTAATCTTTATGGAAGCAGACCGCCACATCTTTTTCCCACAGAGTGGCTGGTGGGTTTAAATCACTGACCTTTCGGTTAGCAACCGAGCGCTTAACCACTGTGCCACCAGAGCTGTTGGTTTACAAGGAATAGAAGGCTATAAGAAATATAGCAGATTTGGAAAAGAACAAAATAAAACTTCTAGAAATTAAAAAAAAAATTCTGATAAGCAAACTAATAAACTCAGTCACTGTGTGTGGCAGAAGACTGGACATAGCAGAAGAGTTGGTGATAATCTGAGAAGACATGACCTGGAATCCAGCACCAGTACCAACTGCCATTGCATCGACTCAGACTCATGGCGACCCCACGTGTGTGTCCCAGTGAAACAGCCCCCAAATCAACAGCTGCCTGCTCAGAAGTAGACCACCAGGTCTTTTTTCTGAGGTGCTCTGGCTGGACTTGAACTCCCGACCCTTTCAGGTAACAGCCGAGCGTTAACCATTTGCATCACCCAGAGACCCCTGAATGGAACAAAGAGAGACAAAAAGATAGGAAATGGCGGGGAGGGCAGGAGAGTTGGGCAGCTCTGCAGAAGCTTTGCGACACGTCTGGAGCTGCGGGCAGAGGCAGGAGATGGGGTGCAAGGGCCACTTTAGGGGACAATGGCTGAGAATTACCCTGAACAGATGAAAGATGTCAGCCCGCCAATTTGAAAAGGCCAAAGCCTTGCTGAGTGAACGGGTGGGAGCTCTCTTGAGCAACGAGCCCTGCCTCCCCGCGGGTCCGGAATCATCCCCTTCCTCCCTGGCTCTCGCCCAGTGGGTGCCGATCCTGGTTACTGGGAATCAGCCTGCTGCCGCCGGCCCTCGTGCCAGATGTCCCTCACCCACTGCTTAGCTTTTGTCGTCTTGCCTCCGCCTCCTAGTTATCTGTGGGTTTAAAATAGCCTGGCAAGGGGAGGAATGTCGCCCAGCTGCTGCCGCTCTGGGATGAGCCCAGCTCGCAGCCCACAGCTTCCCCTCGGGGCCGGCCGGGGAGTAGCTAAGCCATTCAGCAGTCTGTCTTTCTCTCCTGGGACAAAGGGCAGCATTGCAAACCCAGGAAATGCCACCCAAGTACCCTCCAACAGGGAGGGTGGGAGGGACGGGAGAAAGACTGGTAGTATTTTTGCTAAGGAACGCTGGTGGTGTAGTGCCTAAGGCATTTGACTGCTAATCAGAAGGTTGGCGGTTCAGACCCACCAGCCACTCCGTGGAAGGAAGACTGGGCGATCTGCTTCCATAGAGATTTACCACTAAGGAAACCTAACGGGAGTCACTGTGAGTTGGAAACGACTCAGTGGCAGGGGTTTGGTTTTTTTGGTTTGATCCAAGCAGCAGGGAAACCAAACACCATGGAGATCCAGGTCTCCAAAGGCTGACCCATCAAGGTGGCACAGTGTTGACACCCTCTTTTTCTATAAATATGACTCTCTTTCATGTTGGAAAGGAGCTGCGATAGCACAGTGCCTAAAGGCATCTGACTACTAAGCAGAAGGTTGGCAGTTCAAACCCACCAGCCACTCTGCAAAAGCAAGATTGGGCCATCTACTTCTGTAAAGATTTACCACCTTAGAGACCCAGTGGAGGTCACCGTGAGTTGGGATCGACTTGATGGCAGTGGGTTTTCTTCGTGTTGGAGGAGCTGAGCCTGGGATGAATCCCATTTGCCAGATGGGAAAATGGAGGTCCAAGAAGCAAAGCAGCTGGTGCCTCGTCTCCATGACCAGCCCAGGGCCCAGATGAGGCCGTTTCTTCCAGTGGACACCACACGACATCAGCTGTCACCGTGGATGCACTTCCTGCCATGGGCAAAGAGTGTACCAGGTCCTGTGGGGAGGGCAGTCCAGTTTCTCTGATTTATTTAAAAGTTTACAGGTAATTGGCAGGGACAGGTCAAACTCAGGAAAAGGTTTCAGGTGGCTTATGAAAGAGAACACAAATTCCAATCACTAGAGAGGAAATGGAGAACAGCCAAAGGGGAGGTGGAGAGAGTTCCAGAAGGAAGGCCCAACAGGCCTCCAAAACCCACTGTCCTCCCACCGCCTGAGGGATGGTGTGACCTACGTGTGTGTGTGTGAGTGTGTGTGTGTGTGTGTGTGTGTGAGTGAGAGAGAGAGAGAGAAACAGCTTTACTGGGGTACAGAGGGCTCTTCATTTAAATGTCTGTGGTTTCTCTGCTTGAAACTCACCATTGGCTTCCTGCTGTTCTCATAATACAGTCCAGCCCTCTCACCATGATTTGAAAAACAAGACTTATCATATGGGGTTCTAGTGTTGTCTGAAATTGTCTTGTTGATCTAACTCATTCACTCGATTATCATACGGATGGAACCTGCCCGAGGACTGCCTTGGTTTTCTGGGTCTCGCCAGCTTTCCGCCTCTGACAGGTTTCCACCTCCCACAGGTTCTGGCTTTTGCAGGTTTTATTGTACTTCTCTTCAACGCAGTGTAAACTCTGGGAGGGTCAGGGTCTTGTCTGCTCGGTTCTTTGCTCGATTCCGGTGGCATAGTGCCTAAGGCACTTGACTGCTAACCAGAAGGCTGGCGGTTCAAACCCACCAGCCACTCCTCGGAAGGAAGATGGGGCAATCTACTTCCGTAGTGATACTGCCTCGGAAACCCAAGGAGGGGTCGCTATGAGTCGGGGCCGACACAGCGGCACACAACAACAGCAACCCAGCAGTGCTAGGCCACGGCGGGTGCTCACTGCTCACTAGGACTCTGAGGAGGAGTGAACACATCAGAGCAGGTAAGAGTCTGAAGCATATTAAACGAGGACCTGGAACCCATGTCAGAGCATCACTGAGATGTGCGTCCCCTTCAGGACTGAAAATGCTGTGCTGTGAAGTGAACCCAAGCCCACTGCCATCAAGTCGATGCCAACTCATAGCGACCCCCGCTGGGTTTCTGAGGCAGTAAATCTTTACAGAAGTAGATTGCCCAGTCTCTTTTCTGTGGAGCAGCTGGTGGGTTTGAACTGCTGACCTTCTGGTTAGCAGTGAGATCCCTCAGCCACCGTGCCACCAAGGCTCCTTATGTTGTGAAATAAGCCAGACACAAAGGGCGAGTGTCATGTGATTGCACTTGGGTGAAGTGTCTTTTGTTGTCAGGTGCCGTCAAGGTGGTTCTGCCTCACGGTGCCCCTGTAGGACAGGGCAGAACTGCCCCACAGGGTTTCCAAGACTGTTCATCTTTACCGAAAGGGGCTGCCTCGTCTTCTTCCTGCAGAGCGCCTCGTGGGTTTGAACCACCAGCCTTTCGGTTAGCAGCCCCGTGTTTTAACCACAGCACCACCAAGGCTCCTGGAATGTCTGAAGCAGGCAAATCCTAGGGACAGAGAGTAGCTTAGACCCAGGGAGGAAATGAGATGAGTGGTGTCACATTGTGGGGATTGCAATCAGTGTCATGAAGCAAAATGTATAAATTGTTGAACGGAAAACTAAGTTGCTCTAAGCTGTCACCCAAATCACAATAAAACGTTTAAAAGAAAAAAAGAAAATGCATCGGAGTTGCCAGGGCCCAGGGGAGGGTGGAGTGCGGAGTAGTTACCGGGTCAGTTTGTGTCTGGGGTGAGGACACTTCTGGAGCCGTGGCGGTGCTGGCTGCACAGCATTGGTGACTGTCATCCACGTCACTGAGCTGCACAGTGAACACGGTTAACATGGGACGTTGCTGTTAGACTCCATTTACCATGAGATAGCTTTGTTAAAAAGGGGAAAAAAAGCACTATGGTCTCATGTGATCACGGAACACTGCACACATGCATTTAATCCCCGTGTCCCAGAGGAGGACGCTGCCTCCCAGGAGTCGCCCCACTCGGTGCGGCCACTGGGCGACGGAGCTCGAGCAGGAGACGGTTCTAAGTTCTGTGCTGTCATTTTGTTCTGTTTCTCCAGGGAACGCTGGCGAGGGCAGTCGCACAACTCTGGGGACGCACCCACAACCACGAAGCTGCGTCTCCTAAATGGGCGACTTGTACGTGAGGTGAGTCACCCCTCAGTCAAGTTGTTAGGAGGAGAAGGCCGCCCGTGGACTAGTTCTGTTCTCTGCGTCTGGACAGAGGTGGCTCTCAGGACAGCAGGAAGCATGGTGCAGACTACTGTGCTGCTGGTTGTTTTCTTTACACAAAGACGAATCCTTTAAAAACGTTACTAAATCGTCCTTCAACTCTGGACTCGCCCCGTGGCACGACTTTCAGCCAAATGCTGGACAGACTGTAAGGTGAACGGTGACACGGGGAGGGGCACGCCCCTCAGAACAGCCAACCATAGGGATCCAAAGGGCAACATTTGTCCAGGGTGAAGTTCAGATAGCAGGCAGGGATGAGGACAGAAGGGTGAACGCAGTGGTAACCACAGGGCGGGAGTGCAAAGAGCGCTGTTACCTCGTGGGGATTGCAGTCAATGGCACAAAACAAAATGTGTGTAAATTGTTGAATAGAAAACCAGTTTCCTCTGTAACCTTTCACGCAAACAAATCACAATAAAAAATTGTTGTTGGTTTTTTTAAATCATCATCCGATCAGCATTTTTTGTTTGTATTCCTACCTGTGTATGTGGAGACACAACACGGAGTTCAACTCTCAAAAGACTCACTGCTGTCGAGTCGGATCTGACTCATAGTGACCCCTCCTTGGGTTGCCGAGGCAGTATCACTACGGAAGTAGATTGCCCAACCTTCCTTCCGAGGAGTGGCTGGTGGGTTTGAACCGCCAGCCTTCTGGTGAGCAGTCAAGTGCCTTAGGCATTACGCTGTCAGAGCTCCTTCTATCCTACTAGAAGGATGAAATTATATATACCAAAAAAAACCCCTCACTGCCATAGTGTCGATTCTGACTCATAGTGACCCCCATTGGATTTCCAAGGAGGTAAATCTTTATGGAAGTAGATTGCTCAGTCTGTCTTCCACAGAGTGGCTGGTGGGTTTGAGCCACTAACCTTCTGGTTAGCAGTCAAATGCCTTAGGCATTGTGCCACCAGAGTTCCTTTGAAATTATATATGTCATATCAATGGATTTCTGGTGGCACAGTTGTTAAGTCTTCCATCACCCTTAACTGCAAACTGAAAGGTCAATGGTTGGAACCTACTAGCCACTCCAAGGAAGAAAGATGAGGCAATCTGGTTCCGTGAAGATTGTAGCCTGGGAAACCCTATGGGGCAGTCCTTCTCTGTCCTGTAGGATCACTGTGAGTCACAACTTGATGGCCATGGATGGAATTTTATATATAAATTATCACTGTTATTTTATACAAAATAACAGAGTAGAGGCTTGGGAGAGGGGCGTAGATTTGGAATGGATCGGATAAGGCAGCCTGACCTGAGTGAAGAGTGAATGAGAGGCTTCTGGAAACACTGAAGTCGGGAGCTTGCGGCTGGGGAGGTGGGAGGGACTGGAGTGTGAGATGACATAAGGTGACCAGCGTGTGTGGGGCCACCTCCAGAAGAACGGCAAGGTGTCTGCAAGATCAACTCACGTCTTCACACGTTTTCTGCCAAAGATGAGACACGCGAAATTTCACAGTGATTAGAGTGTTCCAGATATAGCTTCTGATTTAACACCTTCTGCTGTGAAGAATCTTCAGTTAAGAAAAAGAAAAACAACTCTACATGGAATTAAAGAAAAACAACAACCTAAAACTTCATTTCCATCACAAGCAGAGGATGAGGAGCCCGGGCAGCGTCTGTGATGGGAACTTCACGTGGGCCTTCTGGAAGACCTGCGGGGCAGCTCACGTTAGGAAGGAGGCGCGTTGGTTCTTTAGCTGCGTGATTTCGGTGTGGCAGGTTCCATGTCAGTAGAGTATGATCCTTCTTGCTTAGAAAAAAGAAAAAGTCGACAGGGGGAGGGTGGATATGAAATAGTTGCTTGAATGTAACTAAAAACAAATTCCTGGAAGGAACCTGAGAAGCTGTTAGCAGGGGTTTCTGTTTTACCCCCCTCTCTAGGGGTTGAATTTTGTAACCCGCAAAAAGTGCAGAGTGAGTAGAGCGTAGTTCTGTACTCCTGAAGTGGGAGTGTGTACAGTTGACTTGCTTCCAAAGAGCACAGTGTGGAAAAGGGGGGAAGAGTAGTTTTGCGTTAGGGAAAGCTGACTCACACGCCCACAGCCAAGTGATCAAGGTCAATGTCAGCAGTCGTCAGTCATGCTAATAGCATGTAGCCTTGACATGATGTCATGAAAACAGTTCTTTACTAACTGTGGTCTTCCTCCCAGTAACCCATAACCCCAGTCTTTGTTGTTGTTGTTGTTGTGTGCCGTCGAGTCGGCCCCGACTCATAGCGACCCCTCCTTGGGTTTCCGAGGCAGTATCACTATGGAAGTAGGATTGCCCAACCTTCCTTCCGAGGAGTGGCTGATGGGTTTGAACCGCCAGCCTTCTGGTGAGCAGTCGAGTGCCTTAGCCACTATGCTACCAGAGCTCCTAACCCCAGTCTTAGCAAGAGGGAAACAGTAGACCAGTCGCAAGAGAGGGCCATTCTACATGATTCCTGACCAGTCCTCCTCAAAGCTTTCAAGGCCATCAAAAACAAGGACAGCTCTGAGAAAGTGTCACAGTCAGGAGGAGCCTAAGGAGATGTGTCGTGTGGGATCCTGGACTGAATCCTAGAGCAGCAAAAGGACATTAGGGAAAAACAGAAAGTCTGGACTTAGTATGGGCTTTAAACCAAACCCGCTGCCGTCAAATTGATTCAGATCATAGTGACCCTATGGGACACAGAAGCTGCCCCAGAGAGTTTCCAAAGCTGAAAATATTTATGGAAGCAGACTGCCTCATCTTTCTCCCACGGAGCAGCTGGTGAGTTCGAACTGCTGATCTTTCAGTTAGCAGCCCATTGCTTTAACCACTATACCACTAGAGCTCCTAGTATAGACTTAAATTATTAATAATATATCGATATTGGCTCATTCATCGTGGCAAATGTAAGATGTTAATAGTAGGTGAAACTGGGTACAGGGTATACAGGTGGTGCCGATAGTTTGCACCCGACTGCTAACCTCAAGGTCAGTGTTTGAATCTCTCCGGCAGCTCAGTGGAAGAAAAGCCTTGGTGACCTGCTCCCACTGGGATTATAGCCAAGAAACTGAAAACAGCTCCACCCTCTGGCCCAGCAATTCCACTCCTAGATCTGTACCCAAAAGACCTGAAAGCAGAGACATGTACACCAATGTTCATTGCAGGTCTATTCACAGTAGCACTAGGTGGAAGCAACCCAGGTGTGCATCAACAGGTGATGGGGAAACACAGGGTGGGGCGTGATTACAGCCCAGCAAACCCTGTGGAGCTGTTCTGCTCCCCAGCACGTGGAATCGCCGTGAGTTGGAATCAAGTCAGCCACAACTGACAACAACTGTGCCATCTTTGTCATTTTTCCGTAAATCTAAAACTTATCTAAAGATAAATCTACCCAAGAATTAAAAGATGATTCAATTCGATTCCTAGGAATTTAGCCTACATAGATGCTCACAGAAATAAACAAACATACAAAGCATGTTCACTGCAGCTTTGATGTCCAGACAGCCACAAATCTAAATACTCACATGTTGTTGTTGTTGTTATGTGCCATTGAGTCAGACCTGACTCGTAGCATCCCCTCCCTGGGTTTCTGAGGCGGTATCACTACATAAGTAGATTGCCCAACCTTCCTTCTGAGGAGTGGCTGGTGGCTTTCAACCGCCAGCCTTCTGGTTAGCAGTCAAGTGCTTTAGGTGCTATACTACCAGAACTCCAAATACTCACATAGGCAGAATGGAATACTATGTAGCAGGTAAAAAAGGATGTGGTGTATATGACCAAAAGAATCAAAGGCAAAGAGTCAGATCCTTGTCCATTGCAGCATTATTCACAATAGCCAAAAGATGGAAACAACCCAAGTGTCCGTCAGTGGATGAACAATGAACAAAAGGTGAGACAGTCATCCCATGGATATGTTTCAGGCATAAAGACAAAAGAATTAAGAAACAGATGGTGGTGTTAGTTGTACAACATGGTGGATGTAACTAATGTTCCTGAATTGTACGTGTAACCATGGTTGAAGTGGTGAATGTTTTCTTGTATATATTTCACCACATTAAAAAATGGTTTGGAAAAAAAATGTGATATAGCTGAATGTGTTGCCCTACCAGTTACATAATAGTAATATCCCAGTTTCGTTAAAGGAAGAATTGTGTATGTACTTATGGATCTATATTTAAAAAAACTCTAGAAAGATAAACATAAAGCTTTCCATTGTGTTTACTTCTGAATTTGGGATGAATAAGATCTTTTGTTACCTTTGCAGCATGGATACTTCTTCATACTGTTTGCACAGTTCTTACAGTAAATATTATTTTTACATATTTGAATGTTAATTAGTCGAGTTCATTATGAACTATTTCTGGTTTGCTGAGTTATAGATACTGTAACAAACCCACCACCCATAATTTTCATCCTGAAAGATGCAAATTACCTTTCTAACTGAAAAACGAAACTATAAAGGTTCTTTTTAAAAATACCACCTGGTGACAGTTTCCGTTGCTCTCTAGAGAGTTTGCAAACCAAGTGCCTGGAAATGCGTATCTTTCTTACATACGGTCAACTCAAAGGGTCAGAACAACAGTGCTCATATTTTGGGATTGTCAAGAATGTGAGAACTGGAAGTGATAGTTAAATGTTTTGGTGCGCTATCATTCGTGAGATTGTGGAGTCAACGTGCACAAAACGAGTTGTCATCTCTCTGGTTTATCTGCCGTGACCAGGCAAAGCCGGCAAAACCTATCGCGGGGTCACTTCCTGCAGGCCATTTTGGTGAGGAAGATACAGTTCTGGGATTTGAAAACAGTTGGGATGCCCAGAGAACTGGCTCTTCAGGGAAGCAAACGGTAAGTCATCTTGCAGGTTTTCCTTCCCGTGAAGTAGCGTTCTTAACAGAAGAGGTAAAAATAGCTTTCTTGGCCAATGGCACATGTACTTCATTTTTTATTTGAAACAATGGTGCAAAGCTGAAATCTTTTTGGTGAGAGACACAGGAAGTG
>NW_006921635.1:2601449-2602619 GCF_000298275.1 Orycteropus afer afer
AAAAGTCAATGGTTGGAACCCACCAGCTGCTCTGCGGAAGCCAGATGGAGAAGTCTGCTTTTGTAGAGATTTACAGCCTTGGAAACCCAATGGGAGTCACCGTGAGTTGGAACCAACTCAGTGGCAGTGAGTTGGGTTTTGTTTTTTTGTCTTTAATGTTAACTCCTATTTGTTTTCCCATTGTTGGAGAGCAAAATGGCAGACTATGGTTGAAATTAAAAGTAAAGAGCTTTTATTGAGAGACAAGACAATTTGCAAATAGGGAATCACAAAGTCCAGAAATAACCCAAGGAGGATACATTTTGGAGAGTTTATATAAGAATATACAAGGACAGTGAGTAAAAATCTACTGATTGGTTGACGTTTAGGTAATAGAGAATTGGGTGATGGTGCATCTGATTGGTAGGATATCACATAACTTTCTAAAGTTTTTTGTTGTTGATGTTGTTTAACTTAAAAAGTAATAATAAAATTGGTTACATCTGGCCTTGAAACAATCATGTGACCCTCCTTCCATGACTGCAGGGAGGCGTATGTCATTCTAAAGTTTGTTTTGAGTGAGCATCTGTTCTCAGAATTATTTTGGACCTGGCTTCTCAAGCAGCAAATAAAACCTTTAAGTAAGTAAAATCTACATTGTTTTCTAAAATGGTTTACCAGGTAATCTTCTCAGGGTCCAGTGGGGAGCCTTAGGCACTATGCCACCAGAGCCCCCTGCCATAACCACAGGCAGATCTTTCTGGCCCTGGTCCCTCAGGCTACATTCCTGAAGCAGAGGTTCCTTTCGATTCGAAATGGAAGATATACTGTTGATCAGATTGATCACAGTTTACTTTATTCCTCTGGGGCTGGACATTTCAGATATACCAATGCTCACTTGTTCATCCTTCCTTCTTATGGCCTCTGTATAGGCTGCATTGGTTATTGCAAAAGAGGCTGAGGGGCAGTGTCTGACCTCCTCTAACTTTGAAAGGGGAAGAAAAATCAAGATCAACAGCCAAAGACTGATTCCAATGAGGTGGAGGTCAGACATGCCTTCACCCTCCAGCCTTCTTGCCAATTGTGACATCAGCCATCCATCCCATGGTACTCTCTACTTCTCTGCTGGGTTTGGTAATTCATTGCTATGACCACATAGAACTCTCATACAATACTCATGACTAGGGGGTT
>NW_006921635.1:2604129-2628383 GCF_000298275.1 Orycteropus afer afer
GATAACCTACTATTACTCAAATTTATGCACCAACCACTAAAGCTAAAGATGAAGAAATTGAAGATTTTTACCAACTTCTGTAGTATGAAATTAGCCAAACATGCCATCAGGATGCATTGATAACTGCTGGTGCTTGGAATGCAAAAGTTGAAATGAAGAAGCATCGGTAGTTGGGAAATATGGCCTTGCTGATAGAAATGATTTCAGAGATCATGTGATAGAATTTTGCAAGAGCAATGACTCATTCATTGCAAAGACCTTTTTTCAAACATGACAGTGACTGTACACGTGGACCTTGCCATATGGGATGCACAGGAAACAAATGAACTACCTCTGTGGAAGGAGACAATGGAGAAGCTCAGTATCACTGGTCAGAACAAGGCCGCGGGCTGAGTGTGGACCATCAGTTGCTCATACACAAGTTTAAGCTGAATCTGAAGAAAATTAAAACAATTCCACAAGAGCCAAAATACGACCTTGAGTATATCCCACCTGAATTTAGAGACCATCTGAATTTGACACACTGAACACCAATGGCCAAAGACCAGACGAGTTGTAAGAGGACATCATATATGAAGAAAGCAGAAAGTCATTAAAAAGACAGGAAAGGAAGAGAAGACCAACATGGATGCCAAAAGAAACTCTGAAGCTTGTTCTTGAATGGAGAGTAGCTAAAGCAAATGGAAGAAAAGCAAAAATACAACTACTGAACAGGAGATTTCAAAGGGCAGCTCAAGAACACCAAGTATTATAATGAAATGTGCAAAGGCCTGGAGTTAGAAAGCCAAAGGTGGAGAACATGCTTGGCATTCCTCAAGCTGAAAGAACTAAAGAAAAAATTGAAGCCTCAAATTCCAATATTGAAGGGTTCTATGGGCAAAATATTGAATGATGCAGGAAGCATCAGAAGAAGATAGAAGGAATACACAGAGCACTGTACCAAAAAGAATTGGTTGCTGTTCAGCCATCTCAGGGAGGTGGCATATGATCAAGAACCAATGGTATTGAAGGAAGTCCAAGGTGCACTGAAGGAGTTGATGAAAAACAAGCATCCAGGTATTGACAGAATACCCATGGAGATGTTTCAACAAATGCATGCAGTGCTGGAGGCGCTGACTTCTTTATGCCAAGAAATTTGGAAGAGTTCCCTGGCCAAGTGGCTGGGAGAGATACATATTTGTGCCCATTCCAAAGAAAGGTGATCCAACAGAATGCAGGAATTATTGAACATATCATACATACCACATGCAAGTAAAATTTTGCTGAAGACAAATCAAAACTAGTTGCAGTAGTGTATTGATAGGGAACTACCAGAAATTCAAGCGGATTCAGAAGAGGACGTGGAATGAGGGATATCATTGCTGAAGTCAGATGGATCTTGGCTGAAAGCGAAGAATACCAGAAAAATGTTTACTTGTGTTTTATTGACTAGGCAAAAGCATTCGATTGTGTGGATCATAACAATTTATGAGTAACATTAAGAAGAATGGGAATTCCAGACACTTAATTATGCTCACGAGGAAACTGTACATAGAGCAAGAGGCAGTCATTTGAACAGAACAAGGGCATGCTTCATGGTTTAAAATCAGTGGGTTGTATCCTTTTACCCCACTTATTCAATCTGTACGCTCTGCAAATAATCTGCGAAGCTGGACTATATGAAGAAGAACACGGCATCAGGATTGGAAGAAGACTCATTAACAATCTGCACTATGCAGGTGACACAATCTTGCGTGCTGAAAGTGAAGATGACTCGAAGCACTTCCTGATGAAGATCAAAGACTACAGCCTTCAGTACGGATTACACCTCAACATAAAGGAAGCAAAAATCTTCACAGCTGCACCAGTAAGCAACATCATGATAAACGGAGAAAAGATTTGTAATTGTCAAGGATTTCATTTTTCTAGGATCCGCAGTCAACACCCATGGAAGCAGCAGTCAAGAAATCACATGACATTGCATTGGGCAGATATGCTGCAAAAGTCCTCCTTAAAGAGTTAAAGAACAAAGATGCCACTTTGAAGACTACTGTGGGCCTGACCCAAGCCATGGTGTTTGCAGTAGCCTCATATGCATGTGAAAGCTGGACAGTGATTAAGGAAGACCACAGAAGAATTGATGCATTTGAATTGTGGTGTTGAAGAACACTGAATGTGCCACGGACTGCTAGAAGAACAACCACATCTTCTTGGAGCAAGTACAGCCAGAATGCTTCTTGGACGCAAGAACGGTGAGACTGTCTCACGTGCTCTGCCCATGCTGTCAGAAGGGAGCAGTCCCTGGAGAAGGGTATCATGCTTGGCAAAGCAGAGGGTCAGTGAAAAGGGGGAAGGCCCTCAGTGAGGTGGACGACACAGTGGCTGCCACGGCGGGCTCGAGCCTGGCAGTGATTCCGAGGACGGCACGGGGCCGCGCGGTGTTTTGTCTCTTGTGCGTGGGGTCACTACGAGCTGCAGTCAACTCAAAGGTACCTGACAACAAAACAACAAGGTAATAGATGTGACTCATGCACGGGTGTGACTTCAGTAAGGCAGTGAAGGGTGGTGACTTGAACAGAGTGGTAAGGGTGTTGCTAGGGTAAGGGTGATGACTTGTGTCACACCCTCTAGTGAAGGGGTGACTCGATACATCCCGCTGTAATCCTGGTTCATTAACATAATAGATAGCTCACTCCACATGGGACCATAACCACAGGCATAAAGGCTAGGATTTATAACCCATCACAAAATGGGGGATGATTACATCAGATTGCAAAATGGAGGACAACCACACAATACTAGAAATCATGGCCTAGCCACCTTGAGTCATATTTAGGGAGGACACAATTTTATTCACAAAATTCCACCCTCAGTCCCACCTAATCATTGTGTGGGGGTCACAAAGACTGTGGCTAGTAGGGCCATCTTAAGTAATTCACTGCATTCAGCTATCTACTGTGTAACAAATGACAGCAACAGACATTTAGTATCTGGCAGTTTTTGAGATTCAGGGATCTGGGAGCAGCTTACCGGGTGGTTTCTGCCTCACAGTCTCTCATGAGGTGCCGTCATCTGAAGCTCACCTCATGTGGGGTGCTAGCCAGCTGCAGTTCCATACTGGGTGCTGGTGGTAAGCCCCATTTCCTCAGCATACCAACCTCTTCATAGGCTGCTTGAGTGTGCTTACAATATGGCAGCTGGCTTCTCCCAGAGTGAGTAATCTGAGGGAGAGAGAGGAAATGAAAGATGCAGTATCTTTTATAACCTAATCTTGCAAGTGATGTGCCATCATTTCTGCCGCATCCTGTTGGTCACACAGACCAACCCTGGAACAAGGTGGGAGCAGACCACTCAAGGGTGTGAATATCAGTAAGTGGGATGGATCATTGGTGGCCATCTTGGAGGCTGGCCACCACAGGAGCCTTTCTGATCCAGCCATCTGCTTCCGAATGTTCCTTTCTTTCATCATTTTCAGATTCTGAAATTTCATCTAGGAAAGGCTTTCTTGCATGAACTTAGCTACATCCTTTCTCTTCAGAGACCTTCGTTTCTCATCCACTCAAAGCTGTCTTCATACCCTACTTCTGGACTGTAGAGACCAAGGAGAGTTTCTTTATAGAAAGCCACTGGTTTCTGGAACATCTGTCCTGCAAGAGTCCTGAGTGAGGAAAGAGGGAGCAGTGAGGTGCTGCACAAACACCGCCAGCATCGTACTGTCCACTCGGCATGTTGCCGTTAGCGTGTGCGGTGGAGTCCATTCCACCTCATAGCAACCCTGTAGGGCCCAGCAGAACTGCCCAATCGGGTTTCCTCGGCTGTAATCTTTACAGGAGCAAATGCCAGGTCTTTGTCTCCCCTGGAGCAGCTCGTGGGTTAGAAGTGCCAACCTTTTGGTTAGTGCCAATTGCTTAATCATTGAGCCACGAGGGCTCCTTTTATGGCATAAGACACCATCACTACAAACAACAACTAACCTTGGAGAGCAACTGGTAAAATCCAGCAAAGATGAAGATGTGAAGACACTATGACCCCAGCAAAAGGAAAAAGATTTTTGTTTAAATGATCATGTATTTATACAATGGAACCCTATACAGTTGTGAAGAAAGATATTTCAACCCATGTGAACCAATAAGGATAAGTCTCAGAAAGGTAATGTTAATTAAAAAAAAAAAAAAAAACAGTAACTAGCAAAAAGACACATAAATAGATAGACATGTGATATTGTTATTTATAAAGTATATGTTGTTGTGTGCCCTTGAGTCAGACCTGACTCATAGCAACCCTTCCTTGGGTTTCCGAGGCAGTATCAGTACAGAAGTAGATTGCCCAACCTTCCTTCCAAGGAGTGACTAGTGGGTTTGAACCACCAGCCTTCTGGTTAGCAGTCTAGTGCCTTAGGCACTGCGCTCCCAGAGCTCCTTAAAAAGTGTGTATATATATATATATGTATAAATACAAGGCATAAATTAAACAGGACAGGAGAGTAAGAGATAGGAGTAAGAGACAGTAATGGGATTGAGGAGAAAGTGTACATAGGGCTTCAACTGTGGCTACAATGTTTATTCGTTAACCTGGGAAGCACACGATTGTAATATTTTTTTGGTGAACCTGGAATACATCATTACACGAACTCCACAGGGGAGAAAACAAAAAGGAAAACCAAAACACCCTATAAATAAAGAACCCTTGAATCAAATAACCTATCTTCCTGCATCCCCCACCTTTTAAAACACACCAAAAAAAATCCACCCTGCAGTAGAATTTGAAACATCCTAGTCCATATCTGTGGCTAAGACACTTGCCTGCTAACCAGACGGCTGGTGGTTCAAACCCACCAGCCACTCCTCGGAAGGAAGGTTGGGCAATCCTACTTCCGTAGTGATGCTGCCTCTGAAACCCAAGGAGGGGTCGCTATGAGTCGAGATTGACTCGACGGCACATAACAACAACAACAGTCCATATCTGTGTATCTTCTTTCACTCTCCACCGCAGGAACTGCATCTAAAATGTTTTTTTGCTTCTTGATGAGTGGGGGTTGGGTCATTTTGAGCATCTGGGTATTTGTGACAGTCACCAGGGTTGTGATGTCAGGCTGTGAGTCCCGAGAGGAGCACAGTGGTTCCACCTCATGCCTTGATGCACACATGCCTCCTGTGCCCACCTAGGAATTGCATCTGCTACGGACACTTTTTTTTTTTTTTTTTTAGGTCAACACATTTTCTTCCAGCTCCTCAAACTGGAAAACATTTCTGAATAATTCTGCTAACTTCTCTTGAGAGAAAGAATTCTAATCCCAAGGCTAGACGATTTGAAGGATCAAGTCTGTGATGGTTACGCTTTGTTGAAATATGCTTTGCCAACAATCCTCAATATTGTGTAACAGGAGACTCAGGGCCCAGACGGCAACAATGGTTCCATTCAGAGGGAGGGCCTGGCCCATGCACACATTGCCCTTGATTTGGCAGCCCCAGATCTTACTTAACCCATCAGTGCTACAAGCCAGACGTTGGTGTGGAGAGACCCCCAGTATCACCCAGCCGAAAAGAGGGCCAGGTCCACCCATGCATGAAATTAACAAGTTTGACACCACCAATGAAAACAAGTCTTAAGAAGAAAAATCTTGAGCCTGACTTTATTTTCTTCTCTCAGTCACTTTTGAGAATGATGAGAAGTTTCTAGAGCGACTGAAAACAAGATGATTCTGTGGTTTGCGCTGTATGACAAAGGAAGTGGTGTGTAAGTCACACAGGCTGGTGGCCGAAAACAGGCTTGAGAAGCATTCTGAAAGGGACTGGGCTCGCCTGGGATGTGAACCTTGTTTAAACTCAGCCCTGGAGCAGCTGGCAGGGAAAGGTGCGCTGGTCCGCCCTAGGCTCATGTTCTCCTGCCTGAATCACTCATCCTATATCCTGGAGGAATCTGACCCTTAACTTCATTCTTCACCTTCTGTGAGGTATTTCTGGATGACCTTGTAAGCCTTGTAGGTTCAAGTTTCCTGGAAATACAGCTACCTTTCTAACTTTGGCAGGGCCACTCTTTCCCTGGAGGGGGGAAAAAAAACAGATACTACCCTGACAATAGTTTTGTGTTTTTTATTGTGCCCTTTCCTACTCAAAGCCAGCTTTCTTGATCAAATATAACAGGCTCAAAGAAGAAAACCAGCGCATGCCGTTTTGCTGACAGATCATATACGACACTCCCTTTATCCTCACACGTTTTGCCTGCCAATGTTGTGTCCTTAGTCACAAGCAGCTGGAAGGAGAGAGAGACGGATCGGCAGAGCCCAGAGTAGCATACGGGCAGATAACTCAGTCCTTATGTCCTACTGATGGGGAAGCGGAAGCTTTGTCTTCATGCAGAAAGCTGGACAGTCAGCCTGCAAGCGTTTACTGAATGTCCCGACTGTGCTCAGTGCTGAGTTAAGTGATGAGGTCAGTGTGCTGTAATGCCAGCATGGTGGACACCAGGCTGGGAACCAGGAAACCTGCCAGTTACTTGATTTGGGGGAACAACAGCAACAAAATGACTTCCTCCTCCCAGGGACTCAGTTTGTCTGTGTGTAAAATCAGGGGCTGTGGTGGTTAGCTCAGCTTCAGGTTTCCTCCAACCAGAGCAGTGGCAGATTGCATAGCGGGATTTGAGGTCCCAGACTCCTGATCTCAGGAGGCTTCCAGGTAACGAGGGAGACTGAGCAGTTGCACAGCTTGGCCCATGTCACCCCGCATGTCTAGGTGCTTCCTCTGAGGTTGCCATGGCCCGGGCTCGTGTTGCTCCAGACATAATTACTTTGGGCCCCTTCCTTGAGGAAACCACACTACTCCTGTCTCAGGCCTTTGTGCACGTTAGTCTTGTTGCCTTGGGCTTCCTACAGAAATGGTGCCTGGTTCTTCCCTTCCCATCTTTTAGATCTCATCTTTTCCCACAAGCCCATCTTGTACTACTCTCTCTCAAGGAGGGTCTTCCCTGTTCTCTTATTTTAGCATCCTTTTCCTTCATTAAGAAAGGAGCCCTGGTGGCACAGTGCCTAAGGCAATTGACTGCTAACCAGAAGGTTGGTGGTTCAAACCCAGCAGCCACTCTGCTGAAGGAAGACAGAAAAATCTACTTCTGTAAAGATTTACTGCCTTGCAAACGCAGTGGGGGACACTATGAGTCAGAATCAACGTGACTGCAGTGGGTTTGGTTTTTGGTTTTGGTTTTTCCTTCATTGCATTCTCATAATTTTTACAATTTGTTTCCTTGTTGGCTTTCCCTGTCAGTCTGTTAGCTTCCTGTAGGGAGGCATTCTTTTTGTTTTATTCAGACCTGCTGGTGTAGTGGATAAGGGATTTGACTGCTAACCAGAAGGTCAGCAGTTCAAACCCACCAGCTGCTCCCCGGAAGGAAGATGGGGGTGATCTATTTCCATAAAGATTTACAGTCTCAGAAACCCAATGGGGGTCACTATGAGTCAGAAACTACTGGATGGCAGTGAGTCTGGTTTGGTTAGGTTATACCCAATGTCTAGTACATGTCACCAAGTGCTTTAAACACTGCACCATCTTAAATGAATGACTTGGTATCTCTGCAACTCTGAGGGATGGGATGGTATCCAGTTGTTTCCCCATAAAGTTTCCTCTGTGTTTTTCTGGGTCAGGCTGGGTTTAGACAGGCTGCAGTAACTTCCGTCCCACTGCCTGCTTTTTTGGATCTCAGTTTTCCTTTTCCAAGAAGAAAGGGGTTCTTATGACATCATGGCGCACCCTTCTGTGCTAAAGAGACATCATTACCACTGCTCAAGGGATTCCTAGCCCGTCCCCAACTCCCTTTCTTCCCCATCCCTTAGAACTCCCAACCATCCTAAATGTTCCCACCTCTTCCCAGACGCCGACGTCACGTCCGCCCGCCCGCGCCCTGATGACGTCACACCTCAGTGCTGGCGTCACGTGCCCCGCCGGGGGCGGGCCTTGGGGGCGGAGCTTCCGGTCGGCGGAGCCTGGCAGCCCAGAGCGGCTCCGACGGGCGAGACGTGGGGATGGCGGGGCCCGGGAGTGAGGCCCGCTTCGCCGGGCTGTCGCTGGTGCAGCTCAACGAGTTGCTGGAGGACGAGGGGCAGCTGACGGAAATGGTGCAGAAGATGGAGGAGGTAAGCCGAGCGGCGGCGGTAGGGGCGTCTCGAAGTGGGCTTCGCGGGCCGGGGGCCGCGGCCCCGAGTTGTGTGGAGAGAACTGAGGCGGGAGTTGAGGGGCTTGAGACCGGGCTCGGGGGACTGCGGGGACCGAGAGTGGGCCTGCCCCCGGGGCGCGGGCGCTTGCTGGGGGTCCTGAGGCGAGCTCACGGAGCTTGGAAGCGGATGTAGGGGGTAGGAGGAAAGAAGTGGGGGGTCTGAGGACGGGCTGTGGCCGGACTGAGGGGATTGTGGTGTGGGGGACCCGAAGGCCGGCTCTGAGTCAGGATCCGGGACCTTTGAGGGGGGGAGGACCGAAGAAGTGACTGGGCTTGTAGAATGAGGTTCGAGGGTCGTAACCAACGCAGAGCGTCGGCGGGTCGAACCCACCAGCCGCCCAGCGGGACAGCGAGGTGGCAGGCAGCCTCCGTGAAGGTTTTCAGCCTTGGAACCCCTAGCGGGCAGGCCTGCTCTGCCCTCCAGGGTCGCTGGGAGTCGGAGTCGACTCCATGCCAGTGGGTCGAGCGGGTAACTGGTTGAATACGAGGCTTCGGACAGGATTGGGGATTCCAGTACAGAGCTTGGGGGTGCAGGTCTGTATCTGAGTGGGGCGCTGACCTGAGATTGGCTTCAGAGTTCAGCCAGGGGTCTCCGGTTGGGAGGACAGAAGCTATGGACATAGCGAAGGTTTTCAAAGTTTGGAAGGGTCTGTCTGAGATCCTCTAGGGGCTGCAAGAGTGTCCCCGGGGTCCTCCTGGATCTGACTTAACTGGGGAGTGGGGTCCCAGGGGTTCTCCTTGTGGATGGGCCTAAGGGGACAGCAGGATCTATTGGTCGCTAAGAATGACCCTCTCTGTGGAAGAGGGACTTTGGGTGTTAGTGTCTCACCCCGAGTGGGGCTAAGAAGGGGTTCCCGGAGCTGTTTCAGGGTGGAGATAAAATGGAGCCTGGGGGCTGACGGCCACCCCCACCCTTTTTGTAGTGAACGCCTCTCCACCCTCTGGAAGGCATGCGCTGCCTCTGTTTCTGGTTATCTCATTGGGTCCCTTTCGGCTGTCAGGTGTGACTGATTTCACTCTTGCAGCTTGGCACCGTGCTCTTCCTCTCACCCTTGCTCCCAACGTTTTTGCACTTTTCTCTGAAGGCCCTGTCTACAGGTCTGGGTCTCCCCCTGGCCAGGTGGACCCAGGCTTGTCCCCGCTCTCTCGGCCGTCCACCACTCCTCCTCCTTTGTGTGTCAGATTGGAGCCTTCCCACGCCTGCAGTGCCAAGCCACTCACCCAGAAGCCCGTGTGGGGGCTTTTGGCTTTCGTTCCGAAGAGGGATTGTTCAGGACCGAGCCAGCCCCCTTAAAAAGGGGCTTGTATGGAGGTTGCACATTCAAAATCACTGGAAAACCCTCAACAGATCATTGTCTCAAGCCACAGAGAGGCCACTGTAGTAAGATGGTATCAGTCTTTCCATTAATACACCCGTTGTATTCACAGGCTTTGTAACTTGGCACACAGAACTGTGCTCTGAGATGCAGTTTTCCCCGTTTATGGTCTCTGTGTGGTACTTTCCATTTGGGAGAATAAGTAGTGACAAAATCCATCTTTCTTGACTGAATGAGAGTTACTGGGCTCCAAAGAAAGAAAAGCTTTGCTTAGTTTGTCTGCTTTCCAGTTGCCCGGAAACCTTTAGTTGATTGTCAGCAGGGTCCCTTTCTAGTTTAATAATAAAATGATAGGTGTGTTTTTCTAATGTGTAATGTCACTTACCAGCTAGTTTGCTTTGTGTGACTCTTCTCTTTCAGTAAAGACAGTACTGTAGCAAGACTGCTGGAGGGTTCCTAGAAATCAAGTGTCATTTAGTAGAAAGGGTCAGGTTAACTCTGCCGACTTTGGGGCGGTTAGGGTTAGGGTTAGGGTTAGGGTTAGGGTTAGGGTTAGGGTTATGCTGTTCGGGGATGTTTTACCTGTTTCCTTTATCTGTCCCAGCCTGCCGTCATTGCGTTGATTCCAACTCTTAGCGACCCTATAGGGCAGAGTAGAGTTGCCCTGTCAGGTAATCCCAGGGCAGTCACTCTTCACAGAAGCACATTGCGACATTTTTCTCCTGCCAAGCGGCTGGTGGGGTTAAACTCCTGATACTTTGGTTAGCAGCCGAGCACTTAACCAGCTGCACCACCAGGGCTCCTTCGTATACCTAAGAACCTGGAACTGATTATTTAAAGGAAAGGTAAATTCTAGCAGGGTCTTTTTGTTATTTTCATTTTGTTTCTTTTGAGGAAAGGTGACCTTCGTACCAGAGTGCCTTACACACTACTGAGCACTAACCGCCTCCACTTGACTAGACCACATACTTCAAGGTAAATTACTCAGCGGTAGTTTGTTCTTCAGGGTGTAGTGCTTTTGGAACAAGGAAGCCCAGCGTGAAAGCTCACCTAGCCAGGGTCACACTTTGCAAATCCTGTTGCCCGGGGCGTATGTGATGGGCTTGTAAAGGAATGGGTGTAACGTGAAGATCTGAAATGTTGGCCGTGGGAGAGTCTCACTCACCTGTTAATACTGCGGGTTGGTTCATTTCCGGGTGGTTGTGAGACACGGTAGAAAATGCTTGTGAGCTGTCAACCTTCGAGCACATGGAATGTTTAATAATGTATGATGGTCAAGAGCATTCAGGCTTTGGCATCATGCAGTTCGGGTTGAACTCGGCCACTTCCCAGCTGTGTGACTGCAGCGGATCACTTAACCTCTCTGAGCATCTACTGGGGAAGGGTATTGTAATACTCATGTCTATTTCATAGAGTTGTCGTGAGGATTAAGTGAGACGGTGCATATGAAGTACTGGACACAGCCTGCAGTGCTCAACAGTCCTTGTAGTTGGTAATCAGCATCGGCAGTTAGCTCTTTTTAGCAAGATTACTGGCCGCATTTGTAAGTCACATCACCCTGACAGGCGAGTATGGTCTTACTGCAAGACTCTTAAGTGAATTTTTATTTGTCATCAGCCTAAAAAATGCTTCACCTCTCCATGACCAAATATGGAGCCCTAGTGCTGCAGTGGTTAAGTGCTCGAATGCTCACCGAGCAGTGGGCCGTTTGAACCCAGCAGGTGCTGTGCAGGAGTAGTATGTGGCAGTCTGCTTTCGTAAAGATTATATCCTTGCAAACCCTATGGGGCAGTTCTTCCCTGTCCTCTGGGGTCGCTGTGAGTCGGAGTTGACATGATGGCATTGGGCTTGGTTTTGGTTTATGGCCAATATGGTTATGTATCTCAGTAAGTCTGGGATGAGGCTGTATGTGGAACAGGACTTCCACTGCATAGACACTCTCAACTTGAACCTTAGGCTTCCTTTTCTTTTTTTTTTAATTGGCAGAAGAAAGCTGTTTAAATTGTAGAGTAAGGCTTCTTCCAGCCCTAGGGGATATTTTGTGGTGACTGGGAAGTGTGGCTAGGTTTTGCAGGCATGTACGGTTGGGTTTGAACACAGCTGTGTATTATGCTTCCCTGACATGGGTTTAATTGGTGTGTGAGTCGAAGCTTGAGCACAAGTTAAGACATTGCAGCAGTGACTACAGGCGTTCTCACTCTCTGAGCCCCAGTGCGTTCCTCTTCGTGCTCCTCCTGTCAGTTAGGCAGGTCCCTAAATGCAGTATGTCCTTGGTGACCTTATGCACTTTGCTTTGGTTGTGGGACAATGTTTCATCTGTACAAACTTCTTACTTTGGTTTAAAGTTATTTTTACGTGGCTGTGGAATGTGCCTTTCTCTGTACAGATGGACCCATTGGACTTGCAGCCAGCTCCCTTAAAAGGAACCGTCGCCAAGGGGATTAGGCAACTAGGCAAGACCTCTGGGGTCACTTCTTCAAGTGTGGTTTCTGGCTAACGCTGATTGATTGGTGCCCACTGAGGACTCAAATCCGGGATCTCTCTTCCTGGGGCAACAGAAAGTGCCCACATGCAGAAATGCTGGATGAAGCAGGATCTGAAGGCCAGGTGGTTTTGTGGGAAGTAAAGTGCTCTGGTCTGGAGGAAGCCGTATCTGAGGCACATTCTGGTGGTTGGTTTGTGGGGCTGCGGGGTCACTGCATGAACCATAGCGGCTCATTGAGCTGTGCCATCCTTCCTTCAGTCCGCAGCCTGCTTCCCCGACGTGTGGGTGTTCTGCAGGCGGCACGTGGTTTTTAGAGGTGAACGTGAAACCCTTGAGCACCCCATAAGAGTCAGTTTGTATGCAGGCTGTATAGCTGGTATTTACCTGTAAAGGGTTCAACTTTTCTGTTCTTCCATGAACCTATCAGTGTAATTCCAGTAAAAAAAAAAAAAAAAAAAAAAGGTGAAAATAATTTCTCTGTATGCCCAGGAACATTTTCTGAAAGTCAGTTTTAACTTTGTAAAAGAAGGCACCAAGATTTAGTGGCAAGAACATAACTGAGAGCTGCGCAATTCTGTTAGTTCAGCTGCAGTTTCCTCAACTTTCAAGTGAGGATAGTAAGATTGCCTGCTGTGGGCTCCCCCCGCCAGGCTAGCTGGAGTGACAGGTGTTGCTGATAATGGTACTTAGCACTGAGGAGGTGATTAGTAGAGGCTGGCTGCCTCTCCTGCCCTGGTTACAGGAATCTGAGTGGCTGCCGAATTGAAAGTGCATAGGAGGCAGTACGTGCAGTGGTTTGGAGTCAGAACCTGCTTTTGTGTGTGAGGGGGTAGCTTTCCAAGGAGCTCTGGTAGCACAGTGCCTAAGGCATCTGACTGCTAACCAGAAGGTTGATGGTTCAAACCCACCAGCCACTCCGCAGAAGCAAGACTGGGCAATTTACTTCCGTAAAGATTTATCACCTCGGAAACCCAGTGGGGGTCGTTATGAGTCAGAATAGACTAGATGGCATTGGAGTTGGTTTTTTTGGGTAGGTTTCCAAGCCCAACTCACTGTCCTCGGGTTGATTCTGACTCATGGTGACCCCCGTAGGGTTTCCAAGGCTATAAATCTTTACGGAAGCAGACTGCCTTGTGTTTTTCCCATGGAGCAGGTGTTGGGTTCAGACCATCAACTTTTTGATTAACTGCCAAATGCTCTAACCACTGTACCACCAGAGCTCTTTTGAGTAGCTTTAAAGAACAGAAATTTATTTTCTCCCTGTTCTGGAGGCTAAAAATCCAAATCAGGGTCGTGGCCTTATTGATTCCTTCTTTATCAGTAGCCCTGGATGTCCCTTGGTTTCTTGGCTTGTAGGCATTCCTCACATGGGCATCTGTGTCCCCTCCCCCACCCCTCATGTATGTGTCTCTGTGTCTCTTCTGGTTTTTTTTATAACTCAGAAGGGATTATGTTAAGAATCTACACTACTCTGTATGACCTCCTTAATCAAACAAAAGAAATCTGTTTCCATAGGATCACAGCCACAGGTACACAGGCCAGATATTCAACACATTTCTGTCATAAAAGGTCGTTACTCCTTTTTATGGCTGCATACTATTCCATTATACACATACATCGCATTTTGTTTATCCATGTATCAGTTGATGGACATCATTTATTTCCACCTTTTAGCTACTGTGAATAGTGCTGCTGTGAACATGTGTTTATAAATCTTTACGTGAAAGTGTTTTCTGTTCTCTTAGGTGTACATATACCTAGGAGTTGAGTTGCCGGGTCATACGGTAATTCCATGCTTAACTTCTTGAAGAACCCCTGAACTATTTTCCACAGTGCCTGCCCTGTTTTACATTTCTGCAGCAGTGGATGAGGGTTCCAGGTTTTCCACATCCTCGCCAGCACTTGTTGTCTTCTGTTTTTTATTTTAAGAACTAGCTATCAATACCAGCGTGTGACTGTTGCTGAGTGTTTAATCAATCTAGTTGTAGTTCCTCATTGACAGTAAGGGGGCATTCTGCTTCTGTAGTGATACCGCCTTGGAAACCCAAGGAGCGGTCGCTCTGAGCTGAATCTGACTCGATGGCAGTGAGTTTGGTTTGGTTTTCTGTGGGGTTGTTGGGAAGCTTACATGAGATGGGGATGTAAGACACTGAAGGAGGCACCCAGCACAGTGATCACTCCATGGTCACTATTAGCTACTGTTGCCCAGCACTCAAAGCTCTAGTGTTCTTACGGCCCAGATGGAAGGTTCCACTTCCCTTCCACACTGTTGAGCACTTACCATGTGCAAGGCACATAGAGCAGAAACCTGGGTAGGCATAATCCCTGTGTTATATTGTGGGGACAGACCAACTCCACAAATGTCTTCATTACAAGAGAGAAAAAGAAGTCGTGAGTGACTTACAAGAAGGTCAGGTGAAGAGAGGCTTTGTGGCTAGAGAGATGGGCTTTGAGAGACAGGTAAGACGAAAATGTGTGTTATTAAATACAGTAATCCCCACACAGGTAGGCAGACTAACACAAGGCACCCCAGTGTGCCTGCTTCCCGACCAGCCTAGTGCAAGCTCCTGCTGAGCTCAGCCTCTTTCCCTCATCCATCACCCTTCACACCCCAAAAAGCCAAAAACCACCACCACCATCTCATCGCCACCACTGGGGCTCGGGACTCAGTGACAGCACGAGCAGAGGCAGGAGGCCTCAGCTGGATTTTGTGGTTGGTGCAGTGCCTTCTGGCCAGATGGACGCTGATTCTGTGGGAGAAGTGAGAAGAGCTACGGCTAGCAGGGCAGAGCGTGAGGCGGACGGTGGCTGACTTGGTCTCAGTGAGTCTCCGTGAGAGGCGGTGTGAGCCGAGGTCAGGTTAGATGGGCACTTTGGCAGCAGAGCGGGGGCTGCGCTGGTTGAGGGGAGGCGGGAAGCCAGTTTGGAGGCAGAACAGCAGTGCAGGTAGGAGAGGTGAGGGCGTGAGCAGAGGCTAGGAGGGGAGAGGCGGGCCAGTGGGACTCACTGTCCCCTCCTCTGGCTCTTTGAGCAATCTCGTCAGCTTCTCTTCCAAAATGTTCCCCCCCACCTCCTCAGTCCTAGCCTCTGGTCCTTTAGCCTCTCTGTATGCCTCTGCCGTAGTACTTGACTTTCTCTCTCTCTCTCTTTCTTTTTTTTTAAATTATTTTTATTGTGATTTGGGTGAAAGTTTACAGAGCAAATTCATTTTCCATGCAGTAATTCATACACATTTTGTTTCATGACATTGCCTGCCATTCCCCACAGTGTAACAGCTCTCTCCCCACTTCTCTGTAATTTCTTCCCTGTCTCCTTCCATCCCATGCACTCCTACCCGCCTTAACCCTCTCTGATAAGCTACTTCCTTTCCTGTGTCCCTGACTAGCCCGGGCTCCTCAAGAGTTGTGTCTGCTCTTGTTTGTCTGTGTCCTTAGCGCCTCGCATGGTGCCTGGCACACTGAGTGTGCTGCTGAGTGAGTGCAGATGACAGGGGCTTCAGGTGGCAGTGAGGAGGGGACTAGACAGAAGTGAGCTGGGGAGAGTGGGGTGGGGAGAGGATACCACGAAGACGGCGTTAGCTGGCGATGGAGGGGACGGGCTGGGCTGCCACTTGGGCATGTCCAGCCGGCCTTTGGGAGTGTGGGCCCGGAACAGGCTGGGCTGTTACGTGGGTGTGTCCAGCCGGCCGTTGGGAGGTGGTCCTGACACTCACGAGAAGGGTTTGCTTGGCGATGGGCATGGAGCCAGCCGCCTCCCAGTGCTGGAGTAGCTCCAGGAGGCTATAAAACCGCGAAAGGCCAGGATTGACGCTGGTAGAGAGAAGGAAAGGGGCCCTCAAAGGACACAGAGAAACAAGTCACGTGACCATATTTTAGTGACCAGTTGACATCCTGTTGAAACTGTTTTCATTCTGATTGCTGAAAGAGGAACCTAGAAGTAGACTGAACTGTTTGATCTCCTCAGTCATAGGGCCATCAGTGGGCTTTTGAGTGAAGTGTTGCCAGCTTTGTTGCTTATTTGGCTTTTTAGGGTAAAAAGTTTTGTAGCAGGGCAGAGTGTGAGCCAGGTGGTGGCTGACTTGGTCACAGTGAATCTCCGTGAGAGGCGGTGTGAGCTGAGGTCAGGTTATGTGGGCCCTTTGGCAGCAGAGTGGGGGCTGCGCTGGTGTGAGGAGAAGCAGGAAGCCCAGAACGTTGCTATGGGGATTCGCAGGGTGCCCTCAGCCATGGACTGCCTGTGTGGAGCCGGGTGTCAATGCACTGAGGGCCGGCCCGTGCAGCCGCTGCCTGTCAGAACTCGCCCAGATGAGTCCTGTCCTGGTCTCCTTTCTTTTTCACCTGTGTGGGTTTTCAGATTCCATCACCAATCAGAACACTGCCTTAGCCTGTGGTACAAAGAATGAAAGTAGAGAGAGATTTGGCTTTGTCACTTGGTTACATGACAGTGAGTTGGGGAAATAAGGGCATTTCTCTCGGGACTGGAGGGGACTTTGCTCATTATGATGCCAAAGAGTTGGTGAGTTTTATTATACTTTCAGCAGTGCCTTAGTTAATATTTTTCTAAATCACACCTTATGCTGAGCATGTCACTTCTCCCAGGTTAGCTCGTGACGTCTTAAGATCCTAACACCTGTCCACAGCCCGGCATGGTGGGGGACAGAGTAAGTGAATGTTTGCCACTAGGACAGCTGCTGCATTCAAGGAAGGGTGTTCATTACCCGGCCCATTGGGAGCACCTGTTGGGTACAACTTTGGGGCTGCGAAACCACTGATCCACGTAGTTTCTTTAAGGATCGTAGGTATGATGATGGCACAGTGTACACGTGATGCCGACACACCCTGTGGCAAGGATGCATGTCTAGTAAGCCTTGAGGGGCTGGGGGCTCATCAGGGAGTAATTCCGGGAGGAGGTAACTCGTGAGCTGTGACTCAGAGAATGAGTTAGAGTTAACAGGTGCTGAGGGGGAAAGGACCCAAGCACGGGGTGGGCAGGGCAAAGAATGGCACGGAGGGCAGGAGTGTTACAGGCAGCTAGAGGGACAAGTGCAGGGTAGGCCAGGGTGGCGAGGCCAGATGGCTCAGATGCCAGGATAAAGAGCTTGGACTTGACCCTACGGTCAGGGGGAGCCATTGGAGGGTTTTAAGCTTTTGAGCTAGGAAGGGCTGCAGTTTACGTAGAGCGTCTGGCAGGCAGCAGGTGGATGGAGTTAAGGCGGAGGAGCCTGGGCAGCAGGGAGATGAGTTGGTAGGTACTTACAACCCAGCTGAAAGATGAGTGATCAAAAAGATGACACGGTGGTCGGAGTAGCTGACTTCCAGGGCTCACGTGACTCAGAGCAGCTTCGGGCCACTGGCTGAGCCCAGGGAGTCTGTGTTACTTTGCATAGTTCAAACAGTGGTGTGCTTGGTCATGTGCTCAACCCATCAGTGGCAAATTTTGAAAGAATGTAGGGAAAAACTAGTAAAGCCAATAACACCATCAAGGAAAAAGAAAGGAAACAAAAGCTATAAAAAGCTGTGAAACAATTGGAAAGTCATGTTAGGAGGTATTTGAGTTGTTAGGACTCTTGAGGCAGATATGTAGCCTTCTGAAAATGTCAGTTTCCTCATCTTTGAAATAGGGTATTGAGGATACCATCCTTCTGGAGTTTGAGGATTAAGTAGGGGTAGTATTTGTCAGCTGCTTAGCATGGTACCTGCTGATTTAAGTACCTGAGATAGGCAAGCAGTCATTTCACTTAGGGTCCTGTTCTCTTGATGTTCCTTAGCCCCCTAATGCTGAGGATGTTAATGGCTGCTACATTAAAAAAGGGTTCCCTGGTGAATGGGAAGCCAGTGAGTTACATAACAACAACAACAAAAAAAAAACTCACTGCCTTCCAGTCTGATCTGACTCACAGCGACCCCTCCTTGGGTTTCTGAGGCAGTATCACTATGGAAGTAGATTGCCCAGGCTTCCTTCTGAGGAGTAGTTTGTTACATGGGAGTTTTTCATTTGTTTCTTACTGCTACAGTTTATGCAGTATCTCCCAGACTTATTCCCTCCTAGAACTCTTGGTAGAAAATCTTGTGGGACCAGGTTTCATGGGGCTTTGGCAGAGGCTTGTTTAGGGGATAAACATACTGTCTGTTCCCTTAGCCTATGGGTGTAGATCTAGACAGTGTCATCATCACCTGAGGTCCATGGTGACAAGCCCACACCATCCATGAAAAGCTGCTTGAGTGTCACGTGATCATGTTTAAGGAGGCAGGTCTACAGCCTGCTTCTATTTCTTATGTGTATAATTGATTGTATACTTTCATTATTGAGAATATGCACAGCCAAACATACATCAGTTTCTGCATGTACAATTCAGTGCCATTAATTATGTTCAAGTGGTGCAACCCTTCTCACCTTTTCTGAGTTTGTCCTCCTCCATTGGCATTAACTTACTGCCCCCTAAGTTTCCTTTAGAATCTTTAAGGTTCCTGTTGTCACTTTGATCCCATATAGATGGATCTTCAGAGAGCACAGCGCCCAAGGCAGACATTCTTTGGTTGTTGTTCTGGTTCCCTGGTGCCGCTCTGACAAGAATATACCACAAGTGGGATGGCCTTAACAAACAGGAGTTTATTCTCTCACAATTTGAAGACTTTAAGTCCAAGTTCAAAGTGCCAGGCTCTAGGGGCTGAGTGAAAGCCCATCAACCTTGGGGTCCAGCTCTGCCTCCTACTCCTGGCCCACTGGAGCTAGAGGCATTTCTTCACTCAGACAGCCTCTGGCTGCTGAGGCTGAGAAGCCCTAAGGTTGACAAGTAAAAAGGCACAGTCCAGATGTTACCAAACCACACGGCAGGCCATTAACTTAAGTCCATTGAAAGTCCCAAGGTTGGCAGAGCATAGCAGGCTGCTGAGCAACAACATGGCTATATGCAGGGTCCAAGCGTGCCACAGGCTAGAGACCATACCCAAAGGCTTCTCCTTATGTACAGGAAGCAGACCACATATCCAAAGGCAGCTACCCAGCTGCTTGTGGTAGACCCCACTATGGAGTTGATTGCCAGTCTCCTCATGGGGATTAACTACCACCAGCTGCCCAGCCATTCAACCAGGCCCAGCCAAGTTGACACACAAACTGAACTACCACACTTGTAAAACTTGTTTGGTTTTAAGAAGACTTCAGGGGATACGTTTGGTTTAAGGTTTTAAAGATGATCTCAGGACAGTGATTTCAGGGGTTCATCCAACCTTCATGGTTCCAGGAAATCTGGAGTCCATGAGAATTTAAAATTTTCCGCATTTTCCTCCTTTGGATCAGGATTCCTGTACAGTGATCTACAAGGAACATTTTTTAAACGTGTTCATTAAAGAACACTTGAAAAATGCCAAAAACTATAAAGACAAAAAAATATAATCAATCACATGCAGTACCATCACCCAGAGAGAAACACTGTCAACAAAACATTTTTTTCCCTTGTGTTTTTCTCCCCACTAGGATCACTCTGTGTATGTTGTTGTTGTTGTTGTTGTTGTTTGCCGTCGAGTCGGCCCCGACTCATAGCGACCCCTCCTTGGGTTTCCGAGGCAGTATCACTACGGAAGTAGGATTGCCCAACCTTCCTTCCGAGGAGTGGCTGGTGGGTTTGAACCACCAGCCTTCTGGTTAGCAGTCAAGTGCCTTAGCTACTATGCTACCAGAGCTCCCCACGCTGTGTATAGAGACTCTTTTTTAGGAAAAACAAAAAATTAACCTAAAGTTATACTCTGGGCATTTTGTCATTATTTTACCCAAGTATTCTCACAAGACATGAATTTTAACAACTGCATGGTATTTCATCACATGAATATGCCATAATTGATGTAACCATTCCTTTATGATTGCATATTTAGGAGCTGTTTGGCTGTCATAAATTGTTAAGAGTTAACATCTTTGAACATAAATCTGCTAAAATGACCAACATTGAACGTTTCTAGGAAAATGTGTTTAAGTGTGTAGGGAGTTGCCTTAGGTAGACCATCTAATTCCCTATGTGAGATATAATTTACTGTTAGGAATTATCAGTAATCTAGAGTAGTTGATTCTCCTTTGACCATCCCTTTTTCTACCAATGGACTGGAAAAGTCGCCTGATGAGAATAACAATTTCTCATTTATGTGGAACTGTGTGATTCAGTCATGTGAGAGAAATTTTACCTATTAAGCTGGATTCTTGAGTCAGGCGTTGGATAGGTCATTTCATGATTATTTTAGATGTAAAAGCAAAACTGCTGAAACACGTGGTTTTGACAGATGTAACGCCAGGATCCACCTGGATAGACATTTTCTCATTTGCACCTGTGTAAGACCAGGCCAGAAAATTCTCGTCCATGCATTTCTTGTAAATTGTGGTTAAAAGACAGTAGAGAAGGGGTGGGGGGGAACCCTGAGCTCTTGCTAACCCAGTGAACACTCTGCTTGTCAGTCCTAGCCAGACATCACTCTCTTCATTTGGCTGGACTAGTAAGAAAATTGCAGTTTAAACATTCTCTCTTCCATAAGTTGCTGTTTTTGCTTTGTTTTTTGCTTGATTTTAAAATTGTAGTAGAAGCAATTAGCCTCCCTCCATCTACTTAACTTACTATGGAAACTTGATGAACCATGAGGGTGGAAAGCGAAAGTGTTGTAAAAGCTGTCAGCCCAGTGCTTTGGGAAAGAGTTGATAGAATGGGAGTCATGAGAAAAAATTGCTGGTGAATTAGGTGTGGACTTTATTGGGGGAAATTAAAGAATTCTTGTAGGATTCCACTCTCAGATTTCTTGATCAGTGCCTGAGTTCTTATTCCACATGAAAGGATGTGGTCTGTGTAAATAAACATGCAGCCTCCAGTAGCCTGAGACCAGAAGAACTAGATGGTGCCCAGCTACCACTACCAGCCACACTGATCAGGATCACAGTAGACGATCCTGGACAGAGAGGGAGGAAAAATTCATGTAGATTCAGAATCATGAAAACGCCAATCTTTACTGGTCTGATAGAGATTCGTGGAATCTCAGTACTCCCTTGAGAGACTGTGGCCCTCAGACACCTTTCACATCTGGAACTGAACCCACCCCTGGCATTGGCTTTCAAACAGTGACAAGTATTGAGGCCTATAAAGTGAGTAATACTACCAGGGAGGAGTGGAGTCCTTAGTACAGTGAAGCACATGAGACCAGAAGGGCAACATTTGACCAAAAGCAAAGCTCAGAGGTCAGAAAGGGGTGGAAAGGAGGAGGAATGGGAACGGGAGACCCCAGGAGGAAGAGGGAGGAGAGCTGTTGCACTGAGAAGAGTGCAAGCCATTGCCATCAGATGAAGTGTGTGTCAATTGTTGAATGGAAACAGATTTGCTGTGTAAACTGTCATTCAGATTACAATAAAAAGTGAAAAACAAAACAAAGCCTTTTGCAACTATAGTTAGTGGACCTGCTCTCCAAGAAAAGACCTATGCGTTAAGTTTTAAAATTTGCAAATGTGTATCTTTAAAATAAAATGATGCTTAGGCGGGGTGTGTGTATTTTTAAGTGATTTACTGCTTTACCCAGACTTTTTAGTTGTCTAGAGCTAACTGCTTCTGGTGGTGTGGGGTTAGAATATTTTCAGACAGATTCCCTGCCCTCCGCTTCTGGGATTCTGGTCCAGTAGGGCTGCAGTAGGGCCCAGTGTGAGAGGCCTTTGCTTCCGAGAAACCAGGCACTGAAGTAGTCAAGATGTGGACCAAGACAGTGAACGTGGGTCAGTTGGGTGTCCCATTGAGTCTTGTGATCCACACGCCTCCCTGCTTCTACCCTGAGCCCTCAGCTACTGTAAAGCCAAAGGATACAAGTAAAATTGCATTTTTTTTTCTTTTGTTTTTATTATGGTAAAATAGACATAACATGAAATTGCCTGTGCTACCCATTTTTGAGTATATGATTAAACAGTGTTAAGTATATTCACAGGGTTGTTCTCATCACTGCTATCTATAATCATCCAAGACAGAAACCCTACACCTTTAAACAGTAGCTCCCTGCCCCCCCAATCTCCCTCCCGTTTTGCTGGCTTAGAGCATTTGCCTGTGCTAGATCCTTCACTGCGTGGGATCATCTACAGGAGCCCTGGGGGAGCAGCGGTTAAGCGCTCAGCTGTTAACTAGCAGTTTGAACACACCAGCCTCTCTACTCCAGGGGAGGAAGATGGAGCAGTCTGCTTCGACACAGATTATCACTTTGGAAAGCCTATGGGGCCATTCTCTTCTGTCCCATAGGGTCGCTTTGAGTTGGAACCGACTTGACGGCAGGAGATTGAGTTTTGGGATTATATAATACTTGTCCTTTTGCATCTAGATTATTTCACTTAGCATAGTGTTTTCACAGTGCACCCATATTGTAGCATGTATCAGAACTGCATTCCTTTTGTGGCTGCACGACATTCCATTGTATGAATACACCACACTTCGTTTGTCCGCTCATCTGTTCATGGACACTTTGGTGGTTTCTGACCTTTTAGCTGTTGTGAGTAGTGCTGCTATGAACACTGGTGTACAGGTCTCTGGCTTCCTGCTTTTAGGTACATGTCATACATACATATGTGAGATAGATGTATCTATCTCATACCTCTTTATGTGAATATATTTACATAAATAATGTGCCTTCTATGTTTGTTTCCCAGCCATTCCCTCCTTCCAGGAGGTACTTTTTTAATGGGCTGTGCTTTTTTTTCTCCCCAATAGCAACATGTTAAAAAAAAAACAAACCCAGCATAGTAGCATTTATGAAAATACCTAGGAGTGGGGGAACAAATGTAAACGGTGTGTGTTATTTGTGTAAAAAACTGTAACATCTTTCTAGCATGTGGCAGTTATCAAAACTATTCATACCTTTAATTATTATGTTACTTTATTATTGATCCTTCTTATTGAGATTAAATTTATTTCCCTCTGAAAGTAGCTACCTTCAGAGGGAAACAAATCAAATCTCAACAAGAAGGATTTTGATTTAGTCAAAACCATTAAGAGTAGCTACCTTTATGAGCTAACAGTTGGAAGTAATGTATCCTTCTGTTTGTTGAGTGGGTTGTTCTGGTGGAACAGTTGATAAGCAGCTGGTAAGTTTCCTCTCACAAGTGGGCCGTAGGCTTGGAGATGGTTTCAGCCCACAGGATTGTTGTATTTTAGAACATTTTCATAATGCTCTTTACAGTTCTTTAACTGTATTTCAGATCCTTAATTTTACACTATGAGAAACCAAACTCATGGCCATCAAGTCATTTGCGACTCATAGCGACCCCTTCTTGGGTTTCTGAGACAGTGTCACTGCAGAAATAGATTGCCCAGTCTTCCGAAGAGTGGTGGGTGGGTTTGAACCACCAGTCTTCTGGTTAGCAGTCAGATGGCTTAGGCACTATGCCACCCGCCACCCGAGCTCCCTGCAACTTACATTTTCAAAGCACAGCTCCCAGAATAGTTTAATTGAAGTAAGCCACATTCAGTTGTGTTTGCAACATACCTATCTGGGCACTTGCAGGCTTGGGTTACAGGCTTCACCATAAAGCCTGGGTTCACTGGGAGCCATAATGGAGTTAATTCATCAGCAGCAAGGCCTTTTCACTGAACAGAAGATAAGTTTGGGCTTTCTAATAGCCTAACATTTACTACAGCCCAAACTCAAATTGACTTTGGCGGAATTTACCCTGAAATTAATTGTTGAGTTAAATGAGTTTAGGAAAGTGAAAGGAGATGAGATTAACCTGGGCAAATGCATGCCAACCCTTCTTTGTCACCTAATCCTTAACCGTGAGGTACTTAAGGTCTTAATGTAACTAAAACTTTTCTATTAGTAGAAAAGTAGGGAAGCCAAGATTTGTTTCATTCATCTTTGTATTAAAGATACTTGTATGTTCAACTTAACTTTATCTGGACAGGAAGGATCAAAATGAAGTTCCCACCAAAAAGAAACCAGTGTTCCTGGAAGAATGGCCAGCCTAGGACTAGGACAGGCATTATACGGGATGAGCCAAGGACATCTTGTTTTACCAGAGAGCAAGACAGCGGTCAGAGCCTCCTACGGCTGTGTCAGCTTGAAGGTTATGTCAGCTGAAAGAGCCAGCTGGGTCCCCACTGGCCAGGATGGACAGAGTGAGCGTCAGGAGGACGAGGAGCTACAGCTGATTAGAACACGTCAGAATAAAAAGGATGACTTAATAATCTGTTACTAGGTGTCATCGAGTTGATGTCGACTCATAGCACCCCATGGGACAGAGTAGAGCTGCCCATAGGGTTTTCTTTTTTTTTT
>NW_006921635.1:2630389-2633454 GCF_000298275.1 Orycteropus afer afer
ACTCGGCTACATGCAGGGTTCAAGTGTGCCATAAGCTAGAGACCATTCCCAAAGCTACTGCTTCTATACGGGCAGCAGACCACATCCCTAAAGCAGCTACTCAGCTGCTTGTGGTAGAGCCCGTCATGGAGTTGATTGCCAGTTTCATCATGGGGAGTAACGACCACCAGCTGCTCCGCCACTCAATCAGGCCCAGCCACATTGACACACGCTTAACCACCCCAGATGCACTCTGCTTCACCTCCATGCAAATCTTCTCTCTTGACGGCATGAGATCCCCTCTTCTGCCTCTAGGAGGGCTCATTTGATGCCCAACAACGTAGCAAAACTAACCAGTCCTCACATTAGAGTTCCATGCATAACACATGATCCCACCCAGTGATCTGGTGGGAGTCACAAAGACCATGGCTAGAAAAGCCACACCAAGTCATTCATTACCCTGCAGGTCACCCCCTGGCGTTTCTAGCCATTGTCCCTTTCATACTTCAAAAACTAACATCCCCTTCACAATCAGTTTAAATAGAAGCAAACCTTTGAAAGCTAGTAAGTGTGCTAGCCGCATTTTAGATCACCCATCTCTGAACTGCCTATCCTATCAGTCCAGTACTCTGAGGAGACAAGCATGTTAGAGGTCCATACTAAAATTTTTAAGGGTGAAGTGATACAGTGCCTTGCAGTCACTTTAAAATACTTCAGAAACAAAACAAAAACGACGGGGGTCTGGATGAAATAAGATCTGCAGATGTGACTTGTTGAACCTGGGAGGAGGGTACCTCTCTCTGCTTTTGCTTTATGGTTGGTATAAAGTTAGGTAAAAAAATCACGAGTGAATTTGGATGATGATTGGAACTTGAAAACAGGAATGAGAGTAGACTGGTGACTTTCCACTCGACTCTGGGGCATTGAAGAAGCACACCTGGAGGCAGACTGTCCCAGCACGCGACACCATAGTGTGGAGTTACTGGAGGGGGACTTCGGCCAGTCACTTAGCCTCCCTGAGATTTTATTTCCTTTCTCCTGAGTGGTATGTAGACGATATTGGTCTCACTCTCCCAGAGAGGGTTAAATTGAGCTAATGTGTGACAGGAAGGCAGTACAGGGGCCAGCCCCCAGCAGGTCTGCCCAGATGTCAGCACATGTTGTTGAAGCGAGAGTGGCTTGCTCAGATCACCACCAGCCCCGCTGGGCTTGTTTGAATCTGGATTCACATCTGTCTCCTTTCTCTCCTCTCTCGAGCCTTTGCTTTGGAGAACACATGCCATCTGTGTGCACATAAGGCTGCAGTACAGAGTGGGCAGCCTCCTCGGAGCTGGGAGATGCTCGGCTCACAGACCTGTGTGCATGGGTGCTCTTGACCCGGGTGGCTCTCTGGCAGGCCCATGGGGACAATTGCCCTCTGAGCTGTGTCCTCAGAGACTGGCACATAGAGGGTACTTCATAGAGATTTCTTGAATGAATGAATGAAATACTGCATAGTGGCTGTTAGGAGCAGTAGTTGAGTTACTGAGGTTTGTATGTGATTTTTAAATACTTGTATAAATTACAGTGGCTTCAAGGCTACTGCAGTAATAATGCCCTCACATTTTAAACCAACATGCTTTCTGACTGAGAAAGAGCGGGCTGGCTTTCAGGGCAAGAGAAAGGAATTGTGGAAGCCGGCTCATGCCTAATGTGTCTTCACGTGTGCTGTTATCTGATGTGTCACATGTCTGACATGTCCCCACATATGTGTTGTTGGTTGTCTATCTGCATGTGTTGTGTCTGACATGTCTTATATGTGTCTAATGAGTGTTGTATGTCTAATGTGTCTCCACCTGTCACATGTTCACATGTTAACATGTCTCCACATGTCTTATGTCTAACGCGTGCCCACATGTGTTGCATGTAGAACGTGTCTCCACGTGTTATGTTTACTGTGTCTCTACATATCTAGTATGTGTGTGTCTGGCATGTCCAGTGTGTGTTCACATGTGTTGCATGTATATTGTGTCACACATACATGTCTTGCATGTTCACATGTGTTGCATGTAGAACATATCTCCATGTATATTGTGTCTGATGTGTCTCCATTTGTTGCCTGTCTACCATGTGTCCACATGTATTCTGTGTAGAACATGTCTCCATGTGTGTTATATGTCATGTATCTCCACATGTGTGTTGTATGCCCAGTGTGTTCATGTGTGCTGTGTGTATAACATATCACCACATGTGTCGCATGTCTAGCGTGTATCTACATGTGTTGCACATAGAACATGTCTCCACCTGTGTTGTGTGTTTAGCATGTGCCCACATGTGTGCTTTATGTTTAATGTGTTTCCACATGTGCTGTCATCTAATGTGTCTCTGCTGTAATGGATGGTGTTGATTTAGGGCAGCCTCTGTCATATCTTAATTTTTTCCCCTGATATTTTATTGCCAAACCATTGTGACTGCTGTGGAAAACAAGTAGTACAAATTGTTTTCCAGTCAAGATTCTGGTTGTTTTTAATAATAGGCATTAATCTATGAGGTAACTGTTTAAAAATTAATTATAAACATTTAAAGAAGCTAATCTTCCTGACGCTTAGCAAGGTTTTAACAATAACTCACAGACAATGGCCTGAGCCCCAGCAGCCCAGATTCCTGCAGATTCAAGTGAGTAGATATTTAGCCCTGTGCTCCTGCTGGACTGGGTACTGGGCTAGGTTCTGGCAGAGGGAGATGAGGGAGACAGAGTTCTCTTACAGGACTCAGTGTTCTCATCAGAGGACCGAGTGTGAACTCGAGTGTTCTTTCATCTTAGAAAACCTTTCCAGTTAAGAGCAGAACCTGTGGAGCTGGAACGCAGTGAGACTGCCTTGTTTCCTGAGCCCTCAGTTTCCGCCTTTGACGGGGTGCAGTCCCCACTGCCCTGTCGCTCTCAAGTATTGGTGGAAAATACTGACGTTTTCCTTCTCTGACAGGTTTCCCGCTTTCTCACATTATACTGCATCAGTCAGGGTCCGGCAGGACATGGAGAGCAGCTTAGCCTGGGGGACCTGGGGGGTTTCATTAAAGGACTCATCGGAGTTGGGGCCCACTGGGGG
>NW_006921635.1:2633719-2634851 GCF_000298275.1 Orycteropus afer afer
ACAAACTGGCACCTGGAAAACCCATCTTTTAGGGATGCGTGGACGAACACAGGCAAAGCAGGGCTGTGCACAGTGGATAGACTGAGAGCAGGGACTCGGTGTGCTTTACCTGGGGGAGGGCCTGCGAGAGCCCGTCTCCACAATGGAGTGTCTCAGAAGGCATGAGGATTGTGGCCTCGTGGGGCTCTTAGCCATTGTGGGGGCCTCGCTGGGTGGAGTTTTGAGCTGAGATTTGGAGAAAGAGGGTGTTTCAAGCAGAGGAACATGTGTGAGCAAAGTCGTGGAGGGCAGAGCCATTTTATCTGCAGCCTGTGGCCTTCTGCTTCCTGGCTTAGAAAAATCCCTTTCTCCTTAAATACAAAATATAAATGTGATTGCTGTGTGTGGGTACTAGGCCTTCTAAGGATGGTGGTTGGGGGAGGACGGCTCTGCTTTCATCATCAGTAACTCGGCCCAAATTCTAAGGACAGATTGGATGTTGAGCACTTGACGACTTCCAAATATACTGAGACTTTGCATTCATTTGTTTAAGTTCACCAACGGAATTCAGAATGTCACGTACTTTGTCACAATGAGGATTACATTATAATGGCACCAGAGAGCAGAAGGCCTTTGTGAGTCTTTTCTCATAAAGAAAGACCCAGCTTGGAAGTGTTGGTGGATTTTTCGGCCCGAGTGTTTCGGAAGGCACAGTTGTAATACAGGTAGGGAAGCCAGACCTAGCCGGCTTGCACCAGACCCTCACGTGTAGGAGGAGCTGGTTTAGGAAGCTTCCAGTGGAAGCCCCAGCCCTTGGCCCATGCTGGCCTGCGGGCTGCTGCCTGCCCACACCTCTCTTCTGGTCGCCTAACCCATGTGTCACCCAGACCAGAGTTTCTGTCTGCTTTCTGCCCCCGATCCTCTACCTATACACATAAATAAAGGATCAGGTGTGCGCCTGAGGTAGACGTGTCTCCTGAGAGATGGCACATCTTAACGGAAGCATCCCAAGAAACAGGGGAAGTGTTACATTTCTACCTAGGCCAGTCTGATCTCTCTTTTCTTGTTATAAACAGGGCAGTTTATTTCCCTAGGACTGCTGCCCTTCTGGTTCTACTAATAATACCAAACACATTTTCAAAATGAGAAATAA
>NW_006921635.1:2636591-2645688 GCF_000298275.1 Orycteropus afer afer
GTGGAGCCCAGTGCTGCTCTGACACCCATGGGGGCGCCGTGGTCCCAGCACCCAGCGCAGCTTCAGAGGCGTGGCTGGGCGGTGTGAAGAGCGCCCCGGGCCTTTCAGGGCAGGCAGGCTACTCCTCCCACCGTCAGCACCTGGGTCCTACCCACTCGGCTGGGTCATCTGGGCCCCCCAGAGGATGCTGTGGTGGCCACATGCTGACATTTAAACGCCATCCTAATACCCCGAGGCTATGAGGACCACAACCCGGAGCCGCATCAGTGAGAGTCTGGGGCGGCCTCTTGCTGGCTGGGGACTGGCTTTGCCTGTCCACACTAGCTGCCTTTTGGTTACAGCCCATGCTTCCTTTGTTCCTCTCCTCTCAGACTTTCTGAGACGGAGGTTTGGGTGACTGACACTCATCATGCCTGACCAGGACAGGCTTTGTAAGATTCCTTTGCCTGTGAAACTCGTGCCCTTGTTTCTAACCTCACCTGTGTCTTGGAGTCCCTTGGACCCCGGGAAGCATAGCCCCAGGCCTAGAGATTTTGGCAGCATTAGATGGCCCCAGGCATTGGGGTGTTCAAAAGTCTCAAACAAACCCAAAAACCTGAACCAAACCTGCTGCCATCGCATACATCCTGACTCCTGGCGACCCCGCGGGCTGCAGAGTCGTAGTGCTCTGCAGCAGGGTCTTGGCTGTAATCTCTGTGGAGAGGAGGCTGGTGGCTCAGGGGGTCTCTGCTCGACCGTTCACCAGTGCTGCAGAAAGCTGTACAGCCTGCGTCGGCGAAGATGACGGCCTTGGAAAGCCTGTGGGGCAGTTCTGCTCGGCCCGGCAGGGTCTCTAATGAGCTGGATTGACTTGACAGCAACAGGTCTTGTTTTTTAAACCTTTGTGGAAGCAGTTCACCAGGCTTTTCACAAAGCTGCTGGGTGGGTTAGAACCACCAGCCTTAATAGCAATCCATTGCAAGCCGCCGCACCCTCTCAGCCTGCTTTCATGAGGATTTACAGCCTTGGAAACCCTATGGGGCAGTTCAGCTATGTCCTGCAAGGTCACTGTGAGTCAGAATTGACTTGATGGCGGTGGGCTGGGTTGGGTTTGGAGTGTTGCGTGATGCGCAGGCACCACAGTTTAACTTAACAGTTGAAGGGCAGCTGGGTTGCATCCAGTTAATTGCAAGTAAAGCTGCTATGAACATTCAAGTACAGGTTTCTGTGTAAACAGAGTCTTTTGTTTCTCTGGAATAGGAGCCCAGGAGTGCAGTTGCTGGGTGGAGTATATGGTAGTTGCCCCACAAACCGTTTCCTAGTCCGGCTGTATGGTTTGTGCTTCTTTGTTCTTTTAAGTGGCTTAGCAGCTGAAGGAAAGATTCACTACAGGCCCTGGTCTATGAAGCAGATAGCAGTGGGGCTGCCCTGGTTGAGGGGTGACTGGGAGCCCCACCTGCAAGGGCTCCTCAGCCATCTGAGACCCCGGTGTCCCAGGGACCTCTTCACTCACTGAAGCAGCAGGAAGAGATGACCCGATCCCCTCGCCCGAAATGCGGGGCCGTCCCGGCTTGTGGAGCTGGTGTTCACTCTGCACGTCACCCTGGGGCCTTTGTTTTGAGCTGAGCTTCGTCTCTGGGGTCCTTGGGCATAGGTAGTATGTGTCAGGAGAGAAGGCACCTGTGTGTCCCTGAGCAGAGCCCTGCAGCTCGCTGGCTCCCGTGCCCGCGATGGAGACATGCAGCCAAGGGCTCTGTCTCTGTGCTCCTGCTGGAGTCAGCAGCCCGTGTGCTGCCCGTGGGCCAGGAAGTGTGCAAGAGCGAGGAGTGAGTACAGCTAGAGGGGCGGGTGGTGAGCCAGGCCAGCTGAGAGGAAGGAAGTCGCAGCTAAAATAAACCGGGAGGGGGTGACAGAAAATGTGCTGATCAGGGTGGGGTCAGAGAAGACTGTCTGAAGAGAGAGAAATGGGGACAGCACCTGGGGAGGGATTTTGTGCTGCTGACCCTTTTAAGTCCACGGACAGCTGAGGTGGGAGAAGTATCTGCCGTGGGTGCGAGAAGGGCGCCAGAGCACATGCGTCTGTGTGTCTGCTGTTTCCTGTAGCCCCACTTTGTCTAAGCTCTGTCAGACACATCCTTCCATTGCCTGCTTCTCACCCCTCACCTCTTACCCGAGGTCTGGGCAGGTGGGCCCCGTCTTACCAAATAGCTCGCCATCTCTGAAAGGCCAGAGGGAAGCCCTTGTTGGGCAAAATAAGCACCACTTTGTGTCAGGCAAGGAGCTCTGGCAATGTAGTAGTTAAGACATTTGGCTGCTAACCAAAAGGTTTGTGGCTCGAACCCACCAGCTGCTTCACAAAAGATGTGGTAGTCTACTTCTGTAAAGACTGCACATTTAGAAACCCTAGGGAGTTGTTCTGCCCTGCCCTGTAGAGTCAGTATGAGTCGGAGAAGACTCAGCAGCAGTGGGTTTTGAGTTGTGTTCGTGTCAGCCCCCCTAACAGACCACCAGGCAGGCACTGGGCCAACTCAGCAGCATGGGGAAGGTCACTGCAACTCCCAGGGCTCCAGCTTTCGCCTTTGATCTCGAAGCCTGGTTCTTAAGGCTGAGCTCCATCCTGCCGACTGGCTGATTCTGTAACTTCCTTGGAGAAGCAGAAGCCGGCTTTCAAAACAATCTGGCCTGAATCTTTACAGCTATTTACTTTTGCAAGAACAATGGCGGTAGTAAAGAATTCAAGTCACAGTGCAGCCATTTAAAGTGAGAGCTCAGACAGTCACAGGACAAAGCCGGCCTGAAAGCTGGTTGCACGGGAAGTCGGCCCGTGCCTTAGGAATGGGGTTGGGTGGACAGTGTCGGAACCAGAATCCAAGGGGCTGGGGTCGGCTGGTAGCCTCTGTCTCGCACATGGTGCCAGGTGGAAGGACTGGAAAGCTAGAGGTATGCTGGGCCCTTGGGGTGGAGCGGGGACCTCTGAACTGTCTGTGAACTGTGGGTTCTCATCTCGTGTGTTCTTTGCAGACACAGAATGTGCAGCTTAACAAAGAAATGACGCTCACCAGCAACCGGAGCCTGGCAGAAGGGAACCTGTTGTACCAGCCACAGCTGGACTCCCTGAAAGCAAGTCTGACGCAAAAATACCAGGAGCTTCAGCTGCTCTTCGAAGCCTATCAGATAAAGCAGACCAAGCTGGGTAACTTTCATGGGGGATCTTTCCAGGAATAAAGAGCTGGGCGGAGGACAGCCTGGCACACTGTTGCTCTGCCAGAAGGAAATCCAATAAGGAAAGTTCCAGGTGGAGGAGATGATTCTGCTGCAGTGAAAAAATAGTTTCTGTCCAGAATGGGGTCACCAACTTAGAAAAGCAATGCCGCCTGCTAGTTGAAGATGCCCCCTGGCAGCGTGGAGGTGGTGGCCCTGTTCTGGGTGTGACGTTTTCTTCACAGTTAATGATGAGAAATACCACTCGCCAGAACATTTTATTTAATGTCACACTTTAATTTGCATCCATTATGAAGAGACCAGGGCACTTTCACTAGCTTTCAAAGGGTCATCTGGGTTACAGGTAGCCCGGTAAAAAGCGTCGTCTTCTGGGAGGCTTGCCGGCTGCTGTAACCCCCTTCCGGTAGCCCTGTGACTTCAGTTTGAACTTCCTGTCACGCCAGCCAAAAGGGTCCGCAGTCAGAGTCTGGCAACAGATCCAAGTGTGGGGAGCTGATTTGGGAATGTAGGTTGGTTAAAACACCTTGGAAGACTGTCTGGCGGTGCCTCCTGGAAGTAACCACCCCCGTGTTCTGTGCTGCAGCCGTTCCACACCTGGAGTCCGCCTAACCGAAGTGGGCATTTAGGGCCCTCAAAAGATACGTACAAGAACGTTTGTTGCAGCCCAAACTTAGAAAGACTCTAACTGTCCATATACAGATGATGGGTACAAATTGTGATGTACACACAGTGGGATCCCGTACAGCAAGTGAACTGTAGACACACACACACCTTGGGTGATGTCAGTGACTCAGCACTGGGTGAAAGCAGCCACACACACAGACTTAGATCAGTAGAGGTGTTACCTTTGGGGAGTGTCATCTGGCGGTGGGTCTGAGGGTGCCTTCTGGAACCATCCTTTATCCTGACTGGCCTGCAGCTGACCTGAGTGGTAGTTTTTGAGTTTACACGTATATGTAAATAGAATGTAAATATTCGAGCCGTATACTTCAGGTTCGTCCACCGTATGTGAGTGATCAGTCAGAGTGGGAAGGAGATACAAGTGTCCTGGAAATGAGCTGATGCAGGCAGCACTCCTGTGCTGTAATGAGCTTTGGTCTGGAAGGGAAATGAGAAGCAGTATGGACAAGCTTGTCATTCTGGGGGCTGGGGGCATTGTGGTTCTGAGGTTGCACCTGGATGTCCCCTCACTTCAAATTTCTTGCACTTCCAGATAAACAGTCGAAGAGTGCTTCCTTGGAGACCCTCCTGGCACTTCTCCAAGCTGAAGGGGCCAAGATTGAGGAAGACACGGAGGTAAGTCCTGTTCTCAGATCCTGGTTCTCCTGGGTAGTGCCCAGACCCAGTCCTGGTGTGGTGTAAGAGTGTCACCACGCCAGAAGTGGGACTCAGGCTGGGCTGGCGCCACCGGGGCTACAGGGGCAGGGTGTGCAGGCCACCTGTGAGGAGGGCTCAGGCCAGGGCCGGGCCAGGCTTTGGGGAAGCAGTGGGGAGCCTAGTCCCCAGTGATGATGTTGGCACTGGGCTGCTGAGTCAGAGGCCGATCCTGGGGGAGTTGGTAGCTTCCTTTCCATCTGCTGTGTGGGTGTTTGAGTCCGTGGGTGGTCCCAGTGCCTTCTGGAGTTGAGTATTGCAGGGTGTGGCCTCAGGGAAATGAGTTGGGGGCTGTGGGTTTGAACCGACCATCTCTCACTTAGTAGCCGTGCTGCGCTTAACTGTACTGCCCAGGACCCCATAATGTAGCCCAGAGGTGTCTCGAGTCGGGGCTGGCACTGTCACTAACATTAGGCTGCTGGTTCCTGTCCAGGGTGTCAATGAGTGGGCAGCCAAGTATGAAGAAGAGAAAATTGGCCTGCGTTGTCCTGAGGAGGGAGGGCAGGGCTGGGCATGGGGGTGACTTGCTCAGTGCTACAAGGCCCCTGCATCTTATTGACCCCCTCCTGTCCTTACTTCTGGCATTGAGGGGGACAGGGACCCCCCCTCCCCAGCTCTCTGGCTCTTTGCCCCCCCCACCCAACAGTGGTGGTTCAGTCAGATGGTGTCGGTGGGAAGCTGGGGTGTTGCCTCTCTCTGCGTGGCTGTTCTTGGAGCCCTGGACAGTGCAGGGATTTTTCTCCCTGATGGCTGGCATGCCCCCATAACCAGTGTCACCCGCATCTTTCAGAACATGGCGGAGAAGTTTCTTGATGGTGAGCTTCCCCTCGATGCCTTCATTGATGTCTATCAGAGCCAGCGGAAACTGGCCCACATGCGGAGAGTTAAAATTGAGAAACTCCAGGAGATGGTGCTAAAGGGGCAGAGACTCCCGCAGGCCCCGGCCCCGCTGCCACCCAGGATGTCAGAGCCCATGCCTGTTGCCCCCCTGCCCTACTCTGTCCCCGAGGCCAGTGGGCCAACCACTGTCGCGCCACGGCGCATCCCCCCTCCGGTGCCAACAGGACGCTTAGCCACCCCGTTCACATCCGCCACAGGCTCGGGACAGGCCCTCCTGTACCCTGGATTACAGTGCCCTCCACTGCCACCCCGAGTGGGCCTCCCCCCGCAGCAGGGCTTCTCCACGCAGTTTGCGACACCATACCCGCCAGCCCTCCCTCAGCGGCCCCCACCCCGGCTGCCCCCGCACCAGCCGGGCTTCATCCTCCATTGAGTGTGCCCAGCCATCCCGGGGCTTTGCACACGCCGGAGGATGTTGTGCCACCTCGTTGGGGCACGGTTCCCAGGTGCTGTGGCCATCTGGTTTGAGTAGACACCCAGGCTCTGTTCACAGAGGCAGCTGTGCGGGCCAGCCCTAGACTGGCACCCAGTGCCAGGTGGGGCGACGCATCCTCAGTGTGATTTCTAAGTATCGTCTTGTCGATGAACTTGGGAGTTAAGCCTTCCCCTGTCCATCCCTGTTTAGAAAGTGGTCCTCCCACCGCAGCTTCTGTGTGGCGTGGCTCACCTTCAGAAGACGCCGTGTGTGCCCTCTGCAGGGCTGGCAAGAAGGTGCACCCAGCCCCGGCAGCAGTCATGCTGTCCATGGACCTGTGGGGCCTTCTCGTCACCACCCCTCTGCCCCGAACCCGGCTGCTCTTCGAAGGCCTCAGAGCCACCTTGGTTTGCACTTGACTGGATGCCATGTGCCAGCTGAGAGAGCTGGGCTCATGGGACAGATAGGATGGCACCCCTGCCCTATCCCCCCAGCCAGCCCTGGAGTGTCTCTCCAGAAATACTCCCCTAATATTTTTACTACTCGTGGAATTTACCTGTTTTGTATTGGAGAGAAAAATCTTTTTTGACACTCACAAGACCATTCAGGGAAACTTTATAAAAATGCAAATCTTGTTCTGAGCAGATAGAGGTGCCAACCAAGTGGACGGCGACGTCTTTTCTTGCAAGCGGTGCGCAGTCACCCACGAAACTCGTGCTGTGCCTTAGCGCCACCTGGTGCCAGGATTGGGCCTGAGAGGGGCCAGGCGCCCCTTCCTGCAGGGCTGGGCCAGCCCCGGCCACCAGAGGAGAACCACTCTGCTCTCAGGAAGGAGGGCTCCTCTTCACTCATCATTTGGTCACAGGTGGAAAAGTTGTCCTGCCACCTTCCACTGTGACCCTCTTAGCCAGCGTTCCCTGCCTCTGGCCTCGGGCAGTGGGCTTCAGGGCTGGGTGGGGAGGGGGTGGGTGGGACTCTGAGAAGCTTTGTGGTTTGGTGCAAGTCCAGCCCACAGGGTCTTCCCCTCCAGAGGCACCACACACCTGTTGACAGGTGAATGCCTGAGTGCTCATTGGTAGATTGTGTGCCCCACCTCATCCTGTCAGGCAGCCAGGCCCCTAAGTGACTCCTGCCTAGTGGCTGCTGCCTGGGTGTGCTCTGCCCCCCTTTGCACTCAGTGGTCCCCCATTCTGCTCCTGGTCTTGAACTCCTACTGTATTGTAACTTTGTTGAAACAACTGTACTGGACGATTTGCTGCCACGCCAATCGGATGGGCTTGCCCCTCCTTGAAGCTCGAGAACCGGGCCACTCTTCATACCTCTGCCACCGCTGCCTGGACACCGAGCCCAGCAGCAGAGCTGGCTCCAAAAGTGTGAGCACGGTTGTTGACCTTGTGAAGGGCCCCCCCAGGCTGGCCTTGCCACCTTTCCACGGCTACACCTGGAGCTGTGCCCTACAGCTGTAGGACCTTCCGATGAATGGTCCTGCCACTGACTTGGGGATGTTCATCACGTGTCTGCTTCTGGAACTTCAGGGATCAGAGTTCAAGCAGGAAACCGATGGGGGAGGCCAGTCTTGAAGTTAGAAAGCATCTGGGACTGCAGTGCCCCATGCGGGCTGGCCCCGGCCCCAGCTCCAGCTGTGGGGCCTCCCTCGTCCTGTGTGTTTATCAGAGATGTGTCATGAACGTTGGGGCCGGAGAGCAGTGCATCCCCGTGTGTGTACAGGAGAGCATGTCTTTCAGGGTCGCCGCTGCCCTGCTGGGGCCTCTGAGCCCCTTTACACGATGTCACCAGTTTGCTGCACAAGCAGTGGAAGCTAGTTTGATGTTCTCTGGTTATTTCAATAAACGGTAGACTCCCAGTGGCTCAGACTGTGTGTGTGTCATCGATTGTGGTAACACGTGTCACGGAACCTTGGCATTGTGCTCACAGTGTTGTGCAGCCATCACTATTTCCCTAAATCTCTCATCACCCCAGACGGGGCCATCGTGAAGGCCTAGCCAGCAGGCATCGCTCGTGGAGTGAGGTGGGCTGTCACTGGACAGCAGTGGATGCCAGAGGACATCGTGTCCCCACCATATGGGGGTGTTGAGGGGCAGGAAGGTCTGGCCTCCAGAGGTCAGTGGGGGGTGGTTGCTGCCATCAGGTTGGCCCTGACTCATGCCATACTCCCATGAGGTTTGCATTGACGGCTGGTATAGTGGGTCACGTGGCTTTTATTTTTTTGATGTTTTTCTTTACAGACCTGCTGACAGGTGTTCAAGGGTGCAAGGTGGACCTGCCATTCAGGGTCATAGAGTCTAGTACCCAAGGCGTCTTCCCTGTTAGGTCCAGATGCTTACCCCCCTGGAGGGAGCTGTGTGAACCCTGATGCCCTGGGTGGGGGGCTTCCCCTCAGCATGCCAGTGGGATGCAGGCACCCCCATTCACCTCTCACACTGCCTGTAAACTGGAGCCCTGTCCTGCAGGTCACTGTCCTGGAAGGAAGCAGTTAAGAGGGAGACTGTTCCTGAGAAATCCAGGCCTTTTTTCTTTTTTCCCCAAGGAGAATGTGTCTGATTTTCTCTGTTCCCAGTGGCTGCTAGGAAGCGCACAGCCAAATCTGTAGTCCACCCTCCATCAAGACGCTAGACGTCACAGTATGAACTTTGTGAGCTGCTCTTCCTGAAGCCAGCCTTGTTTGTCCCTTGTCACCTCTAGGGGGCCCTTCTGTTCATGAGAAAGTCCAGGGAGGGACAAGACTGGTTGGAGATAGAAGAGCAGGACAGACGGACAGAGAGCAGCCTTGAGGGTGCATTCCAGACTAGCACCCTGGGGCTGTTCAGGTGAAGGCTTGATCACCAAGGACTGTGGGGCGTGAGTCAAGTGATGTTTCCTCAGCCTCAAATGCAGTCACTGAGGCCAATTCTGAGTGGTTTGTACATCAGCATGTTTTTATTTGGTATAAAGGATGCTTGGCTTTGAAAAGCCAGTTTTCTCTGCAGACAAGAACTAGACACTGGCCTTCTGTGCTGTGTGTCTGTGCTCATCAGCACCACCACACCCACCATCCTGTCTGACGCACAGCCGCCCCGGGGGCAGGTAGGATGGGAGCAGGGGGCCGGAGCCAGCTGGCCAGGAGCTGGCATGCAGGTCCCAGGTCACTTCTCTCCCTCTGGCTGGTGTGTCGTTTTACTCTGCCAGTGTTGGTGAGCTGCAGTAAGG
>NW_006921635.1:2645844-2686385 GCF_000298275.1 Orycteropus afer afer
TGCTTCTGGGATCTAGATGCTTTCTCTTTTTAAAATTTTGTTAACAATACATGTAACATAACGTTTGCCGTCTTAACATTTTTACACGTACAGTTCAGTGACGTTGTGTTCATCGTGTTCAACCGTTACCGCTCTCTACTTCCAACGTTAAGTTTTGCAGCATTTTTTCCTCAAAGGATGGACTTAACACCCTTGTTGAAAATCAGTTAACTGTAGATACACAGGTTTGTTCCTGGACTCTATAGTCTGTTGCTCTGTATGTCTCTCATTATACCAGTAGCAGGCTATTTTGATTATTGTAGCTTGGAAAATGGGAGTCTTCATGTTACATTCTTTTTTTTTTTTCAAGATTGCTTTGGCCATTTGGGGCCTCTTGCAGTTCCATGAAAATTTGAGAATTGCCTTTTCCATTTCTGCAAAGAAGGCTGTTCAGAGTTTGGAATTGCATTGAATCTATGCATTGCTTTGGGTAGTGTTGACATCTTAACATTTATTTAGGTTCCTACATGAGCACAGAATGTCTCCATTTATCCAGGGCTGCTTTAATGTCTTTCGGTAATGTTTTAAAGTTTTCGATAAAAAAGTCTTTTCACTTCATTAATTTTATTCCTCGGTATTTTATTCTTTTAGATGTTACTTGTAAATGGAATTATTTCCTTAATTTCCTTTCCAGATTGCTCATTGGTGATATGTTAAAAACCCAACTCAGTTTTATGTGTTGACCTTGTATCCTGCCATTTTTCTGCATTCATTCATTAGCTCTTAGGAGCTCTCTTGTGGATACTTCGGGGTCTTCTATATATAGGAACAAGAGTCAGAATTGACTTGAGGCAATAGGTTCATTTTTTGCTGGGGGTGGTGGTGGTGTTATGTATTTCTCTTGCCTAAGTGCTATGGTGGCATAGTGCTTAAGGCATTTGACTGCTAACCAGAAGGCTAGCAGTTCAAACCCACCAGCCACTCCTCGGAAGGAAGGTTGGGCAATCCTACTTCCGTAGTGATACTGCCTCGGAAACCCAAGGAGGGGTCGCTATGAGTTGGGGCCGACTCGACGGCACACAACAACAACAACAACAACTTCGTTGGAAACCTAAGGAAGGGTCAGATCTGACTGGACGGCCGTGAGTAAGTGCTCTGACTGGAACGTCCAGTCCGATACTGAATGGCAGTGGTGAGAGCAGGCATTCTCTTGTTCCTGATCTTGACGGGAAAGCTCTTGGTCTTCACTGAGTGTCACATTACTTCCTGTCATCAACTTGATTGCTCCTTTAAGTGCCCCCGTGTGTGCAGAGCAGAACTGCTCCACAGCGTTTTCAGGGTGTGACTTTTTGAAAGCAGGTGACCAGGGCTGTTCTCTGAGGTACCTCTGGGTGGGTTCAAAGCACCAACTTTCCAGCGAGTAGTTGACCGCTTAACCATTTGTGCCATGTAGGCACTCTGAGTGTGATGTTCACCGTGGGCTTTTCATAAATGCCTGTTAGCAGATTGAGGAATTCCCCTTTTTCCCAGCGTGTTGAATGTGTTATCGCGAAAGCATGTTGGATTCTGTCATATACCGGATCTGCAGATCGTGCTCTGCCGCGGTGCCTCACCAATCGGCTTTCTGATGTTGACCCTCCTGTGCGTTCCCGGGTCGGAGCCCACCGACATTGCACACAGTTCTCTCACTGTGCTCCTGGGTTCAGTCTGCAAGTGTTTGGTGGAGGATTCTTCATCTGTATCATCAGGGAAATACATCTGTGGCTTTACGTGTCAGCTTTGGGTTTGGTGGCAGAAAAATCTCACCTCATATGGTAAGTAGGGAATCTTTTTTTTTTTTTTAATTTTTTAGAAGTTCAAGGACTGGGGTCACTTCCATAAATACATGGTAGAATTCCCCAATGAAGCTGTGTCTGCTTCAGGACTTTATTTTTTCCGAGTTGTTTGTTAAATGACCAACTCAGTGTCCAAACTTGTTATGGGTTTGTGGAGATCTTGTCTTTTTATATAGATGTATGTGTGTCTATATATAGACACACATATATGTATGTGTGTGTATATATACACATATAATATATATACACGTACATGTATGTGTGTGTGTGTGTATACATCTATACACAGTGGCGAGAACAGGGCATGGAAGCAGCATCTTCTGACCACCTCCAATCTCACGAGTGGGAGGGAGTTACCATCAATAGTCCAAGGTTTATTCCTTTGAGGCCAGCTGTCCCTCCCATGGCACTGTTTCTTTGCTGGGTTCAATAATCTGTTGCAATGGCTACACAGAACTCACAGGCAATACTCAGATTATGGGGTTTATTAGGGAAGTAACAGGCTACAACTCAGGTTCAGGAACTCTCAGATACAATTCTTCGATCAGGACAGTCTCCCCTCTGCTGTGCCCTCAGGCACATCTCTCTGGCCCTCGGCCTCTGCCCTGCCCAGCAAGTGCTAGAAAGGTCTTGTAGCTCTGCCAACAGGTATACTGAGGTGCACCCTACTCTGCCAGCAAGCATCCTGTCCAAGGGCACTCAGCTTTCTCATTCCATGGGCCGGAAAGGCCACCACTCGGTCTTGGGCCTCTTGGTTCCACAGCTGCCAGCTCTCGGTCGGGAGTCTCAGCCAAGGAGGTCCAGCACAGGGATCTTGGGTCCAAGGATATTGCACTTCACCTCCAGCTCTTCTCTCTTGATGGCAGTAAAGGTCCCCCTCAGCCTCTAGGAAGGCACACTTTAAGCCCAGCAGCATAGCAAAGCTAAGTGATCTTTACATTCTACACACCTTATTTGCATGGTCCCACCCAGTAATCTGGCTATGACTAAAAAGACTATGGCTAGAAAAGCCATGCCAAGGAATTCCCAGTGTCCTTGCTATGGGTGTGTTGAGATCTTTTTTTTTCACGGGGTGAAAATATTTTTTGAAACACTAATTGCACCACCTTCCCATATATAACTCAGTGACATGGCCTTCACGTGGAGCAACCCTTGTCACTGTCCTTTTCCCAGCTGTTCTACCTCCATGAAGATAACACCTCACTGCCTCCTAAGCAAAAACACCTCTGTCCCTGATCTCCCAGTCCCAGTGGTACTGCTGAGCACTTTGCGTTTCTGTGTATGTGCTTATTTCATGTGAATGGGATCATGCAGTATCAGGCCTTTCACGATCCACTAATTCTCAGCGTGTTTTCAAGGGCAGTCCGTGTTGTGGCATGCATCAGGACTTCGTTTTTTTTTATGGCTAACAGTGCACTGTATGGATGTACCAATCAATGTACCATGTTTATTGGTTTATGACCCGATGGGCATCTGGGTTGCGTCTACCTTGTGGCCGTGGTGCATGGTGCTGCCGTTATCACTGCTGTGCCTGTCTGTGCACATCACTGCCCTTGAGTCTGTACCTAGAACTGGCATAGCTGGGACATAGAGGAGTTCTGTGTTCAAATGTTTGAGGAAGCACCAAACCCTTCCCCAGCGGCTGCACCATTTACCTTCCCCCAGCTGTGGTTGGTTTCTCCACAACCTCACCAACACCTTCAGTTTTATTTTGTTAAACTATGGCAAAATATACACAGCAAATCACACACACATCAGTAATTTCTGCATTACAGTTCACTGACACTGATCCGATTCTTTAAGCTGTACCATCGTTCTTCATGTCTTCTCTGCTGTCCCCCCCCAAGAACATACATCCACTGCTCCCTAAGCAAAAGCTCTTCCTTTTCCCTCCCTCCCTCCTTCCCACCCTGGAACGACTAGTAAGTTTTGGTTCAAATGCACCAGCCACTCCAAAGGTGAAAGATGTGTCCATCTAATTCTGAAAGAGTTACAGCCTTGGAAACCCGGTAGTCCGAATTGACTAGATGACAGTGACCCTCCCCCACCCATGTGAGATTGTACAGCATGTGCTCTTTTGTAACTGACTGATACTACTCAGCTTAATATGTCCTCCATGTTGTGGCCTGTATCAGGGCTTCATTCCTTTTTATGGCTAATACTCCATTTTATGTATATACCACATTTTGTTTACTCATTCATCTGCTGATGGACATTTCGGTTTCCACCTTTCGGCTATTGTAGAAAGTGCTGTAGTGGTCATTGTTGCACACGTGTCTGTACATGTTGCTGCATTCAGGTCTTTGGGGAATATATCGAGGAGTGGAATTTCTGGCTCATCACACTGGCTGCACCATTTTACATTCTCACCAGCAATGGGTAAGAGTTCCTATTTCTCTACCTCAATACCATCTATTATTTTCTTTCTTTCTTTTTTGATCATTGCCATTCCACATTCAACACCCATGGAAGCAGCAGTCAGTAGATCAAGTATCATATTGCACTGGGTAAGTCTACTGCAAAAGACCTCTTGAAAGTGTTAAGGAGCAAAGGTGTGACTTTGAAGACTAAGGTGTACCTGACCTAAACCATGGTGTTTTCAGGCACCTCACATGCATGTGAAAGCTGGACAGTGAATAAGGAAGACCGAAGAAGAGTTGATGCTTTTAAATGGTGGCGCTGGGAGAGAATACGGTAAATACCACGGACGGCCAGAAGAACTGACAAATCTGTCCCGAAGTACAGCCAGAATGCTCCTTGGAAGCAAGAATGGCCTGACTTGGTCTCGCCTCTTTGGTCATGTCAATCCTGGAGAAGGATCTCATGCTTGGTAGAGTCAGCGAAAGAGGGGAAGGCTCTCAAGGTGGACTGACAGTGGCTGCGACATGGGCTCAAGCACAGCGAGGATTGAAGATGATGCGGGACCAGGCAGCGTTTCCTTCTGTCGTGCACAGGGTGGCCCTGAGTCGGAATTGACTCAGAGGCCCCAACAGCATTCTGATGGGGATGAGGTGGTAATTGTGGTTGGTCGTGTCTCCCTAACGCCCAATGATGTTGAGCGTATTTTCATGTGCTTCTTTGGCCATTTGAACATTCTCTTTGGTGAAATACCTGTTCAAGTCCTTTGCCTGCTTTTTTGTCTCTTTTTTGCTCAGTTGCAGACATATTTTGTATAAGATCTTTTTCTGACATGATTCCCCCAAATTTTCTCCCAATCTGTAGCTGTCTTTTACTTTTTTGATAAAGTCCTTTGATGTGTAAAAATATTTTTTTATTAAATCCCATGTATCTATATAGTTTTTCCTTTCCGCCACACGAACCAGTTTATTAAAGAAAGAGGGAAGGGCTTGTGAGGGAGAGACAGAGGGGCTTTCATCTATACTAGGCTCCAGTCGCTTCCCAAACAGAGGATTTCTTAGGGCTTATGAAGGGTTTTAGGTGGGGAAAAGGCATTGTTCTTTATTCATGAAATGGGTAAACACCAAAATCAAACTCACTGCCATCGAGTCATAGCGACCCCTCTTTGTGTTTCCGAGGTGGCATCACTACAGAAGTATATTGCCCAACCTTCCTGCCAAGGAGTGGCTGGTGGGTTTGAACTGCCAGCCTTCAGGTTAGCAGTCAAGTACCTTAGGCACTACGCCACCAGAGCTACCATGAAATGGGTAGGGTTATGAAAATCAAATGTACTTGCAAGGAACAGCGAAGATGGATTCTACCTGAAGGCTGCCGGGATGCCTGACATGACTTTTTCTAGGATGATGTTCATGCGTGATGTCTGTGGACACCAGTTTGAGTCCCTGCAAGGGACTCCCGTTCTTGATTGCCTCTGGTGCCTCTGGTGAAAGGTCACTGTCAGACACGTTGATTTTGACTCTGCACGCTGTGCACCAGGTGAGGCACTTGAAGGACAACTGAGGAGGTTGATCAGCATTTTATAACTGGTTAAGCTTGTGGGTCTATTGAATGTAGCTTCTTACCTTGCTAAGGGTTGCTACATCTAATGCAATGTATCACTGTTGCTAAATGTTGCCATTTGATGCCTTTTGTGTGTGCACTGTTTCTTGCCAGAAATTTTTGCAGGGAGGATTTGGGCAGCTCCCAGCATGTTTTGTAGAAACTTTGAAACACATGTTGCCTGGTGAGATGGAGAATGCCAGGTCTCATGGTCAGGCTGGACCTCTCACAAGTACTCCAGTGGCTGACGGATGGTAAGCGTTAGGGCTCCTTTGCTGTTTTATAAGGAGCTCTCGTGGTGTAATGTCTAAGGTATTTGACTGCTAGCCAGAAAGTTACCATTTCAAACCCACCAGCCGCTCCCCAGAAGGAAGATGGGGCAATCTACGTCCAGAACGATTCACCACCTCAGAAACCCAAAGGAGGTCGCTAGGAGTCGAAATCAACTTGATGGCAGTGAACTTATCTTGCCCAAGAGCCTGGCTTATTCATCTCAGGCAGTTCTTGGTCACCAGCAGGGATAGTCATGTGGTGGTCTGCACACGGGCTAAGATTCCAGGAATAGAGTCAGAGGCTGCCTGATTCAGCCAGCCCAATTCTGTCTTAACAGCACCTGGATTCTTTTCTTGGTACTTGATGATGGTTTCCTGTTCACGTGTGTGTTCACTAGACTGTTTTCTTCTGGCCACTAGATTTTAAAGTCAATAGGATTGGGTACTTTGCTTGTCACATTTCCTATTTCTTATTCCTAGAACACTGTTGGGCACCCAGTGGTAAGTATACACTGGCTGCCTGAGAAAATTAACAAGAGGAGAGAGACCCAGTGGTCACTGAGTGTATACCAATGCTAGGTGGCCCCGCGTGTCAGAGCAGGACCTTGTTCCGAGGAACGGGAACGTTCAGTGGCTAACCTTTCAGAAGTATGTCCCCTTTCTTCCATGGGGCCTCTGAGTTGACTGGAACCACCAACCTTTTATGTAGCAGCTGAGCGTGTTGACTGTTTACACCACCAAGTGATGGAATGGACAGAAATTAGCTACGATGTCTTTGGAGGGGAACTGCTGAAAGACATGGTCCGTTGCTCTCACCTTGGTCCTGTGCATTGACTCACAGTCTCATAGAAAAGGGGCTGATCGAGTGGCTGCCATGACACCAGAGACCTTGATATTCAGGATAGAAGGTTCCAGAATGATGCCACCAAGTAGGGTGTTATAAGCAGATCCAAGGAGATTGTGAAGAATCATCATCCCGATTTGCTGACTCATGAGGTACAAGGAGAGCAAGTGGGGAGTCCATCAGTGATGTCACTTGGTCCTGAGGGTGTGAAGTAGGAGAGAAGGAAGGGTGGGTTGGGCTGATGGGGCTGTCTGCCCCCCAAGTTTGGGAAGCGTTTTGTCAGGGATAATTCCATTAGAGGAGTCTTCTGGTTGCCATGGCAGCCCCATGTGTCAGTGGAACTGGGCTTCCCGGGGTTTCCAAGGGCTGATTTTTTGGAAGTAGATTGGCAGGCTGAACCAAGGCAGCTCTGGGTGGACGTGACCTGGCCACCTTCTGACGAGTGGCCAGGCATGACCTGTATGCACCACCCAGGGGCTCCTAAACCAGCTTCCGTGGCACCCCCATGTGTGTCAGTACAGAACTGGGGCCCATGGGCTTTCAGTGTCTGTATTGTTTTGCTGCTGCTTTTGTTGTCATATCTGATAATCCACCAATGAAAACTAGGCCCCACAACTCTGCCCTCTGTTTCTTCTTGAGTCAATGTAGGAAGGAAGTTGTGTTTCTCAAAATTTGTCCATTTCATCTAATTTGTTGGCATATAGTTGCTTATAGCATTCTCTAATGATCCCACCCTCCCCCCCCTTTTTTTGGGGGGGGGGGGTAAGGTTGATTGTAACTTCCCTGCTTCATTTCTGATTTTAGATACTTGCATCTTTGTCAGTCTAGCTGAGATCTGTCCTATTTTTCCAAAGAACCAACTTTCGGTTCCATGGATTTTTCTATCTTTTTCATTTCTCTCTCCTCTGTCATCTCCTTCCTTCTGGTTGCTTTGGATTTAGTTTGCTTTTTCTAGGTTACTTTGGTCTTTTTTATGAATCTGAGTTTTGTTCTACATTTTTCTCCCATTCTAACCGAGACCTTCTGTTGTGTCCTTGGTCAACAGTGGCAGCTGGGCACCATCTAGTTCTTCTGGTCTCAGGCTGGAAAAGGCTGTGGTTCATGTAGGCTGCCAGTCCTGTGGAGTAATTGCTTCCTTGAGTCTTTCGTTTCCTTCACTGTCCTTTGCTCCAGATGGAAAGAAACCAATAGACAGCCACTGAAAAATTTTTAGGACTCCAGACATGACTCACCAACTAGGATGTAGAACGTCATAAACTAAGTTATGCTAATTGAGTTAGATGTCCTTGAAACTACAGTCCTTAGCCTTCAAGGCCAGTAGTAGTTCAGTCCCATGAGGTGTTTGGATAGGTCTAAGAAGTTTCCATAACTGTGCCCCCATGTACTCATATATATGAATACATACGCATCACATACAAATACGCATATACAAGGTGCCCACTATCTATACATGCATGTACATGTACTCCCTTAGGAGCTCTGGCGGTGCAGTGCCTACGGCATTTGACTGCTAACCAAAAGGTTGGGAGTTCAAACCCACCAGCTACATTGTGGAAGGAAGATGGGGCAGTCTACTTCCATAAAGACTTACTGCCTCTGAAACCCAGTGGGGGTCACTGTGAGTTATAACTGACTTGATGGTGAAGGGCTTTTTTTGGTTTTGTACTCCTATATATCCTCCTACACCTATCCAGCATATATATCTACCTACGTAACCACTCACAAAATTCTGATTGGTACTAATGTTGCAGAAATGTGTATGTTATAGCAATTACCATGGTTATCCTTTATTCTTGGTTACCATCTCAGTGTCTTCATTTATCTTGGTTACCTTGTGCTGGCTTCTACCATATTGTGTATTGCCTTTTCCTTCGCCAAAATTCACACACCCACTGTCCTAGTAAGTGGTTCTCCCCATCCCCTTTCCATTCCTGGTAACCATCAATGAATGTTGCTTTGTGTGTGTGAACCAATTCTTGACTTTTTATAAAAGTGATGTCATACAATTCTTTGTCCCTTTTGTGATGGACTTAGTACACTCAGCATAATGTCTTCTGGATTCAGCCATGTTAAGTTTCGTGGACTCATCATTTTTGGTTGTGTAGTATTCCATTTTATGTAGGTACCATATTTCATCTATTCATCCATTGTAGACACTTAAGTTGTTTCCATCTTTTTGCCATTGTGAATATGCTGCAGTGATATGAGTGTGCATATGCCTATTCATGTCACTGCCATTATTTATTTCTCTAGGCTTTGTAAACTACCAGTGGGAATACTGAGTCATATAGTATTTCTATTGATAGCTTTTTGAGAAAGCACCATACTGTTTTCCATAGTGGTTGTACCATTTTACAATTCCAGTAGCAGCATGTAAGAGTTCCAATGTCCTCACAACCTCACCAGCATTTCTTGTTTTCTGATATATTTTTTTTTTTTTTTAGTGCTGTTAGTGCCAAGGTGAGATGGTATCTCCTTGTAGTTGACTCGCACCTTTCTGATGGCTAATGGTCACAAGCACCTCTTCATATGTTTGTTAGCTGCCTGAATGTCTTCTTTGGTCAAGTGTCTGTTTATGTTCTTTGCCTGTTTTTGATTGGATTGTTTGTCATTTTGTTGAGGTGTTACATTTTCCATATATTTTACAGATTAGACCTTTGTCAGATATATCCTTGCTGAAATTTTTTTTCCCAGTCTGTAGGTTCTCTCTTTATTATTCTTGTTAAGTCTTTTGATGTGCATAAATATCTCATTTTTGCCCCAGTTATCTTGTTTATCTTCTGTTGTTTGTTACCTAGTGCCACTCTGACAGGAATATACCACAAATGGGATGCTTGAACAAACAGGAGTTTATTCTTACAATTTGGAGGCTTTAAGTCTGAGTTCAAACTGCCAGGCTCTAGGGGCTGGGTGAAAGCCCCTCAATCTTGGGCTTTAGCTCTGCCTCCTGCTCCCGGCCCACTACAGCTATAGAGGCATCTCTTCACTCAGGCAGCTGCTAGCTGCTGAGGCTGACAAGCCCAAGGTTGACAAGTAATAAGGCACAGTCCTGATGTTACCAAACCACATGGAAGGCCATTAATTTAAGTCCACTGAAAGTCCCAAGGTTGGCAGAGCATGGCAGGCTGCTGAACAACAACACGGCTACATGCAGGGTTCAAGCATGCCATAAACTAGAGACCGTTCCCAAAGCTGTATCTTATGCATGGGAAGCAGATCACAACCCTAAAGCAGCTACTCAGCTGCTTGTGGTAGATCCCACCATGGAGTTGACTGCCAGTCTCATCATGGGGAATAACTACCACCAGCTGCCCAGCCACTCAACCAGGCCCAACCAATTTGACATAAAACTTTAACTACCACAGTGCATTTTGTGGTATGTTTGGTAGTACATATGCCATAAATTAGGACCACTAGCCTTGTCCCTATGTTATCTTCTAGGAACTTTCTATTTTTAGGTTTAACATGTAGGTCTCTGATCCATTTTGAGTTTGTTTTTGTGAATGGTGTGAGGTATGGAACCAGTTTTGCCAGCACCATTTGTTAAGAGACTGTCTTTTCCCCATCGAATGGACTTCAGCCTTTTGTCAAAGAAACTGTTGACAGGTGGGTGGAGTCACTTCTGGGTTCTCAGTTCCATCCCATTGGTCTTTGTGCCTGTTATTCTGCCAGTACCAGGCTGATTACCGTGGCTGTATTGTAAGTTCTGAGATTGGGATGTGTGAGGCCTCCTACTTTGTTCTTCAATAATGCTTTAACTATTTAGGACCTCTTTCCTTTCCATACAGAGTTGGAGATTAGTTTTTTCCATTTCATTAATGTTTTTGGGATTTGCATGGGGATCACATTGTATCTACAGACTGCTTTGGGTATTATGGACAGTTTCACAATGTTAAGTCTTCCAATCCATGAGCATGGTATGTTTTCCCATTTATATAGGTCTACTTTAGTTTCTTGCAGGACTGTCTTGTAGTTTCCCTTGTTTAAGTCTTCCGCATCTCTGGGTAGGTTTATTCTTATCCTTTTGAGGGTACTGTAAATGGCATTGTTTCCTTCATCTCCTTTTCACAATTCTCCTTGTTAGTGTAGAGGAACCCAACTGATTTGTGTGGGATCATCTTGGACTCTGCCACATGGCTGAACCCTTCTGGTAGTTCCAGTAACTTTTTCCTGGAATCTCTGGGATTTCCTCAGTACTTTCTTCCTTTTTAATGTAGGCATTGACACCTATACCTTGCACTTTGAACATGGCTTTTCACTGTGTCCCATAACTTTTGATATGTTGTGCTTTCATCTTCATTCAGCTCTTAAGTATTTTCCCGATTTTGTCCTTGACGCAATGTTTGTGTTTTTTGACTTCCATATATGTGTATTTTCAGGTTATGTATATTTTCATGCAATTGTAGTCAGAGAAAATACTCTTTTTAAATTGAGCAGTGCTGTGGAGCCTAACACGTGGTCTGTCCTGGAGATGGCCCACGTGTGCTGGAGAAATGTATGGTGTGCTGTGGAGTGTTTTCTACACGCCTGCTAAATCCAATTGGTTTACAGTACCATTCAGGTCCTTCACGCCCTTTTTGATCTTCTTTCTAGATGTTCTGTCCGTTGTTGAAAGTAGTGTCGGGAGGTCTCTGTTAGAGCTGTTTTTCCCTTCAATTCTGTCAGTGTTTGTTTTCTGTATTTGAGGCTGATTTTAGGTACTTGTTAATTGTTGCATCTTTTTGATGACTCCTTAGAAAATGCCCATCTTTGTCTCTTATAACAGATTTTGACTTACAGTCTATTTTGTTTTCATATTACAATCATGGCTCCAGCTCTCTCCTGGTTACTGTTCGCATGGAAGATTTATTTTTCTATCCTTTCACTTTTCACCTCTTTGTGTCTTTGGGCGTAAGATCTGTGTCTCTGTAGACAGCATGTAGTTTTAGACCATGCTTAATGCATGCTCTCTGCCTTCCAACTGGTCCTTTGGTCTGTTTATACTCACTGTTAATTACGAAGCACTTCCTTCTGCCATTTTGTGTTGTGTTGCTTTTGTAGTGAACCATTTTGATTCCCTTCTTTCATTTTTTAGATCCTTTTCTTGTGGTTACCATGAATGTAATGATTAAATCAGTTCCAGCCTTAGTCACACACAGGAACTCTAAAGCTGTACTGACGGCGCGTGCCCCTCTCTGGGCTAACTGCATGTTAGTCTAGCCCTTCACAGTCTGTGAGACACGGTGTTGGCTGGGATCCACCTGAAGCTCTGCTTTTGCCTTCGTCAGCCCCACAGGGTCAGTCCACAGGGGGCCTGCACATCTCTGTGTTTCCGGGTGTGCGGATGACCGGGCGCCTGCCTCTGCACACACTGTCATCTGATCATGAGGCACCTTTGGGTGCAGCGGTCCACGCTCAAAGGCTGCTAGGTCAGGTCCATCCGGAGGCTCCTCAGGAGAAAAGCCAGTCAGGGAAAGCCTCTGGAGCAGTTTCCCTCTGGCATCCAGGGGTGACCATGAACTGTTATCGACTTGATAGTAACTGATTTTTGGTTTAAGACGATGGCTCTATGTGGTCACACAGTCAAGTTCAGATCAGCCGGGAGAAATTTAAGTTGAAATTCCCACCTGCAGTCAATCAGGGGTCAGTCCTCTATAGAAGCCTGCTTTCAGTTGTTAGAAAGACTAGCTGGGGAGGTGAGTACATGGTGGAGCCCCACCTGGCCATTTGAGAGCCAGGCTGGGGACTCAGGTGGCCTCCAAGGGAAGTCTTGGAATGGTGAGGAAAAGTCATAAACTGCTGACTCTGAGCCAGCCTCCTGCCTGAAAGGAAGGAGCCACTAACATGTAAACACGTAGACTGTGTCAGGGCCACAAGTGACATAAATCTTCCACAGACACTTCTGGCAGAACCAGAGCAGGACTAACAACTTCGGCCCATGTGCTGTCACGTGAAGAAACTCTTAAGTGGTCCTGTAGCCTCGGGCAGGACCCAGTGGGGAGAAGAGCTAGAGTAGCCCTCTCTGAGGTCAGGCTGACGCCTCAACAGAAGGAACACTGCACATCCAGCTCCTCCTACCCGCCTCCAACCCCGTGTGTTCCCCAGGAACCCAAATACACTCTGTCTAAGGCACAGATGGGCAGGTCAGCTGGAGTCGGGTCAGGAGAGAGGGAGGGAGGCTGCCTTCCATGGGGCCTGGCCACCCCACCTGAGAGGTCCAAATAGCACTTCCTGGGAGCACCAGGCACCCTGTTCTGGGCCCGGGGCCAAGGCCCCTTCCAGGCGAACAGGAGAGAGCTCTTCAAGGCAGGTGATGGTGGCGGCTGGGCCTCCTGGGCAGCAGGGTCCACGGTGAGAAACAGGAAATGGGGCACCTCAGGCTGGCTGATCCTGCAGGAAGTGGAAAGCCCAGACGCCAAGACTGCCCCTGGCACGTGCCCAGAGGCCACCGCCCAGGTTAGTGTGGCCTCCTTGGTCTCTCTCTCTCATTCATACCACACTCGGTTTCTCCTGTACACATCTCTCGTACAGTAACACACACACTCTCTCGCTCTCCCACATACACCACCCTCTCACACACGCTCCACAAGCCCCACAGCGGCCAGGAGCCCTCACGCCCCGAGGGCCTCTCACAGCCAGCCAGGGCTCATCCTCAGGCCTGTGGACTCAGTGCCCCAGGAAGCTCACAGACAGAGGTGACACTGCATCTTCAGTGCGGCCGGGAGGGCGGGGTTCACCCAAATGGTTCGGCAACAGCCCTGTTTCCCAGTGTGTGGAGTAGAAACTGAGAAAGAAGAGCACTAACTCTGAACATGAAAAACGTTCCTGTATTTCCCGCAGAGCTGCGCTCAGGCCTGGGCTGCCCTCAGCACTTCCCGTTGCAGACAGGGCCACGGTCCTGGCAGGGGGCGGGGCTGCAGCTGGAGCTTAGCTCATGAGTTGAGCTGGGTACACACCGTCCTTCCTGCTGAGCTGTAAGAGTCAAAGGGGGAGCTCAGTGGGGCTGGGCCAGGCGCCCCACCCTGTGCACCTCCTCTCGCCCAACACTGACACCAGTACCTGGTGGTCCTGTCTGGGGGCCACACTGGGCTTCTGGGCCAGGGGTGGCTTCTTGGAGGCCCCGCTGTGGGGGCTGGTGCAGGGCGGCCACGGCTCCTCCTCACCGGGTGTGGCCGCCCCACCAGCCAGCGTGTAGTGCCGCTTCCGCAGCTCCCCCAGCCTCACGCGCTCTGCTTCCAGGGTCTTCTCCAGCTCCAGCACGCGCACCTGCAGCCCGGACAGCCAGCTCAACACGGCCCAGCCTCCCCTCGGTGCTCAGCCCCTCAGAGGGCCGGGGGGCTGCGGCGCCTACCTGGGACTCCATCTCCTGCTTCTTCAGCTTGATGAGGGACAAGCCGGAGAAGTCCATGGTGTCTGTGGCCAGAGACGAGGGGAGGGCTAAGTGTCTGGGCAGCAGCCTGAGGGGCAGTCCCTGGCGGGTACCACTGGGGCCTCGGCCACTTGCCTCTGTCTTCGATTTGCTCCTGGCCCGACTTGGTGGAGGCCACCACGTTGGCAGCCATCTCATTGACAGAGCGAGAGCACTCCTGCAGATGACTCAAGTGGCAGCTGTGCTTGTTGGCCTTCACCTGGAAAGGGCCAGGAGGTGCTGGTCAGGGGCCCACAGGTGGCCAGCCCTCCCGTGGGCAGCCGGGTGGCTGAGGCCCCGTGTGGAGGAGGTGCTCACCTTGGAGGCGGCCACCAGCTGGGCGGTGCTGGCCGCGATCTCGTGGGAGCACACGATGAGTTCCTCGTACTTGCCCGTGTGCAGCACCACTCTGTCAGCCGACTCCCTGAGGGTAGCAGGGGCTGTCAGGGGAGGGCCGTCCCACGTACAGCGAGGCTGCCCGCATGCCCCAACACCCAGAGGACTTACACCAGCTGCGTGGCCCCCCAACCCACTGCCTTGGAGGCAGAGATGAGGCCCTCTGTCCACCGAGAATTCTTGGCATAAAATTCCTGCTGCGTGGCTGCCCCCTAGTGGCGACAGGAGGACAGAGTGGGTGGACCAGTTCAAGACCCACAGTTCTAAGTATGTACCCCCTTCTTTCCTCTCCAAGCCACCAGGGCCAGGTCCCTGAAGCTGCGCTGGGGGTGGGGAGGATTAGGCCAAGACTCTGAGGCACGTTTTGTGCGAGTTGCTGGGGCATGGGGTGGTGGCAGGTCTCATCCTGCTCAGGCCGTGGGGTGAGGTGGTCTGGGATGATGGGCTCTCACGAGTTTGTCCCTCAGTGCCCTGCTGGGAAGCTCCGCCCGCCCACCGCTCACCCTGCCGCTCTCCACTATCTCCTTCTGCAGACTGGTGGATGTCATCACCAGGAGCCGGATAGCCTGCAGAGACCAAGACGCATGTCACTGCAGGGGGCCGGCCCGCCAGGCCCAGGGGCCAGCGTTCAGCCACTCACCTTCATCAGGTCTGTGCAGGACTGGAGGATCCTGGGAAGAGGCAGGCGGAGGTGAGAGGCAGAGAAGGGGCCAAGCCCCGAGCTGGCTCCCGGGGGGTGCCCTAGGAGACACCAGCCCACCCTACTGGCACCCCTGTTCTGGAACCAGCCAGCCACTGGGAGGGCCACAGGGAAGCCCCCTTATATGAAGGGTAAGAACAGAGTGGACCTCACCTCTCGTTCACCTCCAGCTTCACCCCAGAGCTCGCATGCCGGGCCTGGTTCATCATGTCCTAGACCCAACAGTGGAGCCGTGAGCAGGTCGGGACAGGGACCCTGGTGCTGAACCAGCCCCCAGAGCAGACAGAGAAAGGGAAGAGAGTGCGAGCATGCCGCCCTCACCTCGATCCTCTGCACAGCGTCTTCAATGGCTGCTGATGTGGCCGCCGTCTCTTTGTCCACCATGGCCCCAAGCTCCTCCTGACGCACATCCAGGCTCTTGGGCTTCAGCTCCTGGGGGGAGGGGCAGAGGGACTCTGTCCCTGTCCTGCTCCCCCACGCTTCCCTTCACGCATGCTCCGAGCAGTGCCCACTCACCTGGCCCAGCTGAAGGATGCCCTGCAGGGGTTTCCGCACCAGGCCAGGCTGGGCCTGCAGCACAGCCCCCCGGTCCTGCAGCTGCCCCACCAGCTCCAGGCCCCGCGCCCCACACTCCCTGCACACGTCCATCAGGCCTGAGGGAGAGGGCTGTGAGCAGAGAAGACCTGCACACAGGTCCCCAGCCCAGGGGCCGGACACCTGCAGCCCCCACCCACCCACTGTTCAGGCTACCCACGGTCAGCGTGGTCGGTCGGGGCCAGGTGCGAGGTGGCACTGCCGTTGATGATGGTGTCCGCGGCCAGGTGGGAAAACCGGGTTAGGGCTGCCACCAGGGCAGAGGCGTCTGTGCGGACAGACAGGACAGAGGTCAGCAGGCAGGACAGCTGCACAACCCTGGTGTGGCTCCCAAGTCCTGGCCAGCCCGTCTCTCATTCTCCCTGCAGCTCTTGGGCCTGGGCACCCATCCCCGGCCTGCAGAGGGTGAAGAAAGGAAGGCTGGGTGCAGAAGACGCTGCCCAGGCTCGTGTAGCCAGAGGGGTGAACAGGACCTGAGCTAAGCCCCAGTGCCCCCAAAGACACCTTGATGGCCACGTGACAGCCAGTTTTGAGGGACACCTGGTCAGTGTCCTGAAGAAGTGCCTGTTGTCTGGGTGTTATAGACTGACCTGAGTGCTGTCCATCTAACCTGTGCCTCTCACCCTTTCTGGGAACAAGGTGTGTCTTAACCAATCACGTTTTGAGACGGAGAGCATTATTAGGCCCAGAAGCAAGTACAACGGGAAGACAGATGCCTGGTGGAGAAGGCCCAGGAACCGAGAACAAGACGCGGGCCTTCCCCTGGAGCGGCACCCTGCCTTCGGACTGCTAGCCTCTGAACTGTGAGGAAATACTTTTGTTTGTTAAAGGCACCCCCTTGTGGTATTTCTGTGATGGCAGCACCTGGACGCTAAGACACAGGGAAACCTCCCTGAAAGGCAGGAGATGGACACGGTTGCTGGAGCCTAGACAGGTGGGGGCCCTGCTGGCCCGCCTACACTCACCTGACATAGAGGCCAGGTAGTGGGCGTGGCCATTCTCCAGGGCACTCACGGTGTCCAGGGCGGCCTGGGCTCGGCTCACCAAGTAGTCTGCAAACACAAGGGCCGGTGAGGGCCAGGCTGCAGGGCAGGGACCAGCCAGGCCCTCCCTGGCAGGGGAAAGGCCCACCGCTTGGCGGCGGGCCCTACCTGGGGAGCTGGTGCAGCGCAGGTGCAGGGCGTCATCGAGCTTGCCCACCGCGTCCCGCAGAATGTTCTCGGCCTCGGCGGCAGCGCTGCGCACCACCGCAAACTGTTCGTCCAGGAGCCTGTGCCGCAGCCCCCGCTCCTGAGACTCCTGGCCAGTGAGGGGGGCGGCAGGGCCATTTAGACATGCACCCCCACCCCCAGTGCCTGCACAGCTCAACCCTAAGCGGAAATGACCCAATGAAAACCTGGGCCAATGAGCACATGACAAAGGTGTCAGTATCCACTAGAGAAATGCAAACCGACAGCCAATGAGACAGCACGTCACATTCCCAAGGAGCTAAAGTCAATAAACAAAAAGTGCTGGTGGGAATGTTAAATGGTGCCACTGCTGCAGAAGCCAAGGGGACGGTTCCTCAAAAAGTTAACCAAGGGTTACTGTGTGACCCAGCATGCACTCCTGCTATCTGGCCTAAAGAAAGAAAAACCTATGTGCACGCAAAATCCCGGATGTGAATATTCACAGCCCCTCTGCAGATGACAGATAAACAAGGCAGGCCACCCACACAGTGGCCTAGTCCTGATACACATCCGACAGGGACGGACCTAGAAAACACCAGGACAGATGCTGCATGATCCCATTCACATGAAATAAGCAGCCAGCCAGACACCAAAGGCGGTGAGTGTTGTGAGGGGCAGGACGCCCCGGGGGCTATGGCAGTGGCTGTGGCAATGTCACGAACTGTACATTCAAAGCTGTTGAGACATATGTTTGCTTTGTATGTTTTCACCACAGTAAAAACGAGGAGGGACCCTGTGGGGCCCCGTCCCACTCCGACACCCATGGGTGGCTGTGAGCTGGAGTCTCAGTGGCAGCTGGTTTTGACGCTATGTCATCAGCTACAGCTGTACGTGTGCAGAGACGTCACCCTGTGGGGCCTCCCTTCCTTACAGCCATCTCTCGGCTCAGGGAGAATGGAGGCTGCCCAGAGGCCTGGCTGAGAAATTGCTGGTGATACACCTTCACAAAGGCGTATTACCGCGTGACCTAGCAATTCCACTCCTAGGTGTACACCCAAGGAATTGAAACAGACCCAAACAGACAGGTACACAAACGTGCACAGCAGCGCTACCCACAACAGCAAAGAAGTGGGTACAACCCACACGTCCATCAACAGACGGTACACAAACTAAACCAAACCGACGGCCGTCAGGTGGATTCCAACTCACAGCACCCCTAGAGGGCAGAACAGAACTGCCCCCAAGGCTTCCAAGACTGTAACCTACAGAAGCAGACTGCCTCGTCTTTCTCCTGCAAAGTGGCTTCAAACAGCAACCTTTTGTTAAGCAGCTGAATGCTTTAACCACTCCACCACCAGACCTTTTCTAACAGATGGATCAACAAAATGTGGTCTATCCAGACAGTGGAATACTGTTGTCGTTATATACCGTCGAGTTGTCTCCAACTCATAACAACCCCTCCTTGGGTTTCTGAGGTAGTATCTCTACAGAAGTAGATTGCCCAATCTTCCTTCCAAGGAGTGGCTGGTGGGTTTGAACCACCAACCTTTGGTCAGCAGTCAAGTGCCTTAAGGCACTATGCCACCAGAACTCTCTAGTGGAATACTACTCAGCCATGAAAAGGAACGAAATTCTGACACATGCTACAACATGGATGCACCTCAACAACATGCTCAGTGGAAGAAGCCAGACACAGGCAGCCACATACTGTGATACTACTTCTGCGGAATGTCCAGAACAGAACGTCCTACAGACAGACAGCAGTCTGGTGGCTGCTGCGGCTGGTGACGTAAACTGCTCCTTTGTGGGGTGATGTGAGTGTTCTCACATTGGCTGTGGAGATGCTGTAACCACTGGCCATGTCCTTCAGGGTTGAACTACTGGCTGTGACACTCATCACAGTAAAGGCCTATAGGAAAGCAAGAGTCCCACCACCTTCTCAGCCAGTCGTCCCTGCAGCTCGTCCCGCTCACGAGAGCCACGCTGCTGCTCCTGGTTCAAGGCTGCCAGCTTCTCGCGCACCAGGTCCTGGGCAGCCAGCAGGTCGGCCTCCCGCTGCCGCACGGCGCTGCTCAGTGCGTCCTTCTCTGCGCTTAGCATGGCCAGCTGTGCACTCAGCTCCGACCCACTCTGTGGACAGGGAGCGTGAGTGGGGCCCCCAGAGCCTGCCTACCCCCCAGTGACAGTTCCCAGGTCCAAGTCTTCACAGCCCTCCCCTCTCCCCACACAGAGCTGTGCCCAAGGACCGGCTGAGGGCAACAGGGGGTGACCCCTGAGCCCAGGGGCATCCTGACTTGGGCCAGCTCACAGGAAGAGGGCGTTAACCTGCTCCGTGCGGCTCAGGGCCTCCTGCGTGCGAACCAGCTCCCCGGTCTTGGCCTCCAGCTCCCTCGTCAGCTTCTCCAGCTGGTCGCCCTGCTCTTCCACCTGGGACAAGACAGCGAGTCAGTGGGGCCGGGGCACCGAGGCGGGGCGGGGTCATGCCTAGCACGCACCTTCATCTCGGACTCCCGCCGCGCCTGCGCCATCTGGAAGGCCAGCTGCTCCTTCACCCGTGCCACCTCCTCCTGGCTCTGCTGGGTCACCGTCAGCTGCTTGGCCGTGTCTGCGTTCTGGGCACATGTGGGAGACGCGCTTACTGTCCCATAGCCAGCTCCAAGGCTGCCTGGTTCTGCCCTATACCCACTGCCCCCCTGCTGGGTTGGGGTGGTCGCGCAGGGCCGGGGTCCCGAGCAGGCGGCCCCACCTTTCTGAGCAGCTCCGCATGGATGTTGACAAGCTCGCTGTGCTTCTCCTTCAGTTTGTGGTAGCGCGCCTCTGTGGCACTCGCCTTCTCTAAGGGGGAGAGGGAGGCCCATGACTCCTGGGGGCGGAGGCAGCAGGCAGGCCACACCCCGGGGGCGCTCCCTTGCCGTGGACGGCCCCTCCGGGCGGGCGCACGCACTCTCAGCCTCCTCGCGCAGGCCCTGGTTGCGCGCGCCCTCCCGCTGGGCGGCCCTCAGGTGCTCCAGCTCGTGGCGGAGCTGCTCGTTGTCCACGAGGGCCTTCTGCTTCCGCTTCCGCTGCTCCTCCAGCTCCGCCTCCAGCACGTTCACTTGGCCCTTCAGCTGCGCCATGTACCGCTGGGCCTGGGGCGGAGGCATGAGGCCTGGGGGCGCCGCTCAGCACGACCCCACGCCTCCCCCCGAGCCCCGGAGCCACCCTCACCTCCAGCTTGATCTTCTCCAGCTCGGCACGGAGTGCCTCCACCTCTCTCCTCAGGCCTTCGATCTGCAGGTCCCTGGGGACAGAGGCCAGCAGGGCTCACCGAGGCCCTTCCAGGACCTAGCTGCGCATCTTCATCCTCAGCCGCCAGGTGGCTCGGCCCCTTGTGAGTCCTTGTCCTCATCTGGGGTCTTTCCAGTCACCCTAACCCCACCCCACCAGCCCCAAGCCCTACCTGTCATCCTTCGTGGAGCCATTAGGTGGTCCAAACGTCTGCTCAAAGAGGTCGGCCACCACCTGCCAGACCAAAGCACAGTGATCCTTGGTCCACGCTCCTGCACCCAGGCCAGGAGAGAGCGGGGCAGAGAGCAGTCCCAGGGCCCTGCTGCCCCTGGCTGGAGCTGGCGGTCCTTGTTGGGGGGCCAGAGGGGAGATGGCGTCTGCTCACCGCGGGCTCCTTGACAGGGGGCCCCGTGCTGATCTCGATGAGGTTCTCAGGCTCCTCATCCTCGGGGGCCTCCTCGGGGACGACCACCACAGGCTTGATGTGCTCAGCTAGCGCCGAGGCCCGCAGGAAGTCGGGGGGGCCCTGCCGTGTGGGAACTGCTCAGCTGTGTGGTCCCCTAAACCGCAGACCCCGGCAGCAGTCGGGAGGGTGTGGGGGGGATGGCCTTGGGCAGGGCAGGGGACAGCCCCAGGCAGGGCAGGGGTACCTCAGGCAGCCGGGGGATCTGAATTAGCCGCTTGAAGTAGAGCATGTCAGAGGCCCGCCGGAAGACATTTCTGAGGCTGGAAGGGAGTGGAGGTTACCAGGCAGGCTGCCCCTGCACAGCACCGGGAGCCCAGCGCCTCTGCCCGCCCACCTGCCATACCTGTGGAATTGCTCATGGAACCTGTCCCGGTGGCCTTGCAGGGTGTCAGCCGGGAGACCTGGGGACATGCAGGATTACCGTCATTAACTAGAAACCCGTGACTGGGTCTACCCGCCCCGCTCGGACACAACACCAAGAGTTCAGCTGTCAACGTAAGTGAGAAAGACTGTCTGTTCCCGGCTTTGGGATGCCCTGGGAATCACACTCGCCCTGGGCTGAAGAGTAATGGCTTACACCCCTGAGGCGGGCGGCTCTCATGCAGCCCGGGGCCTGTGAGGTCAAGCCTGTCTTCAGAATACTATGGAGCTGCCGTCTGCCATCCCTCACACCTGTGCCCACAACTTGACTTAGGGGCACCAGTGGCCATTCTCCTCAGCTGGGCATTGAGAGATTCGCAAAAACAGGACAGTGCTTCCGTCAAAACAGGCTTTCGGTTGGAAAATACAAACTCTTTAACAGGGAATGACCATGTGATCATTATTCTATAATTAAGCATTTTTAAATGTTCTATTTCTAGTGTGAAATTTCTGAACAATGCGGTGTTATCAGCCACAAGGCCGGGGGCACCACCCAGCCTGGGAGCAGCCCAGCGACTCACACGCGTGCAGCTTGAACATGAGCTTGACCGTGTAGTGGTAGAGAGGGCTACAGTCCTGGATGACCTGGATGAGTGGGGCCAGGCGGCACTGGCCCGAGGACATCTGGGACACGGCAATGGCTGCATTGAGTTGCCGGAAAACTGCCGAGAAAAGGGGGTGGGCGTGAGGACGTGAGCCCAGTGGGCAACCAGCCTGCTCCCTGAACCCTCACCCCACCTGAGGAAGGTGAAGGCAGGCAACAGCCCGAGCAACTTCACACCATCCAGTGGGGCCTGAACCAGGCTTTCTGAACCCCACATGCTCCCATGTGGGACCACAAAATGGGGACCCATGAGCTCAACTCGGTCACCTCCCTGGCACTGGGCCTGGGACAAGGGGCTGGAGGGATGGGAGTGTTAGTGTGAGAGGAACAGCAGGGCAACCCTGAGACTGCCCAGCCCTGAAGTCTCCCTGGATGACGTGGACACAGGCCCAGGCAGAGGGTCAGGCGCTCGCAGTCCCACGAGACTTGGAGTCAGTCTCTCCTGCCCTTGACAATCAGGCCCTTGAGCAGATCTACTGAGTAGGAGAGAAATGGACAAACATGAGTTGGCCTCCTCGCTGAACCGAGAAAGAGGTGACGCAAGGCAGGCAGCAGGCTAGGGTGGGCGAGCAGCTGGAGCCCAAGCTGCACTCGCGCCAGAAATGCACTGCCGTCAAGTAGACTCCAACTCAAAAGTGCCCCTGAAGGACAGAGCAGACCTGCCCTATAGGGCCTCCAAGGCTGTAAATCTTACACCAGCAAACTGCCATGTCTTTCCCCTGTGGCAGTCGAATGCTTGCACCACTGTGCCACCATAGGTCCTAGGTCCTTAGAGTAACTGAGTTCTACAACAGCTGGCTCCATGTCCTCAGACCCAGCACTTCGCCGCCTGGCCAGGGCAGGGAAAAGAAGACACCACACCAGCCCTCTCTTTTTGTAAAGGAGGCCCTGGTGGCAGCAACGGTAACCACTTGACCGCCAGGGGACAGGCTGGCGGTTTGAACCCACCCAGAGGCCCCTCGGAAGGAACACCTGGCAGTCTGCTTTGGGAAGGTCCCAGCCTTGAAATCTCCATGGAGCAGAGTTTGGCTCTGGCCGCGCGGTGTCTCCGTGAGTCAGAATCGACTTGGCAACAACAAAAGCCCCAAGTGGGGTTTTGAGCACATGCCATTCTGCCCTTTGCTCCGTTTCTCTCAGCAGAACTGTTTCCAGATCCTTCCCTGTCAGGCCGTTTGGACACATCTCCCTCATTCCCTAGACCAGGCAGAGCTCACTGCAGCCGTTTCTAGGACATTTAGGACAGCTCTGTGTTTTGCTGGTACAGAGCAAGTGGCTGGGAACATGCGTGCACTCTCCGCCCACGAAGATCTGGCACAAGAACCCTGGGTGTGCCTCTTCTGCACCCCAGAAAGGTGCCAGTGTCACTGGGAGTGAGGTGCTCCCTGTGGGTTCTCCCCATCCCCCCCTTGCCCTTCCCTTCCACACAGGGCCAGCCGGGGTCCTCGGTCCCCCACACAGCTCAGGACCACACCGCGCCCCCCCCACCTCCCCGTGTCTCCATCCCCTGCTTCTGCCCTTCCCTTCCACACAAGGCTGGCTGGCGTCCTTGGTTCCCCGCGTAGCTCAGGACCTCCCCCACCATGTTGCCAGCTGCTCAGCCTCCTGGGCAGAGAGGCCCCACCCACACCCACCCCGGGCCAGATGGGAGAGCAGACCAGGACCAGGGAGGTGCCGGGCCCAGCTCCACCTCCCTGTGACTCCGGGAGACATTCCCTTAAAAAGGCCTTGGCATCTCCTGGGAGAACTGAGTCACCCACACATTATTTTCAAGCTTCCACCCAAACCATCACCTCTGCAGACCCAGATGGGAGGGCAGAGGTTTCCTGCCCGCGTCCAGCAGGAAGGCCAGCATGACTCAGACGGTTTGTACACTGAACAGGCACAGAGGCCCAACCACCTCACCGTGGATGCGTGGCGGAGGCTGCCAGGACGGGAGGGCTCTCCACTTGCCCACACCCTGCACTCCACCTGACTTGGGGCCAACAGCAGGATGCCCCCTGTACAAACCCTTGGGGGCATCCTAGGGCTTCCCTCTGCTCTGTGCATTTCTGAGGGGCAGTGAACTTCGAGGAGTGGCTGCATCTGAGCACATTAAGGTGGCTGAGCCTGGGTGGGCCTGCAGGCCACTAACAATGCTGACTGACTCACCTGACTCGGAGAGCTTCAGCTCACAGTCCATGTAGTCAAACATCTCCACGGTGAGCTGGAAACTGGGTGAGGAGGGAGGGTGGGCTGAGGGTGAGGAGGGCCGGACCCACCACTGCCCGAGAGCCTCGAGGGCGAGCAGAGCTGTCAGGAGACCCCCAGGGAGAAGAACCAGCCCTGCCTACAGCACCTCTGCCTCCAAATTAGCCCCATCCCCAACTTCAGCCTCCTTCCGGGCCTCACTCGCAGACAGTACCAACAGAGGTGAAACCCTGAGCGAATGGGGAAACCGAAGGAGGGAGGGCCCAGGCACAGAGAACTTCCTTAAGACACTGCCAGTCAGCGGGACCAGTGCCTCTGAGAACTGGGGTCAGGGACCTGCAGGACCAGGCCATATGAAGCCCACGCCGACACCCTCCTGTGCCCGGGACTCACATGTTGTTGACATCGGTTCCCGCTGCCTTCTCCAGCACCTCGTCTGTCACCTCTAGGCCCGCAGGAAACTGGGGGTGCTGCAGAGAGAACACCCACCTGCCCAGCTGGCCCAGCTCTGAGAGGCACTCAGGAGTCCCTGCGTCACAGCCCAGAGCGTGTGCCGAGGGCTGGAGCGGCCCCAGGGCAGGACACGGAGCCCCCTGCCCCCAGGGCTGCAGGACATCAGCACTGGCTGCTCCCTGAGGCCCACTGGCGAGACTGGGCAGTGGGGCAGAGGACGGGGGGGTGTGGTGCACAGAACCGATCCTACACCTGCTACACCCCAACTTGTCCCCAGGGGTCACAGAGGGAAACGCCCGAGTCGCCAGGAGCCCAGTGGGTCTCTCCCGGCCCACGATTCTCCCAGGAGGCTACCTTGAGGTGGAAGGAGATTTTGGTCAGCAGAAGCCTGGTGTATACGCTCACCAGCTGCCCATACCGGTCGTGCAGATGTCCCTGTGGAGAAGAGAGCCCGGGAAGGGCCCGGTGCTTTAGGGCAGACAGGGACACGGAGGCAGGAGGAGCAGTCTGAGTGTCATTCCTTGGCCCACCCGCCCGCCTGCTCACCCACCCGCCTGCCTGCTCACCAAACACCTCTAAACCCATCAGATGCTCCTGGCTCTCTCCCCTTCCGAGGCTGCCACCAGACTCCGTGTCCCCATCGTTCTTACAGTGTTCTCCACGGCTAGTCCTCGCTCGTGGTTCTTAACGTTTCCAACTCTCTGCTCACATCACCCATCTGTCCTTGCCCACTTTGCCACAATAGCCCTCAGCATGTTAGCCATAGTTCTTTGAAATTCCTGGTCTGACATCTGCAGAATTCTCCCATCTCCCTTGTAGCTGCCCCACAAAACCAAAAGGCCAAGCTGGCGGCTGCTGTCAGCTCTGACCAGGGGCCCTGCGTGTGCAGAGCAGGACGGCCCCACAGGGTCTGAGAGGCTGTCACCTTCCTGAAGCAGATCTCCAGGCTTCCTTCGGAGGTGCCCGAGTGGTCTGAACGGCCCTCTGTCCAGCTGGCAGTTGGGCACTCCTGGTTGCCCTCACCATCCCCAAGCCCTGAGATACTCTGTCCTAAGCTCACTCCTTGCATCTCAGCGTGGGGGGCGGTCTCTGCCGGCAGCGTCCCCCCTCCCCTTCACCTGTTACAGTGCTTCGATTTCTAGCCCTTTACTTGATCAGGACTCCTTCTTAGTTTCCCTCCTTGTAGTTGCCAAAGCAGCTCTTTGAGAAGAGACCTCTGTCCCAGGGCCACAGGCCAGCCCGAGGTGGGACATTTTATTGGCATGCCAGTGGGCAGAGGGAAGGCACATTCCGACGGTGTGTCATGTCCTCCCAGCAGCCTTCTGACACCCTGCCCACCTCCTGCAAACACACCATGTCCTCTGAGGCCGCGCCAGCAGGATTCGTGGCTGTCCAGGACACGGTGGACGCCACTCTGCTCGCTTCCAGTGCTGTCTGTTTACCCGGGAGCTCAGGGCCCCTGCCGGCCTCTGGCCCTCTGCTGCACACCCACAGCAGGGCTCCAGGACTTGCAAACCTCACTGGTGGAAGAACCACCCAGACGCTTCCTGAGAACGTCAGTGTCCAATCACAAGCAAGTCTACGGCAGTGGCAGGGGACGTGCTGGGTGTCCGTGCCGTCACTCGGGACCACGACTGCCTGGCTGACCCCACTCACAGGGACACCAGGACCACAGGGCCCGGTGACTCCAGACTCCAAGCCCCAGGGTGCTGCATTTGGAACTCCAGTGCCAGGCCTCTGATGCAACCCTGCAACTCATCCCGAGGCTCGCCCTTCCCCCACTCTCACCCCAAATCACATCATGCTAACTCTGTCTCAAGAGGAAGGAGAGCGGTCCGTGTGCTCACGTGGGCCCTGCCCTCCGAGCGTTCTCCAGCTGCATGACCGTCACTCCCGGCCCCCATGCCCACCCCTGGCACCTACCCACAGGTCCCCGATCTCCCGGATGTTGCTGCGATACCGCTGGCAGTCATGCACAACCTGTGACGAGAGCAGGGGTGGAGGGTGAGGATCGAGAACTCTGGCCCCACGCCAGCTGGCAGGAGGGACACGGGGACATGGGAAGGCAGTGGGCAGGGCTCTCTGGGACGTGCACCCAGGGGGCTGAGCGTCTCCACTCCAAGGGGCAGCCTTCTCTCGGGCCGGGGGTCCTGACTCACGTTGGGGTGCCCGTCTCGCAGGACCTTGTGCAGCACGTGACACAGCTTCCAGCTGAGGATGGGGCTGCTGGCCAGCGGCAAGCCAATGGCATAGGACCAGAAGGTGAAGGCCCCTTTCTCATGGTGCGTGCCCAGGATGATGCCTGCTGGGTCAAGGCCCACAGAGCAGAGACTTGTGCAGAGGTAGGCGGGTGGGGGTGCTCGGGAGCATACGGGGCAGGGGTGCATGTGGGGACCACCCTAGAGCCGGGCACGGCTCCTCATGGTCACCTCCAGGTCGGCCCCCCCACCCCCAGAGACCACGACCTTCACCAGGGGGTGTGGGGCTCAGGACCAGAAAAAGGGCAAGGTCACAAGTTTAAGCGGGCCTAAGACGGGAGGCTCACAGAGGGTGGGCACAGTTCTCGGCCCCTGCCCAGAGATGGGGAGGGTCTCACAGACCCGTGAGGTGGATGGCCCCAGCAGCTATGCCCAGCATCCCGCTGCCCCCAAGGCCTGGCCGACTGTGTCCTCTCCCGCCCGCCCCGCCCCCTCTTGGCCAGCAGGGAAGGATACGCCGGGCGTGCTTCTCCTTCACAGGTGCCTCCTGGGTATTGATGGCTTTGCTGATGCTGATGGCCTGTGAGTGGATAAGGAGGCCCAAGTCAGAGAGCCACTCAGGCAACCTCCCCGGGGAAGGGACAGCAGACAGGATGGGTCCCACCAGGAAGGCAGGTGTGGAGATGAGGGGGGAGGGCTTCCCTCCGCCTAAGCACAGCCAGGAGGCCCTGGGAATGCAGTTAACGTGCCAGCTGCTGATGGGAAGGCTGTGTTCCAGAGGTCCCTCAGAGAAAAGGCCTGGCAATCTACAAAAAAAGCAGCCACCAGAACCCCGATGGTACGGAGCACAGTTCCCCTGACACACGGGGGCGCCTTGAGTCAAGCACAGCCTGACGACGAGTGCTCTGGAAGCAAAGCAAACCTCTAAGGGACTCTTCCTCTGTGGGTACGGCTATAACTACTGCTGACAGATGCCCCCACCACAGAGCCACCGAGTGCTTGCGTGGGTCCCCGCAGACGTGGGCTTGAGTAACCCTCATGGTCCCCTCAGATCAGCAGGCGTACTGACCTCCTTCCACACACAAGTGCCCATTGTGGCCTTGGCTCATTGAGATGCATAGCTTCTCGCCTAGCGCCCTGCCAGGCCACCAGCTCTGGCTCCCAAACTGGCCCTGGTGTCCCCACCTCCCTCAAGGGCCCAAACTGTGGGCTCACCCCTCCAAGTCCTCAGAGACCCTGGCAACCGGCTCAGCCTCTTATTTCAAAAGCTGAGGCGAGAGCTCCCTGGGTCCAGTCTCTTGGCTGCCAGGCCTCGGCAAACCAGCACGGCCTTCCCAGGCCTGGCTCCTTCCTGGGTCGGGACTCTGACACCCCACCCCCGCCCCGCCTGAACTGGAACTCCATCCGCCCACTGTAGCAACGGGGAGACGAGGATGATCGACAACTTTACCCACTAAAAGCCTACCACACAGGCCTCACGCCTCCTCGCGGTAGTCCCACCATGTGGTTACCACCCCATGTCCTTGATGAGGAAACTGAGGCACAGAGAGGGCGGGGATCTCATCTGTGCAGCTCACAGGTGGCAAAGCCAGGTGTACCTGACGCCAAGACCCATGTCTTCAGCCCAGGCATTGCCTTCACACAGGGCTGGGAAGAGGAGGGTGGGCAGGCCAGCAAGAGCTAAAAAGCCAGGCACACAGCCAACACTCAAACCAGAAGGGCTGCGTCCGGAGTTAATGGGTGGTACAAACGGGTCATGCCTGACTCCTAACCGAAAGCAGAGGCTCCCGTCTGCCCAGAGGCACCAGAATAAAGGCCTGAGGTTTTCAGCCGCTGCAAGCCCCATGGAGCCAGGATCAAGTGGAGCTGTTCCAGAAATGCAGGGCGGGTCAACATCAGCAATCAACCAGGCGACACAGCCTATCAGTCGGATAAGAGAACAGGACCACAGGACCAAGAAGGACAAAGAGAATCAAAGGCTCAGGAAACAATGGCACAAAGAACCAATGGACCATGGGAACCCCAGCCTCCATGACCCTGAGACCAGAAGAACTAGATGGTGCCTGGCTATCACTGCTGACCACTCTGAGAGGGATCCCAATAGAAGGTCCCAGATAGAGTGGGAGAAAAGTGTGGAACATAACTCAAAATCATAAAAAAAGACTAGGCTCAATGGTGTATGAGAGCTTAAAGTATGAAACACTTGGGGGTGTAGAAGGTGTGGTCTGCAGTGGGAGCCCCAACTCCATTTGAGGCTTGGCATAAGTTGCAGATGCCATCTGGGTTCTTCCTGAGCGTGAACCAGCGTCGCGGCTGTGCACAGACGAGGTCCAGGGCAAGCCTGGGAGCGGTGGTTTGCCCTCAGGAGGAGTGGGGTGAACGGAGATGGTGTTCACACAGGGAACTGGGGAACCTGCCCGGGAGGGTCCTTTTCTGATTTACATCAAGGTTGGGGTCTCGGTATTGTCTGGAAGCCGACTTGTGGCTAAGGCTCAGGCTGCAGGGTCATGAGTCACAGCCTGTCCGGACCACCACCTCGCCAGGAAGGCAGGCCCAGGGCCAGCACGGTAAGGCTTTCCCAACTTCACACCCCAAACATGGTCTTTTCCTGGTTCTGCAGTCCCACCTGTAACAGTGACGAATCGATCTACCATCAACCACGGTTTTATGAGTCCCCTTTTTCACAATCATATATAATTAGACGTGGCCGTGACTCAGCAGACTCCACTCAGCCTTCTCACGCCGACGTTGCCCTCGTCCTGGATGAGGGTCTTTGTCTTGTCTTTGTCCTGTCCAAGGCTTACTAAACGTGTCTCTATGGAACCTATTGGAATCTGGGGTCTCTTTTTCCCTATTATATTGGTCTCACAGAGACTGGTGGAACCCTTGAGACTATGACTCCTGGACACCCTTCAGGCCTGGAACTGAGCTCACTCCCATGGTTCAACTTTCAGCCAAACAGACAGGCCTGTAAGGTGAACACCTGGGAGGTGTGCACTCCTCAGAACAATCAACCATCCCAAGTCCAAGGGCAGCATGTGCCCAGGGATGAAGCTCAGAAGGCAGGAAGGAACAGGAGAGAAGGACCAAGGGAACCCGAACCACAGGGAGGAAGTGGGAGGAGTTCTTTGCATTCATTGGGGGGGGACCGTGATCAAGGTCAGCAAACAAAATGTGAATGCATTTACATATGAATGGGATTTAAATATGAACTGTTGAACGGAAAACCAGTTTGCTCTGTAAGCTTTCACCCAAGTCCCAATAAAAAGTTAAAAAAGAAAAAGAATCACACAACTGAGATCATCTCAATCAATGATGAAAACGTATTTGACAAAATTCAATCCTCATTCATGAAAAAAAAAAAAGAAAAATCAACACTCAACACGATAGGAACAGAAGGAAGTTCTTCGACCTAACAAAGGGCAATTAGGAAAACACAGAGAAACCAGCACATCACACTCCAGGAGGGAGACTGGGGGCTTTCCCTTTGAGGGCAGGGACGGCCGCCTTCACCACTGCTGGTCAACCTTGTTTGAAAAGCCCTAGCTGAAGCAATCAGGCTCCAAAAACAAATAAGTAAAAGGTATCCGAAAACCAGGAAGAAGGAATAAAACTATCCCTTTGTGCAGGCGGCATGATCCTATACAGAGAAAACCCCAAGGATTCTACCAGAAAGCCATCGGAACTAATCAATGAATTCTGTGAAGTGGCAGGTTGCAAGGTCAACAGCCAATCAGCTGCATTTCTACACAGTGGCAGTGAGCACTCTGAAAAGGACTAAGGAGATCATTCCATTTATAATAGCATCTAAAAGAGTGAGATACCTAGGAAGATGTTTAATCAAAGCGAAAGACCTGCAGTCAGCAACTATAAACATTCTAAGAGAAATCAAACAACATGAGTAAGAGGAAAGACAGTATGTGTTCATGGATGGGAAGGGCTCCTACAGCTCAGGTCAGTACCACCCAAAGCCACCTACAGATCCAGTTGTTGTTGTTGTTATGTGCCATCGAGTCAGACCTGACTCACAGCGACCCCTCCCTTGGGTTTCCGAGGCAGTATCACTACGGAAGTAGATTGCCCCATCTTCCTTCAGATCCGGTAGGTCCCATCAAAATTCCAACAGCCTATTTGCAGAAATGGAAAGGGCAGTCCTCAAACGTATAAGGACCCAAATAGCAAAGCAATCTTGAAGAAGAATAAAGCAGTAACACTCATATTTCCTGATTCCAAAACATATTACAAGCGACAGTAATTAAAACAGTCTGGTATTTGTAAAATAACAGATATATAGAACAATGGAACAGAACTGGAAGTCCATTAAAACAAAAAAAATCTATACACCTATGGAACCAGAGGGTGCTCTGGTAGCACAGTACCTAAGGCATTTGACTGCTAACCAGCAGGCTGGCGGTTCAAACCCACCAGCCACTTCTCAGAAGGAAGGTTGGCCAATCTACTTCTGAAGTGATACTGCCTCGGAAATCCAAGGAGGGGTTGCTGAGTTGGGTCTGACTCAACGACACATAAACAACAACAACAACTCTAATAGACAGAAGCTTCAGCAGAAGACAAACCAGAGAGATCGGGCCTCGTAAAAATTAAATCCTTGTTCACCAACGTGAAAGACAACCCACAAAGTTGGAGGAAGCTTTGGAAACTATTTTTCAGATAGGGACCTAACATCCAAAGTATAAATAAAACTTCTACCACTTGACAACAAAAAGAACAAAAAGACAACCCAATCACAAAATGGGCAAAGGACAGGCAGTTCACCACGGAGGAGATCCAAGTGGCCAAAAGGCACGTGAAAAGATGCTCAACATCATTAGCATTAAACCAAACTCGAAATCAAACCCATGGCCATCAAGTCGGCTCCGACTCACAGAGACCCCCGCTGCGTTTCCAGCGCTGTAAATCTTTACAGAGACTGACTGCCTCATCCTTCTTCCATGGAGTAGCTGGTGGGTTCAAACCACCAACCTTATGGTTAGCAGCCAAATGCCTTAACCACTACACGCCATCAGAGTCCCCACAATGAGATACCACCTGACTATTAGCAGAATGGAAGTAATAATAATTAAAAACAGAAAACAGTAAGTGCTGACAAGGTTGTGGAGAAACTGAAACCTTTATCCACAGCTGGTGGGAATGTAAAACGGTGCAGCTACTGGGGAAACCAGTTTGGTGGTTCCTCAAAAAGTTTAACATAGAACTATCATATGACTCAATCCTAGGTACAGGTACCCAGAAATGAAGGCAGGAACGTGAACAGAAACTTGTACACCAGTGTTCACTGTGGCACTTTTCACAATAGCCAAAAGGCAACCAAAACAGTCATCATCAAGAGATGATGGATAAAGAGAATGTAGTTCACACACACAGTGGACTACTACTCAGCCATGAACAGGAATGAAGACCTAACGCTGCCACACATGGAGGAACCTGGAGGATGTGATGCTGAGTGAGAGAAGCAGTCCCCAAGGGGCAAGTACTGTATGATCCCACTTAGATGAAATAAAAGCAAATACCCAGAAACCAGAGACTGTTAACAGTTACCACGGTGGGAGGGAGGAGGGAGGTGGATATATGTTTGAGGACACGGAGCTGACACTCACGGTGGTGGAGTATTTTGGAAAAGGACAGTGATAATGGTGGCACAACACGAAAAATGCCATCAATGGCACTGAATTATGAACATGGACGTCGTTTCCGTGTTTTCACACAAGAAACCGCACCCCCGTGTAGTTCTCTCTCTCTCTCTCTCTCTCTCTCACACACACACACACACACGCACACGGGGCTGCCCTGAGTAGAAGCTGCATCCAGGAGGGTAGCCCGGCTCCCCAGCCGCCCTGACACTGGAGATGGCCGGCTACCTGGTCGGGAAGATTCCAGGTGAGATTGGAGGGGAGCCGCGGCTGCAGCTTCACCCAGGCCAGCAGCTTCCTCGTCCCGACACGACCCTCGAGAAGATCCCAGCAAGGGTTGAGCCAATTCCTCTCCCTCCAGGGGCCTCCCCTGCCCCTGCGGATGGGAGAAACAGCGAGCACCCCTGAGAAAGGGGCAGGGCATCTGTCTGAGGGACACTGCATGCCATCTCAGTCTCCTCGGAGCTGGCCCTTCACTGCTGACTCAGTGTGCACTGAGTACCCCCTGCTAGGTGCCGGGCCTCTGAAGATGCACCCCATGTCATCTTCGCCAGGAGGCATCCTGCCAAGGGCCCTCGATTCACTTCCCAGGGCACCTGTGGCCGCTGACAGCAACATGCTGCACGTGTGTATACGTGGAGTGGCAATGTCCAGAGGAGGACACTTTGCCCCCTCCTACTGCTGCACCACAACCATGCTGCACGTAGGTCCCAGGGAAGTGGCACAGAGTGGGGCACCAGGCGCACTGGGCCAGGACACAGGCACACGAGCTGGCTCTGGGCACCACCCGCCCAGCACCCAGAGAACAGGGCTCGTTTCAGCCAGGCGGCAGGAACACAACGCCGCTGTGTGCAAGGCGGGCAGATGTGTGGGCCGGGGCCTCCCCAGCCCAGGGGCACACAAGGAGGCACAGTGCTCGCACAGTGGGGGACTGTGGCCAATGCACAGGCCTCGCTCTTCCTGCCAGGCACCTCGGCCAAGTCTTGTCCCCAGGGAGGGGCAGGCAGGCTCTGGTGACAGCCCCTCCCCGTTCACTGTCTCTGTGGAGTCACCTACTCTAGATACACCATGTAAGTGTCCATCAATGTCCAGAGTAGGTCAGAGGTCAGTCCAGGTACCGTCTGTGACCCAGCATCAGGGCTCCCAGAGTCACCAATGGTGTGGCAGTGCAGTGAGTGAGTGACTTAATGTGGCCCTTCTAGCCATCATCTTCCTAACTCCCACCTAATGATGGGTGGGACCATATACAAGTGAAGTGCCTATGGTCCACCCAGGGGATTGGGCAGCTTGTTAATAATATAAATAAGGTTCATGGCACCATCAATGGCAGGGGGTAGAGGGCATACAAATAAGGTGTGTGGAACCCTAATTGTGGGGACTGGCCCATTCCACCATCCCGCTAGGCCATCAAGATAGAAGAGCCAGGAGAAGAGCGTGTCCTTTGTACCCGAGATCCCTGTGCTGGGAGCGTCCCAAGCTCAGAAGCCAGAGAGCGAGCGAGCGAGAGAGCTGTAACACTGGGGACAGTGAGAAACGGCAGCAGAACCAGGAGACCTGCAGGAGACAGTGTGGTGGCCTCCAGACCCAGGGAGCAGGAAAGCCAAGCGCCCTCATGCAGGAAGTTTGCTGGCCGACTGGGGTGCCTCTGGGCGTTTACAGCACAGCTGAAACAGCTTTGTAACACTTGCTTGAGCAGGGCCACGGGTGGCCGAGGGCCAGAGCGAGCCGAGCCTGCAGCCACTGCTGAGAAGAAGCTGTCCTGAAGAACTGTATCCTGAGTCTTTTCTATCCTGAATGTAATCTGTTACTTGCCTAATAAACCCCACAGTTCTGAGTGTGGTCTGAGTTATGTGTGGCCTCTGCAATGAATTACTAAACACAGCAGAGAAGTAGAGAGAGCCTGGGAGGGACAGCTGGTGTCAGAATTGGTAAGGCTGGAGGCAGATGGATGTCTGACCTCTGTCTCACAGGAATCAGCCTTGGGCTGTTGATGCTGACAATGAGTCTCTCCCCCTTCAGAAGTCAGAGGAGGTCACACACCTCTAACGCTGCTGTTTTCACAGGCCGAATCAGGGCTTCATTTCTTCCTGGCTGAGTAGTATCCCACTGCATGGACAGGCCATATCTTCTTTATCTAGCCATCTGTTGGTGGACATTTAGGCTGTTTCCACCTTTGGGTTACTGTGAACAGTGCTGCCAGGAGCATGTTGATCCAGGTGTTTGTCTAGATCCCTGCTTTCAAGTCCTCTGGGTATCTAGTAGAATTAGAACAGAATTGCTAGGTCCTATGGTAACCCACTGGCACTGCGGAAGAGAGGCCTGGAGATCTCCTTCCATAAAATTATAAGCAAGAAAACCCTATGGAGCAGTTCTGCTGTTTAACACACGGGGTTGCCATGAGTCAGAATCAGCTCCAAGGCAACAAGCAACGACAGAGTGGTCACTCACGTTGAACTCGTGGGCTCCTGTGTGGTGCACAGTCCTGCTCCTGGGTTTACATCTGGAAGCAGCACTGCCAGGGCGCTGGCTCTGGGCACCGGGTTTCCACACCAGCACATCACCTCACACCAACCCAGGGTGTTCGTGGGTTCTGCCCATTTTGAAGGACATGGACTGGAAATGTCCAAGTCCATACCCTAGCCCAGGGCTACAGCGGCATACACTCTCCATGTCTGCCCTTTATTCTGTCTGGTGCAGGCCACAGCCAGTGGGCTGGCCTGCAGAAGGGCAGCGGGTGGGGGGCAGGAAAGGCCAGGGACCTCCATCAGGTGGGAGCGGTGAGGATGCTCCAGGGTGCCTGCGTCACCAGGCTTGTCAGGACAAAAGGTTGGTGTCAACAATCTAAGCAAAATCATCGTGAGCTCGGCCACGCAGCTGGCATGGTGCTAAGTGCTAACAGTTAAATCATCTTGAGCTCGGCCACGCAGCTGGCATGGTGCTAAACGCATTACCAGTAACATCTCATGCAATCCTCATCAACAGCCCCAGTGGTGGGTGGATAGACATCCAGGTCTAAGGAGCCAAATGGCCTGCCCAGGGTCCCAGGCACAAAGGATTCAGGCCGAGTGCTCTCTCCATACCAGGCTCGATTCCAGCCCTCTGCCCATACAGATTCGATCCCCACAAACCTCCACGGTTAATGCCAATGAGGAAAGTGAGCCACAGGGTGGGAGGGAGACCACCCCAGGGCCCTCAGCTCCGGAGCAGCTGGCAGAACTGTGTAGGCCCAGCAGGGTGTCGACATAAACCCCCTCTTCCTTCCACAACAGGAATGACAGGAACCCGGCCACCAACGGCCCACAGGGCTCAAAGAGGACCTGGCTTGACTCCCAACTCTGACGCAGGTTCTGGATCCGGGATTTGTTCAAACCCACGGGGAATAAAAGCATTGTTCCAAAGGCATCTCTCAGTTCTGGCTCCCCACTAGCTCCCTATGTCCTTGGCCAGGATGGGGCCTCCCTGAAGACCCTGTAAGCCCGAGGTGACACTCCTGTTCCTCCCAGGGCCAGGAGCCTTCGTCCCAGACTGGCAACTCCAGGGGACACATATGGGAAAGCAGGTGGCCCTCCTGAGACACTGTGGACTGCAGACAGAAACTGAGCCTGGAAGGTGGACACGGCAAGCCAGAGTGACTCCTGCCCTGCCCTGCCTCATAGACTCAGGTGCTTGACACATACTATAGCACTGTGACCCAGGGTGGAGGGGCCACAGAAAGTTCTGGAAGACTTGGCTCAGGGACGAGCCATCCAGCAGAAGGGTAGCAGGAAGGGGACAGAGTTACAGACGAGAGTGTCTTGTCGGGGCTCAACATTCCCAACACCACTCTGGAGGGGCCAGGGCTGCGTGACCCAAGAGACTGCCATCCACGATGCCCACACCGTATCTGTGGGTACTCTGCACAATGGGGTGCACCCAGGGTCTGTGGGTGCTTTGTGCAGTGGGGGGCGTCCTGGGGTCCGTGGGCGCTCTGCATGGCAGGGACGCTAGAACCAAAACCAAGCCCACTGCTGTAGAGCCGACTCCTGCTCACGGCGACTCCACGGGTCACGGGGTTCCCTCGGCTGTGATCTTTATGGCAGCAAATCACCAGGTCTTTCTTCTGCAGTGCTCCTGGGTGGGTGGGAACCGGCAACCTCTGGGTTAGCAGCCAACTGCAGACTGCCTGTGGCACCCAGGGACCTGCAGGGAAAACTCCTTTTTGCCCAAGAGGCACCACTCCTGGGAACCTGGGCACAGCAGACAAACGATGGCTCTTCTCACTGTGCTCTGCCCGGCCCAGACCCTCAGTTGGCCACCTGCGAGGCAGCGCCAAGCAAGCCCTCGGTCTTCTAGCACGTAAACAGCACAAAGCCCACCTGAGGCCCTTCCAGAACACACAGGCTGCGTTACAGCTTAGACTCTGATGCACCTGGACTGTGGAGGGCTGTGGCCACGGCGGGAGCCCTGACTCCCTCGGGCTGCTGACCTAAGTTCAGGTGCCATCTGAGTTCTCTCTGAATGCAGCTGTACAGAGACCAGTTGAGGGCAAACCTAGGGTGGGGCAGTCTGATCTCAAGAAGAGTGCGGTTGAAAGTAGATTCTGCTCACACAAAGCACTAGGGAATTTGCCTGGCTGTGTCCTTAATGATGTACCCAAACCAGCCACATTCTCCAGGTTAAAGGTTGGGGTCCCGACACTGCCTTGAAGCCACTGTGTGGCTACATGGTCATCAATCTATACCCTGACCACCACACAGCCAGGTGGTCAGACCCCAGAACCCAGTCCTGTAACTCCTTTAAATCTGTGACGATGCTCCCCCGCTCCTGCAGCCCCGTCTGTGACAGTGATGAGTCGACCTGCCACCAATTATGATTTTGTGATGATTTCCTTTGTTTTCTATTGTACATAATTAGCCCCAAGGCTGGGAGTCAGCAGACTCCATTCAGCATCTGTACTGTGTACATGCTGATGGCTTCCCTCATCCTAAGGACTGGCCTTGTTTTGTCCTTGTCCTGTTTAAGGCTTAATAAAAGGGTCTCTAGAGAACATATTTGACTCTGAGGTTTTTTTCCCAAGCACAATGCATAAAACCCATCTAAGGCATTTCTAGAATATAAACACACACAAAGAATATAAACACACACAAAGGCATTTCCAGAACACGTGCACGCACAAAGCCCATCTAAGGCGTTCCTAGAAGGTAGGCACACACAAAGCCTATTTAAGGCGTTCCTAGAAGGTAGGCATGTACAAAGCCCATCTAAGGTGCTTCTAAGAAGGCGTGCACACGTGAAGTCCACCTAAGGCATTTCTAGAATATAAGCGTGCACGAAGTCCATCTAAGATGTTTCTAGAAAGTAGTATACACAAAGCCCATCTAAGGTGTTCCTAGAACATGTGCACGCACAAAGCCCATGTGAGGAGTTTCTAGAACATAAGCAAAAGAGGCCTATCTAAGGTGTTTTTAGAATGCGTGCATGCACGAAGCCCGTCTAAGGCATTCTTAGAAAATACAAATGCAAGAAGCCCATCTAGGCATTTCCAGAACACATGCACACACAACTCGTCTAGGGTGTTCCTAGAACGTAAGCACGCATGAAGCCTGTCTAAGGCGTTCTTAGAATGTAAGTACATGTGAAGCCCGTCTAAGGTGTTCCTACAACGTAAGCACATGTGAAACCTAAGGCGTTCCTAGAACAGAAGCATGCACTAAGCCTGGCTAAGGCGTTCTTAGAATGTAAGCACATGGAAAGCCCGTCTAAGGTGTTCCTAGAATGCGTGCATGCATGAAGCCTGTCTATAGGCGTTTCTAGAACTAAGCAGAGACGAAGCCCATCTAAGGTGTTCCTAGACTGTGAGCACGCACAAAGTGCATCTATAGATGTTTCTAGAATGTAAACACACACAAAGTCTAAGACATTTCACTGTGTCCTGGAAACTCGTGCCGTCCTTCTGTTCCTCAAATGTGGCAGGCTGGCCCCTACCCCAACCAGACCATCTCCAGTCACCCAGCTCTGTGCTAGAATGTCCCCTTGTTGGGTGGTCTTCCACCACCACCACCACCACTCCCAGGGGCCACACAGCACAGTGTCTGAGTCCACGTAGAGCACTGAATCTGAAATTCTCTGGTCTGTCTACTGCTTATACTCCGGCCCGCCACCAACAGCCAATCATAAGGACACAGTGAGGCATTCCTATCTGCTGTCTTCCCAGCTCCATCTCCAGTGGCCACCCAGTGCCTGGTGGTCCACCAGTGTTCACTGGACGAATGAACGCATGAACACCTGAATGGACAGAAGCTCTTTCAAACACGAGCACTGGGTAAAATCAAGGCACCGAGTGTCTCTCTCCAGCTCAGTATCTAACCACCAGAGTTCAATGGCTGGGTTACCCCACGACAGCTGTAAGAACAATTTCTATTTTTAAAATCAACACTGAGGTTAATCAGACATAAGCCTCCTTGTGCTACTATCACAGTGTCCAACAGTGGCATTTTGTAGGGACAAAAACTTTCTTCAAAGAGCTGGACACAGGGACATGGGCAAAGCAGCAAGCGTTTGTGTTTCCAAAGTGTTGTTTGAAGGACAGAAAGGTCTCATTCAAATGTTTTTGTGACCTTAGAGTCCACTGGTGGGAGCAAACACAGGACTCTGGCCAAGTGTGGGAGCCCAGGGGAAGGAGCCTGTCCTTGCCGGGATTCCATTCAGGAAGTCACAGCTTGCCAACTGCCACGTCTCCTCTGGGCTTCGAGGGTGACACACGAGGAGTGTGAGGGCTCAGCCCTCTTCCGGCTGCCACCCTTCCTGAGTCACAGCAGCCAGCCCGGGTAATTTCGTCCCCCGGGCCCTGGTGACATCACTCCCCAAACCTGTCCACCCTGCGAGCCAGGGGGCTGACTCACTCACAGGCAAGAGAGCCTACTGCAGTTGGAGAAGTGTGTTGATTTCAGAGACAGAAAATACTAAACATTTCTCCACAGCTGTGTCCCTGGAGTGGGTGCCGTGGGCCCACAGGCTCCCACAAGCAGATGGTGTGAAGAAAGGGGAGTCGTCAGCTCTCTGTTCACTCAAGAAGCCTTGGCAACATATTCATTCATTCATTCGTTTGTTCACTCACTCATTCATTCGTTCAGCACACGTGTATGGAGTGCCTCCAAGTCAGACACCACCCCTGCCTGGAGGAGCTCAGGGTTAAGTGGACAGTGTAGCTATGAACAAGGCACTGAAAGGGCTTGGCAGGATGTGTGTGTGTGCGTGCATGCACGCACCCATGCGCAACTCTCACTCCTTCTCCCATGACCCTGTATCTGAAACATGTGGGCCCATCATCTGTCCACTCCTCCCAGCTCTGCTTGCTCGGGCCTGGCGGGTCAGAGACGCGGGAAGACAACGTGGATAACGTGTCATCAGAACTGGGGGGCACAGGAGGGGTGTGGTGGGTGGCCTCACAAACAAGGTGACATCTGAGTCAGCCCTGGAAATAAACAGCATCTACCAAGGGGGCCAGGCCGGCAGAGGCTCCCCAGCTCGGGGGCCAGCGTCTCAGGTTCCCGGCACTCAGGGTTTCCCTGTCCTACAGCCAAGCAGGCCTTGCACGATCCCGGCGCTTCCACTTCGAGCTGCTGGAATCCAGCGGCCAGCTGGGTTCATTCACAGTCAGCCTGGCGGGCAGGGACAGTGACCTGGGCAAGGTCCCTATTGAGAAGGAAGTCACACCTCTTGGGGGCTTTCCCCCGTGGTATATCCTCTGAGGGCACACTGTCACCAGAGGAAGAGGCCTGCAGAGAGCTGTGGGAGATGAACCCCTGCAACGGGGTCAGTCAGCCAGGCAGCTGCTGAGGGCTTTAGGGGAGGCGGCCTAGGGGGCTGGTGAGCCTGCTTCTGTCTCCTTGGCAGAAAGGAGCCTTGGTGTCCTCTGTTCATTCATCAATTAACCAATATTTATTGGTGCCGGCCCCATGCCAGCCTGTGGGGACCCAGGAGGAGAAGACGGGGCCGTTCTCCCACCCCGAGAGTTTCCAGTGGTCCCATAACAGCAGCAGTGGTCTGGTTATCCACCACATGGTTTCGATTTCTCCCCAACTCTAGGGCTGGGGAACTTTTTAAAAATTGCAAACATTTTACCAATAAAGAAAATGAGGTCCAGAAAGGGGCAGGTGACTTGCATTTCTCCTACAGTTTTA
>NW_006921635.1:2687470-2688781 GCF_000298275.1 Orycteropus afer afer
GCATGTGAGAGCTGGACAATGAATAAGGAAGACTGAAGAAGAGCTGATGCTTTTGGGTTGTGGTGCTAGAGAAGGATGCTAAGAGTGCCACGGACTGGTAAAGGAACTAACCAATCTGTCCTGGAGGTGCAGGCAGAATGTTCCTTGGAAGAGAGAATGGCCAGACTTCATCTCACCTACTTTGGTCATGTCAGAAGGAACCATTCCCTGGAGAAGGGTGTATCATGCTTGGTAAAATGGAGGGTCAAGGAAAAAGAGGAAGGCCCTCAAAAAGATGGACTGACACAGTCGCTGCGATGATGGGCTCAGGTATAACAAGGATCGTGAGGCTGGCACAAGACCGGACAGTGTTTCCTTCTGCTGTGCTTAGGGTCGCTATGAGTTGGAGATGACGCAACGGCACCTAACAACAACAGCAAGAGGCAAAGAGGGGATGTCACTGCCAACAAGAGAGAACAGCTGAAGATGGAGAGGAGTGTGTCCTTTGACCTTATACCCCTGCCCTGGACCTCCTTGGCAGAGACAGCTGAGATGACAGGCTGAGAAGACTTGCCGGCAGAGTGGGCTGAACGCAGGTGTACCTACTGGCAGAGTTAAAAGAGCTTTGTAACACTTGCCCGAGCAGGGCAGAGGCCAGGCCGAGAGGCCAAGGGCCAGAGAGGCATAGCTGAGGACAAAACAGAGGGGAGACTATTGGTGTTCCTGAACCTGACACCTGACATGTACCCTGTTACTTCCCTAATAAACCCCATAACCATGAAAAATGAAAAAGTTGAACCTAAAACTACCATCTGAGCCAGCAAGCTCAAGCCTTTGTAGAGACCCAGAAGTGAAGGCAGGAACACCCATGGAAACCCGTCCACCCATGTTCCTGGCAGCCCTTTTCACAAAAGCCACCAGGTGGAATCAGCCTAACTGTTCATCAACAGCTGAACGAGAAACAAAATGTAGTCCATGTGGCCAGTGGACTACTACTGAGCCACACAGAGGAATGAAGGTCTGGTGCTCACCACATGGAACACGGATGAACCCGGAAAGCAGCATGCGCGCAAGGTTGGGCAGCTGCGGAAGGACAAACACTGTACGATCTCGCTTAATAAGCAAACACACAGAAACCAGACAATCAGCCGTTACCAGGCTGGCGGGGGAGGAAAGGAGTATCTGTTTCGGGGCACAGAGTTTCCGTTTGTGGTGGTGGAATGATATGGAAACATTTCCGATTTCAGAATGGCCGCACAACTTAAAGAACGTAATCAATGTCACTGAATTGGACGCACAGAAAATGGTGAACTGGTGTGTTTTGCTGTGTAC
>NW_006921635.1:2690741-2692241 GCF_000298275.1 Orycteropus afer afer
TCCCCCCAGTCCAAGGGTGTAATCTTGTTTTTACTTATTTCCTTTTCTACCTTTAGTGGGTGGTTTACCCTTCATTTCCCTGGTAACCACCAAAGAGTATTTTCTTTTTTTGTGAAACCCTTTTCCTGACTTTTTACAATAGTGGTCTCATACAATACATGTCCTTCCGCAACACACTATTTCACTGGGTGTAACAGCCTCTAAGCTCATCCGTGTTATGAGCTGTTGCGTAGATTCATCACTGATCTTTAACACTGCTAGTATTCCACTGTGTGTACGCACCATACTTTGTTGGCCATACTCCGCACCATACTCTGTTGATGGGCATTTAGGTTGTTCCCATCTTATCGCTATTGTGAGTGTGCTGAGATGAACATGGATGTTCATGTCATGGCTCTATGTCTCCACTATCTAGTAGTGGAACTGCTGGATCATAGGGTATTTCTATTTCCAGCTTCTTTAAGGAAGTGCCATGCTGTTTTCCACAGTGGTTGCACCATTTTACAGTCCCACCAGCAGTGTATGAGGGTTCCCGTCTCCACACCCTCACCAGCGTTTGTTATTTTCAGTTTTTTTTTTAACTTTGCTATTAGTGCTGGGGTGAGATGATATCTCACAGTTGTTTTGATTTATATCTCTTGAATGGCTAATGACCCCAAGCATTTCTTTCTGTGTTTGTTAGCTGCCTGAATGTCTTCTTTGGTGAAGTGTCTATTCATGTCCTCTGATCATTTTTTAATTGGATTGTCTTTGTGTTGTTAATTTGCCGAAGTTTTCCATAAATTTTAGAAGTTAACCCCTTGTTCAATATGTGGTTGCCAGCCTTTTATCCCCCCAATTTGTGAGTTCTTATGTCACTCTTTTGGTGAAATATTTCGATGCACATAAGTGTCTATTTTTAGGAGGTCTTTGTCATCTATTTTAAGGAGCTCCAGTAGCACAGTAGTTAAAGCATTCAGCTGCTAACCAAAAGGTTGGCAGTTTGAATGTGCCAGTGCTCTGTGGGAGAAAGACTAGGCAATCTACTTTCATAAAGATTTACAGCCTTGGAAACCCTATAGGGCAGCTGAACTTTGCCATATAGGGTTGCTATGAGTCAGAATCAACTCGATGTCATGGGCTGGTTAATCATCTATTTTGTCTTCTGGTGTTTGTTCATTTTTAGTTATGTTCAATAGTGTATTTATGTTCAGAATTAGAGCCCCGAAGTTTGTCCCTATTTTTCCTTGATGATCTCTATGGTTTTAAGTTCCACATTCAGGTCTCTGACTCAACTTGAGTTTGCTTTTGTATGTGGTGTGAGATATGGGTCCTATTTCATTTTCTGCCAATGGGTATCTAGTTTTGCCAAGGGCTGTAATTTTTACTGAAGCAGACTGCCCTATCTTTCTCCCACAGAGTGGCTGGTAAATTCGAACCACTGACTTTTCCATTTGCAGCCAAGCACTTAACCACTGCACCACCAGGGCGTTTCCAACTACAACGTTAATTCTTCTTACC
>NW_006921635.1:2693671-2695038 GCF_000298275.1 Orycteropus afer afer
CACCTGACTGCTAACCAGAAGGCTGGAGGTTCAAACCTACCAGCCACTCCTCAGAGGGAAGGTTGGGCAATCTACTTCCATAGAGACACCGCCTCGGAAACCCAAGGAGAGGCTATTATGAGTTGGATCCAACTCGACGACAATGAATTTGGTTTGGATGTAGCAACCAGGAGTCTTTACACCCCCTCAAAAGCACAGACATCTAAAATAATCAATGAACAAATGAAGCTTCTGCCAACACCCAGACCCTCTCCGCTGACTAAGTTTTCCTCCTCCCTTTCACAAGTTTCTGTGATCTATGTAAATGTGATCACATTATTAAGTTTGTTGATGACCTTATATTAAACATCTTTTTATTTTTTTTTTTAAATGAACAGCTCTCACGTTTGGAAATATACTGAAGACCAGAAAACCATAATGATATCCACAAGAATAAATTAGTCATTTGGGGCCAGGTTGGTTTCAGCACTTGTCAGTTGTCATAAACCCTGGTGCTCCCCGATTTAATGACCACTTTGCATTGTCATTCACAAGCGTAAAGGTTACACGGTCCCCCAGGTTTATTCTACTTCAAAACGAAAGCTGTTGCAGACTGCGTGTGCTAACTTGATTTGAAAGCAACTGCAGAAGTCAGAGCTTTCTACAGAGAGAAGTGGACCGACTCTGGCTAATGGCAGCCACAAATGTCACCATACGGCTGGGGTGGGGGGTGGGGTGTCCCTTGGGTTTTCTTTAGCATCTGGGGTAGAATTTTTTTCTGCCATTTCGTTCTTGCTTGAATTATTCTGGCACGTAAACTAATCTGTCCTTCCCCCAAGGTGTAAGAGCACCTTCGAGTTTGCAAAATAAAAAGGAACAGAAAACCGGAAACGAAGTCCCGCCCCCACCTCGTGTCCTCAGCACCAGCACACACACACATGGACCTATTATTTTACGTTTAAAATCACCTCCCCGGGACGGGCCACCCTCTCAGGGAGACGGAGGCGGCGCGGGAAGCGCAGGAAGGGGGCCCGGGGAAGTTTCTGTCAGGTTTAATAAGGGAGTGGGAGCCTGTTTACGCGTGGGCCGGCGCTCGGGCGAACAAGTCTGGCCGCATCCGAGAAACTTGTCAGCCGGCGGATAATGGGGCAGCGCCCGGGAAAAGGAAGCCGGGAGCTTCTTTGAAGGAAACGCACTGCTTCCCTGAGCTGGCGACCTTATTTCTCAAGGACCGAGAGAAGGTGGCAGGGGCCGGTCTGCAGGGCCCGGGCAGGGAGGGGCGCGGCTGGGCCGGAGACAGGCGTCCGGGCTGCACCTGGGCCGACCACCCGGGCCCCGGAGCTCGGCGCGCGGCTTCCGGTTCACCTGCGCGCACGGCCGTGAGGGCG
>NW_006921635.1:2695968-2702563 GCF_000298275.1 Orycteropus afer afer
TTTTTTTTTTTTTTAATTTAGCACTGGCTTGCTCCTGGTTACTGGTCTCGAGACTGATTCTTTACAGAGCCTATCTCCGCCCTGTGTATGCTCCACGACCACTGCTGTTTTGTCTCTGCAGCTCTGGTGGCGTAGTGCCTAAGGCATTTGACTGCTCACTAGAAGGCTGGTGGGTCAAACCCACCAGCCACTCCTCGGAAGGACGATGGAGCAATCTACTTCCGTAGAGATACAGCCTCGGAAACCCAAGGAGGGGTCACTAGGAGTCGGATCAATGGAGGTAATAAAGGACTTCCCTTACAAAGAAAAGCTAATAATCTTGCAGTCACTGAAAAGCTGCATTACAGGAATAACTATAGCTAAAATGTATTGAATCTTATGATTTGCCAGCCACTGGGCTCAGCCCTTAGCGCGCGTGATCTCATTTGTAATCCTCAGCTATGGCAAAGTAAAGGCTACAATGACAGGGTTTGTGTTCTCCACACCAGCTGTTTTTCAGGCTCCTTTTTCCACATGCAATGAAAGCAGTTCCCAAGTGGATTTAATACCTAGCCAGCATCTTGTAACCATGCAACAATCCCTCTGTGACAGACATCTGCCAGTGACAATACTGGCAACCAATGATGTCTCTTTTTTAATAACAACAGAGCCGATTCCTATGTGCTAGGCACTGTGCTCAGTGTTTGGCAAGTAGTATCCCATTTAACCTTCCTTAGAGGTGGGCGAGCTCTGGTAGCATAGTGCCTAAGACATGTGACTGCACCAGAAGGCTGGCAGTTCAAACTCACCAGCCACTCCTCGGAAGGACGGTTGGGCAATCTACTTCCGTAGTGATACCACCTTGGAAACCCAAAGAGGGGTCACTGAGTCGGATCCAACTCCACAGCAGTGGGTTTGTTTTTTGGTTTGGTAAAGTTGATGGAGCTCTGGTAGTGGCTAAAGCACTCAGCTACCATCTAAAAGGTTGGCGGCTCAAACTCACCAGCTGCTCTGCAGGAGGAAGATGAGGCAGTCTGCTGCCATGGAGATTTACAGCCTTGGAAACCCTATGGGACGGTTCCACCCTGCCCTTATACGCTCACTGAGATGCAATCCACTTGGATTCAGAATGGTTAAGGGCACCCAAGTTCACACACCTGGTTGTTGGTGCCTTCAGGGCTCAAGACGCAGACCTGCCCATCTCACGTCTGTCCTCTCAACAGCCATCACCTGTGCTGTACTTTGTGGATAATGACTTCTGACTGCACTGCCACAGGTGTGCTTTCTGGGGTCCATGAACACTTTGCTCACACACCTCTAATGTACCTGCTTATAGGTCAGGTTTGAGCTACCAGAAGATAAGGTCCACCCTGTGTTACTCATTTTTAAAGCCTCAGTACCTAGTGGGGGGCCAGGCTGTCACAATGTTCAGTAAATGCGTGTGACATGGAGGACTGCCTGAGGGCTGAAAAAGCAAACGAGGCACCCCTCTAACCTGGCACACTGAGACACCAGCTTAGGTTCATGGAGGAGTGTACGTGGGGCACACGAGGATGCAAGCGTCCCCACTCTTCACCTCTCAGACACCTCTGGGAGGGATACCTGGCTCCTGTGCTGGCTGTCACTGCTGGCCTGACCCGCGTGTCATCAGAACCAGGGTGCCATTTTGGGGTACCCTGAGGGCTTACCACCCAGATGGTTTTAATATCTCCCCCCAAAGATTTACAAAGGTCAAACATCTTAGGCCTCACTTGAAGGAGAGTCCAAGGTGACAAACAAGCGGGGCTTACATCACAGGCGCCTTACGTGGTATGTGTTGCGACAGCTACCGACTCACCGGCACGTACACGTTGTCTGGCCCGGTCGCTCTCCTGGCTGCATCTTGCACCATCCCAGCCTGTCAGGTTGGCAAATGCATCATGCTCCTTCCTGCTCCAGCCTCTGCACATGCTGGAGCTCTCTGGGACGCTCTTGCTCGTCCTGTTGCCTTGTTCCCATCTACTTACCTTTCAGCTATTAGTTCAGCTGCCACTTCCTCCGGGAAGCCTTCCCTGAAACCTCCACCCCTGGCTTATGTCTCTACTCTCTGCTGTCTCAGGACCTCCAATCTTCACTACACTCCCCAGCTTTCCACGAGCACGTGGGGATTCCTGGATCAGGGCCTGTCTCCCCTTGACTGCAGGTGAGGCTCACTCGGCTCTGCTCCCCCGGGGTCTCTGATGGCCAGCAGAGCGTTCCTGCAGAGTCGGTGCGCAGATCTTGTTCGTCGTGTCAGCTCTCCCGAGCAGGCACCTGGCTGACACCATCCCTTGTGGGAGTGATGAGCGGCTCTCTTCATCCGAGAAATGGCTCCCAAAGGCCATGCTGGTTTCCCACCCACCTTGCCAGCTGCCGACCCAACTGATGCATCTGCCTTCTTATGTTGACCTTCAGTCCACCATCATTAGGAAGAGGTTGCCAAGACTCGCCTAGTGAAAGCCTGCAACAAGGGTACCAGAACTGACCGCAGACGAGCTTTTCCAAAGAGGAACAGAAGGAAGAGCTGCAGGAGCAGCACGCAGCCCCAGGTGTTTAGCCCACGGGGGAGCTCAAGTTAGGAGGCCGGCTCCTCAGAAGCAACTGGCCCCTTACACCCAAGGTCCCCATCCTCAGCGCCATCCCCGAGACATCCAGAACCGGCCCACAGGCCTGCCCGCCCCCCACCAGGGCTCTGCAGGTGCACGTGCTTTTCGTGTTTCTGTATTAACTTGGTTCAGTCTGTCTTCCTTTTGGGTAGTTCTATGTCTGTTTAAAAGCCCTAGTCATAAATTCCACAATGCCCTTCCAACCAGTTTCTCTGAATGGCTGCTGTCATTTCCAGTATGATTCAGTTGCCTCCTGTTAACGTTGGTGATGAAATACTGACGAAAATCTAGTTTTATCTTGTGACTATTTCAAACATGCTGTGGGAATGCCTCTGAATGCCTCTCTTCGACCGCTCAAAGATATAAATAGGCTGAGACAGATACACTGGTAAAGTTACAAATTCCCATTTTTACAGGAGACGTAGACACTATAATCCTCCAAGCCCAGATATACCTAATCATAAAAAATCTTCAGCTTGTTTCAAACCCCTTAGGTCCCTGAAAGTCTTCCCCTTTGCACCTAAGCAGTGTTCAGTTTTACCAGGCACGCTGGGATGCAGCCATGAGCACATCATAAAGCAGCAGAGAAAATGTCCTGCTGTGAGTCCCAGGCCAGCAGTCAGCCTCTTGGGGACATGTGGGGTTTCCTCCCGAGCAGACACAGTTCAGACTCAGCCTCCCTGCTCTCCATCCTGCTCTTAGGAGCCAGCCGGAGGAAGCAAGCAAGGAACGTCCCAAGGAACATCCCCAACCTCTCCCAGCTTCTCTCTGCAGCACCCTAATTAAGAAGGCTAATCATCGGAAGGACACCGAAACCTTAACAAAGAGGTGTTGACTTGCACAACAGAACTCAGAACCTGCAACGCTTAAAAAAAAATCCCATTCCTGAGAAACTCAGTTTGCCAGGCTCTGCTTAAAGCTACTCCCGCTTTCACTTTACTCCTGTATAATAGAAAGAGAACAAAGGGAGTGAGTTTGCTTTACTATTAAAAATATGTTTTATTGATTGACGTGGACCACTTCTCATAGAAGAGAGGGAGGCACAAAGCGTATTTAAAAAATTAAAGTATTTTTGTCTTTAATCATTAAAGAAAATGCACATAAACTTGATCTTCGAACAAGCTCACGTTTGTATGAGTAGACGAGACTACAGAGCCAGACAAGATGGGGAGCCGCCCGGAGCTTGGACAGAGCTGTGCAACTGGACAGACCTCAACTGCCAGTAACCAGGGGCAGATTTTCCAGTTAAAAGCACTGTGTACCTTATCTTTGGTCAGTCTCTTCACATAGCAAAGCAGAGCTACAACCATAGAAGAGACCATTTCTCATACTGCGGTGCTACCTGGTGAGCGACTGGTTATAATTTAAATGTGCCAACAGGCTTAAAACATGCAGGGAGTCACAGAGCATCTCGTGTTGTGAATTACCAAAGACAGGTGCTCCCAAGCTGACAGCCACACGTTTCAAGGCCTCCTCTCCTCCAGGACTTCACTGCAGCTCACGTCTTTACACAAGGGTCTCTCTGTTTTCTTCGCATAATTCCGAGTTTGTAAATATACAATATATAGTAAGGTCTAATTTGCAAATATATATCTTATACCTGAAAATGGTTAACAAAGGGAAAACAAAACAAACAAAAATGCATGGTTAGAAGACTGTCTTTGTGTTTCTGCTCCCCTTTGGCACCAAGGGCTGCTCATGAAAGATGAAGATCCTCTTCTTTTTTCAAGGTTAAGTGTCAGGTGTTGGCATGTGCTTCCTTCCTCCACACAGACGAGAAATTGGCCTCTGTTGGGAGGATGCAGAGTTAGTAAGGTCAAAATCAATAAGCGTTGGCTTTGTGCTATATGCTCCCAGTGTTTGAAGTACTAACTACAGAGGCTGACTCTCCTCAACACAAGCTCCTGCAAAGTATTGTGACTGTGAAAGTCTCTCTCAGCGTGGTGGTGGTGGTGGTGGTGGTGGTGGCGGCTCACTTAGGCTTGCTGCTTCCACAGCTCTAATGTTTACATTCAAAATATCAGAAATGACCAGCTCCCTTTAAAGTCCTCAACCTACATCTTGTAGAAACTCTCCACATGAAATGAAGGTTCGACAGAAGAAGTCACAAACCAAGCAAGTGCTTACTGGGTCAGCACACATTTTCATAAAGCTTCAAACCACGTGTCAAGACTCCTTCCCAGACAAGCACTCAGACGAAATGCTGAAACCTGAATTTTGATTCTGATCTTTAAGCTACAGCTACATATACCTTCCTTGAACTGAAAATTCTAGCTCTTAAAAACAGGAACTTTGGGGTCTGTATTTCCCTTATAAGCAACTGAGATTTTACTCAGATTAAATTTAGAAGGTATGTAAACTAGGTCACGTGAAAGAGAAAGAATTACAGCTCCAACAAGACCATGGCCTTGACCCTACATTATCAATGTTCCCAAGTTGACTATTAAAAACTAACTGATATATAAGGTGAGATAAACAAAGGTGACTTACCCATGACCATAATGAATACTGAATTTGACCAGCGTTTTCTTCAATTACCAGTTAAGGCATTTTTTTCAGCTGCCTCTTCTGAGACTTGTAAGTTCTACAAAACAATCCCTCCAGTTAGAAGTCGGGTGGAGGACTAAGAAACACTGAGTAAGACTAGACAGCAGTGTAGCAGAGACACCTTAAAGAGCTTAGGCAATTCGTGAAATACTACCCAGATCTGTTGGCTTCCTGTTTGTAGAGGCCCTCATTGCTTCTAATCTCGTAACAGGGCCCCTCTGTCTGCTTCACCATGTGCACTATTGGCTAAACCTTGCTATCAGCTAATGCCCGAATGTCACTGGCTCTTTGTCAGCCTGAATACAGACTATGGGGAGAGCCCTTAGTGAAAACAATGGTCATCAAAATGCAGTGACAAACTGCGTGCTGCATACGTGACTAGCGTGCGCTTAGTTTACGTGTTAGGTATTTTGGGAGATATTAAAAACTTTTTAAGAAAAAAGGAAGGGAGAAAGAAAGAGTGGAGGAGGATACCTGGACACAGGTAGATTCTTAGGTGGAGTACGTCAGCATAGAGGGTAAGCCCAGCTCTTCAGCCTCCTCCTCCCACTCCAGGCAGCCTATACCTCAGCCAGGCAGGGGTTACTCCAATTCCTCAAGTGCACAGGGCACAATACTTCTCACACTGCTGTGATGTTTTGTGTGTTGTTTCCTTTCATTAATCAAAAGCTCTCCCTCTGTATTTGACAATCCTACATATTATATTTTACTCATTTAAAAACTTTATTCTGAAAAGGTGCTCTGGTAGCATAGTGCCTAAGGCATTGACTGCTAACCAGAGGGCTGGCGGTTCAAACCCACTAGACACTCCTTGGAAAGAAGGTTGGGCAATCTACTTCCATAGTGATACTGCCTAGGAAACCCAAGGAGGCGTTGCTCTGAGTCGGGGCCAACTCCATGACATATAACAACAATAGTAACATTCTGAAAAGGGATCCACAGGCTTTTACTGTCCTGAAAACCCGTGCACTAATTAATGTCACCACTCGTCGGTCAGTGTGTCATGCTGTGGAGGCCTGGGTGTTGCCGTGACGCTGCAAGACATGCCACCAGGATTCAAATACCAGCAGGGTAACTCATGGTGGGCAGGTTCCAGCAGTGCTTCCAGGCCACGCAGACTAGGCTGAAGGGCCTGGCAACCTCCATCTAAAACAAGTGGCCATCTCGAAGAGTACGAAGGGATGGACACTGGGAGAAGGTGACTGTGGGGGGGGAGTGGGAGGGGAGCTGCTGCATTGTAAATTTTGGTCAATGACATGAGACAAATTGTATGTGAGCTGCTGCATGGAAAGTGAATTTGCTCTGTAAATGTTCACCCAAATCACAATAAAAAATTAAAGAAGAAGAAGAAGAAGAAGCAATGTCCCCAAGGATAAAGAATTCTTAGAATCAGTGATAACTTGGAAGGGGTAGAGTTGCTTGCTAACCCTAAAAGGCTATTATTC
>NW_006921635.1:2702663-2712563 GCF_000298275.1 Orycteropus afer afer
ATTTTGGTCAATGACATGAGACAAAGTGTATGTGAACTGCTGTATGAAAAGTGAATTTACTCTGTAAATCTTCACCCAAATCCTAATTAAAAAAATAAATAAATAAAATAAAATAAAACAAGTGGCCAGTGAGAGCCTCATGAACAGCAGCAGAGAACTGTCTGACAAGGTGCCGGAGGTGGGCCTGAGGCTGGAGGGCAGTCAAGGTACGACTGGGGCCGAGCTGCCTCGTCAGAGTTGAGTCGACCTTTATGACAGGGATGAAGCTTTTGGGACCTTCATTTGCTGATTAAGCATGGTTCAAAATGACAAGAAACACCTGCAAACATCCACCAATAATCAGAAGGTAGAATGCATGAAGGGTGAATCCAGGAGAACTGGAAGTTGTCAAACACGAACTGGAAGGAGGCAATCCAAGATGGCGGCACAGTCAGCGGTCTCATGCCGTCCCTCTTACAGCAAAGACCCAAGAAAACAAGTGAATTGGCTATCTATGACAACTTTGGAACCCTGAGCATCAAAGGGAAAGCTGAAGAATTTGACCGAGTGACAAGCTGGAGGAGAAACTGTACAGAAACAGTGGACACGGAGGAGTACAGATCACTGGCAACCTGCCTGCCAAACCTGCACAGTGCAACCATATTGAGACGAAGCAAGCGGTGTCGCCTGCCGAAGCCGCCATCACCTGGTGCAGCCAAGCAGGTGCAACTCAGCACCCAAAGCCAGAGTCAGGCAGGAGTGCTCCCTGCCCTGTGACAGTTAAGTGCACTCACCTCATTCCTCCTGCTCCTCCCAGTCCCCCACTGGAGGCCCGCAGGCCTGTGGTGCCCCCTACCCTACCCATCCAACCCTCCCCCCCTCTCCCCACACACAATCATGTTCCAGCAGCACCTACCACCAACCTGCCCACTGAGCCAGGGGCCCATAGACTGGCAATGCCCACCCCTTTGCTCAGCCACTTGTGTTAGGGCCTGTGTCTCAGTGGCACTGGCTTCTCTGCCCAGCCACTGGTGCTAGGGGCAAGTGGAAAGACCACTCACACTGGGGGTGCACAGACTGGCTGCTCCACTGGCCACTAGCACTGGGAGCACATGAACCAAAGCCACCTGCTGCTTCTGCCCCCTCCAGCCAGGGGCAAGATCACTGGTGACATACCCTCCCCCAAGTCATGCTGCAGCTGACAGGGGCATGCCTCCTAGTGGACAACTGTGGACTGAAGGCATCCCCTCTGCCTCACCCCCCACACTGCCCACCACCTTGCAACCACAGACTCATGCCCGTCCATTCCCACACAGCCCTGTCCCCAAAGACTGTCAGTGAGAGTTTCTGTACCACCCACCTGAGGACTGACGACCCAGATACCTTTTGCCTGACAACCCAGCATCTGGCAACACACATACACAAAACCCAGTCCAGTGACCAGTGAGAATGCTCCATGCACCTACACCTAGGTGACCAGATGGCCAGACATACCACCTTACCAGCAACATCAGCAAAATCCTCAGCTGCCCTGCAACACTAGCCAACAGAGATCCACACTCACAGACCCAGCCGCAGCCCCACCCACTCAGAGACAGGTAGTGAGCGCCCCAGTGCAGCCCAACTGGTGACCCGAGTAGCATGAGTGCCCCGCCTACTCGGAGATAGCAAAACGAAAGAAAACAAAAAGTCAAGACACAGCAGCATACAATAAACAAACATAATAATACCTTAATGTCTTGGAGAAAACAGACAATATTAAATCCATGAAGAAGCAAGACAAGATGGCTCCAGCAAGTGACCAAAATAAATAATCAGAAAACCTTCTGGAGGAAGAAATGGTAATTGATAATGAAGTCAAAAGACTCAAATACAGGATTCTCAAAGAGATCAAGGGAAAAAAATACAAACATAAACAAAATCAAGGAAAACACACAGAAAGCAACAGAAGAATTCCAGAAAACAAAACAAGAAAAAAATGACCAAAAAAAAAAAAAAACCCCAAAACAGACAATTAGAAACCATACAGAAACAAGAACTAGAAATCTAAAAGATTAGCACTAAAATTTCTGAAATAGCCAAGTGAACAGGAGATATGAATCGATGGAAGACAGGATCAGTGAAATAGAGACAAATCCCTTGACACTAATTTGTTAGAGGAAAAATCAGGAAAAAAAAAATGAAGATAAATGAAGAAAGCCTATGTGAGACATTAAAACAAAACAGCAAACTCAGTCATCAGGTTGATCCCAACTCACAGCAACCCCCGATTCTGTAAATCTTTATGGAAGTAGATTGTCCCATCTTTCTTGCGTAGAGCTGCTGGTGGGTTTGAACTGCTGACCTTGTGGTTAGCAGCCAAATGCTTTATCCACTCTGCTATCAGAGCTCTATCAAGAGGAAAAATATACGTGTGAATTCCAGAACAAGAAGAGGCAAAAACAAAACAAAAAACCCGAGTCAGAATTAACAGATTTGCTATCAGAAAACTACTTCCCTAATATCATGAAAGACAAGAAGACATCAATCCAAGAAGATCAATGAAACCCATACAGGTTAGAGCCCAAAAGAAAGCCATGAAGACACATCATAGTCAAACTTGCCAAAACCAAAGACAAAGAATCCTGAGAGCAGCTCAGTTAAAACAAAACAGTCACTTACAAAGGGGAACTAAAAGACCAAGCTCTGATTATTCACCAGAAACCATGCAGGCAAGAAGGCAACAGGATGTCATATATAAACCTTGAAAGAAAGTGCCAACCAAGAATTACATATCCAGCAAAACTGTCTCTCAAATATGATGATGAAATTAGGACATATCTAAATGAACAGAAATTAAGGGAATTTATAAAAACGAGACCAACTTTACAAGAAATATTAAAGGCAGTCCTTTGGACGAGAACCAACACCACCAGACAACCACCTGAAATTAAGACACAGGGCAGCATCAGCCACATACCATCCCAGATAAAGAATTCACAAAAATAAAGCTAGAAGACTGAAAACTGGGAAGCACAGTGTCAATCTGTAAACGATGACAGAGTCAAAGCAAAAAGGGGGAACAAATGGTGTAGTTACAGAACTTCCATGTGCAGACAAGCTAAGGAGATACCAAGAAATAAAAGACTGCTTTAAACTTAAGATAATCAAGGTAAATTTCAAGGTAATCACAAAGAAAGGTAACAAACTTTCTCATCAAAATAAGCAAGAAAAACATAAAGACACAGTAAATACAAAATCAACAACAAAATGCTCAGCATTTCTCAAGCTGCAAGAATTGAAAAAAAAATTAAAGACTTGAGTTGTGATATTGAAGGACTGTAAGAGCAAAATATTAGATGCAGGAAACATCAAAAGAAGATGGAAGGAATACACAGAGACATTGTATCAAAAAGAACTGGTCCACATTCAACCATTTCAGGAGGTGGCATGTGATCAAGAACTGATGGTGCTGAAGGAATACGTCTAAGCTGCCCTGAAGGAACTGGCAAAAAACAAGGCTCCAGGAATTGATAGAATACCCACTGAGCTGTTTCAACAAACAGATGCAGCACTGGAAATGCTCACTCATTTATGCCAAGAAATTTGGAAGACAGCTACCTGGCCAACTGACTGTTTTAGAGGTTCATATTTGTACCTATTCCAAAGAAAGGTGGTCCAACAGAATTTGGAAATCATCGAACAACATCATTAATATAACATGCAAGTAAAATTTTACTGAAGGTAATTAAAAGACGTTTGTAGTAGTGCTCCCTGCCCTGTGACAGTACATTAACAGGGAATCGCCAGGAATTCAAGCTGGATTCAGAAGAGAATGTGGAACAAGAAGTATCATTACTGATTGTCAGACGGATCTTAGCTGAAAGTGGAGAATACCAGATAGATGTTTACCTGTTTTGACTATCCAAAGGCATTCAACTGTATGGATCACAACAAATTATGGGTAACAATGTGAAGAATGGAAATCCCAGAACACTTAATTGTGCTCATGAGGAACCTATACATGAACCAAGAGGGAGAGACCCTCAAAAACAGAATGGCAGGATCTTAAAATCAGGAAAGATGTGTGTCAGGGTTCTATCCTTTCACCATACTTATCCAATCTGTATGCTGAGCAAGTAATCCAAGAAACTGGACTATATGAAGAAGAAATGAGGCATCAGGATTGGAAGAAGGCTCATTACCAACCTGCGATTTACAAATGACACAGCCTTGCTTGAGGAAAGCAAAGAATACTTGAAGCACCTACTGATGAAGATCAAAGACTACAGTCTTCAGTTTGGATTACACCTCAACATAAAGAAAACAAAGATCTTCATGACAGGAAGGTTTACCTATGGAAGGAAATTTTCTTTGTTGGTTACCAGGGGTGGGAGGGGAGGGAACACTGTTAGATAGGTAGAGATAAGTATTGATTTGGGTGAAGAGAAGGGCAATGTACCAAATATGAGTGATCAACATAGTGGCACTGAGGAAGAGGAACACATAGAAAGGTACATGGGAGGTACGGACAACAAAGATGAACCCTTTTGCACATACAATACTGCATTGTCAGTGAAGGCAAACATGGGTATACAGGTGGATAGATGGGTGGACAGGCTGAACCATTAGGTATGTCTATGAAGTGGGGAGTGTACCCAAGACCATGTATAGGGTTGGCAGACAATGGTTCTGCAAGTGTATTTGTATGATCTGTAAGAATTCCCAGGTGTATAGTAAAGCTGACAAGGGACAAGGGTGTAGTCACTTCTTAGTCACAACCAGCTAGCTACCCAGAGGGACTGAGTAGTTGAACCTGTGGTCTCAGGACCATAGTCGTAGGAGACGTCAAATTTAATTGGCAGAACATACTACACAAAACATTGTTCCCCTCCTACTTTGGCAAGTAGCAACTGGGATCTTAAAAACTTGCAAGCAGCCATCTAGAGGCAATGATGGGTCTCTCCTCGTCCAGAGCAAAGAAGAATGAAGAAAACCAAAAATTCATGGAAACAATTAGTCCTAGCGACTGGTACACCATGTGATCTGCAGCCTATACAACTATGAGACCAGAACTAGATGGTGCCCAGCTACCCATCAACCACTCGGACAGGGATCTACGAAAGAGATCTTGGATAGAGAGGGAGAACAATGTGGAACTCAAACTCATTTGGAAAAAAAAAGGGGGGGGGACCAGGTTTGCTGCTCTGATAGAGCCTGGTGGAACCACTGAGACTATGGCCCCTGTTTGCCCTTCAGGTCTGGAATTGAACCCACACCTTGGCTACCAGCCAAACAAAAGACAGGCATATAAGTGGAACATTTATCTGCTGTAGATACACTCCTTGGAGAGAACAATCATGGGAGAAAGAAGGGCTGTTTATGCACAGGGAGACAGCTCAGGGGGCAGGAGTGCATGGAGGGATGGACACAGGGAAGAGGTAACTGTCGGGAGGAAGTGGGAGGGGAGCTACTGCATTAGGGACTGTCGGGAGGAAGTGGGAGGGGAGCTGTTGCATTGGGGTAAATTGTAGTCAATGTCATGAGACAAAGTATGTGAACTACTGTATGGAAAGTGAATTTGCTCTGTAAACTTTTACCCAAATCACAATTTAAAAATAAATAAATAAATAGAATCGTTTTATAAAAAGATCTTTATGACAGGACCAGTAAGCAACATCATGGTAAATGGAGAAAAGATTGAGGTTGTCAAGGATTTCATTTTATTTGGATCAACAATCAACACCCATGGAAACAGCAGTCAAGAAATCAGACAATGTAATTGCATTGGGCAAATCTGCTACAAAAGAACCTCTTAAAGTGTTGGAGAGCAAAGATGTCACTTTGGAGACTAAGGTATGCTTGACCTATATGCTCATATGCAGAGAGCTGGATAATGAGTAAGGAAGACCCAAGAAGAACTGATGCCTTTGAATTATGGTATTCGCAAATCTGTCTTGAATTACAGTATTGGCAGCCAGAATGCTCCTTAGAAGCAAGGATGGTAAGACTTCGTCTCACGTAATTTGGACATGTTCTCAGGAGGGACCAGTCCCTGGAGAAGGACATCATGCTTGGTAAAGCAGAGGGTCAGCGAAATAGAGCAAGACCCCCAGTGCGATGGACGACACAGTGGCTCGACATGGGCTCAGACGCAACAATGACTGTGAGGACAGTGCAGGACCGGACGGTGTTTCGTCCTGCTGTACAGAGAGTCACTGTGAGCCAGAGCAACTCGACGGCCCCTAACAACAGCAAACCTGTACACACCACAGGAAAGGGGTAAGAGTCTCCGCAGATGATGCAGATACCTCAGATGGTCTAGACTGTGCAGTGTCACGTGCTTGAGTCCGCCCCACCCCAGCCAGAAGGGCACCTGCCAGGGAGGAGGTGGTGTGGCCAGTGGCACATCACTCCTCCTTCCCTGTCTACTTATTTCTCTATTCCTAAATTACTGGGTTGTTTTTTTAAAACTGGTGAAGATATTTACTTGGTTCAACAACCAAAATAATATAAAAAGGCATCATGAGAGGCCCTGCTTGCCCACACAGAGGACCATTTTGTTATCCTTCCATTGCGTTCTTGTATGAACACCTATGCTTAGCCTTCCCCTCCTCCTTTTACGTGTACAGTGACACCCTGCAGGGGTCTTTGAGTACCTTGTGATTTTTCTCATTAACAGATCCAAGAAATATTTTCACAGCCAGGATCTCCTTTGTTTCTGGCTGAGCAATATTCCATTGTGCAGACATACCATAGCCTATTCACTCAGTTCCCCAGGCTGGACACTTGGTTGTTCCTATCTTTCGCTGTTACAACACTGCAATGAAACACTCAGCTCTGCTATTTTACACAGAAGACACAGCTGAGAAGAGAGCCCCTGAAGAGACCATCGGTCACAGGGTCAGCGTGTCACAGGGAGAAAGAAGGTCAGTTGTATCCGTTTAGAAGACACTGCTAGCTTTCCCTGCGGGCTGTTAGGCCAGAGTAAACTCAAGCCACCAACATTTCAGTGAGCAGCTTCCTCGGGGTGTCAGGACCTGCTAAGACAGCCTGATAAGACAACCGAGGTGACAAAACCCGCCCAGGCTGGAAAGTCCCAGTAATAACAAACCTCCTCCTGTGAAGCCCCCTCATGCTAATTAAGTGCAGACCCGTGCCAACAGCTAATTGGACCCTGCCATTTCCTTAGTGTCCCCAATTAAGTCCTCTCTGTGTCTATAAGAATCTATCCCCCCTGCCCGGGGGTGCAACTTCTCTGGCCTTGATGCTAGGGCACGAGAACCTCGCCCAGGAGTGCTAATAAACTATTTCTCTGAAACAACTCCGTGTCCTGGTGTCTCGGCAACTCTGCATTACACCGGCAGCACTGACTGGCTCTGCCCACCGCCCCCCTACTCTGCAGGAACCTACTCCCCAGAAAGCCTCTGAATCAGGAGCCTCGCCTGTTGAAACAGATGGCAGAATCCAGCTGGAGCAGACAGGCTGCTCGGAACTTGACTCCGCTCCACTGCAAACATTAAGAATGTTCTACAAAATTATCTGATGCTTCCCTACCCAACTGTACCCCTTTAGAGAGAATAGCAAGGTTTTTGCAAAGCTTGTTGCCAAGTAGATTTCTCGCAATGAAACTTTGTTTTCCCGACATGTCTAGGATCTGTTAATCAATCCACTGGGAAATGCATTACATCTGGAGCTATTTCTTCCAACCCAATGATTCTCTGATTCTTGCGGATGGATGCTGACCAAGAGATTTGTCCACTTTTTATCATCTGCCAGATGAAAGGCTCGGATTAGAGATTTCTTAGGGGTATTTCTAGCTAAAAACTCTCCTAAACAAACTTCAGCGGGTTTTCCGTGTGTACCTGGGGTCACTGCTTGGCCTTTTTCTGCACTCTTCCTATCAGTGTGATTCAAGGTACTTACTGAGCACATTCTTTGTTGTGTCCTGTGCCAAAGCCTCACAGTGCTTACCATGGAGCAGGAACATGCATGTTATCAATTGTCACATACTGTGATAGGTACACACACACACAGAGACATGCTGTGAGGACAAACATGAGGGAGCTATCACAACCCTAACTGAGATGTCGACAGAGGAGCTGGGAGCCATGAGGGCAAGGGTCTGTCCGGCCCGACACTAAAGCACAGTCAGCCCTGCTACGACCCTTGTTTTAAAAGCGCGGGTTTGTCCCAACACAGCTGATACATAAGGCAATAATCAAGGTAGAATGGGGATCCTATTTGCGTCTGTGTGATTTCATCCATGAGAAACACTGGGTGGCACTCAGCCATTTAGGGCACACAACCCCCAACAGCCACCAGCCACCTCCGCTCTGTCACGTGTTGAGCCACACCCGTCCATCCACACCTGCATTTACAACCCTCCGATGACTTCGGACAACCTTCCTACCACTGCACAGAAATGCAGGTCTTTTCTAAGGTGAAGCGCCACACTTGTTGTATGTGGTATTTCTTAATCATTTAGCATGCGCAAAGCTGCCCTACTGGTTTTATTATGTTCCCATCTTTTTGCTGTTGTTTAATGTGGCACTAATACAGTTTTTCATGTCATGCCCTCAGCCATGTTTCCCATAAGCCCTGTGTGTTTGGTGTGACTGTACAGCATGGCGACTTTTGGGAACCCATTTGTCAATGTTATAGCAGAATCAACCATGGCTATCCCAACAACCACCATGGCTGGGCTATAGTAACTCTCCTTCACTGCTGCAGTGAATAACAGATCGAGCAGCCGCTCTCACAGCCGTAATCCTGAGGCAGTGATTCCTGTGATGTTTCAGGACATCTGTAGTAACTGTGATGAGACATAAAGCGATCTGTGATTTCTACTAGTGACAGGGTCACAGGTATTTACATACTGCTAGGGTTTGTTCCTTACATTCATAATGGAAAAAAGTGCTGAATTTCAATTTAAAAAAAAAATACACTCACTGCCGTTGAGTCAATTCAACTCACAGCGACTGTTCTTTGGGTTTCCGAGGCAGTATCTCTACAGAAGTAGATTGGCCAACCTTCCTTCCAAGGAGTGGCTGGTGGGTTTGAACCACCAGCCTTCTGGATAGCAGTGAAGTACCTTAGGCATTATGCCACCAGAGCTCCCAAATGTCAATTAGAGGGTAATAACAATAAACTTACATGTGATTTTTCCCCCACTGAAGTTCAGGGATCCCTGAATTCTATTAAACAATCTATTAGAAATCTCCATCCAATGAATAGAGAGAGACAGAAAGTAGGTATAAGTGATGACCAGGGTCAGGGATGGAGAAACGGGGGTGACTGCTGATGGGCTCAGGGCCTCTTTTCAGGGTGATAAAAATGTTCTGTATTAGGTAACAGTGGTAAGTCCACAATCTGGTACATTATACTAACAACCACTGAACTGTACACTTTCAAAGGGTGGATTTTATGATATGGAAATTATATCTCAATTTTTACAAATATTAAAAATGAAGAAAGGAAGAAAAGCTCTCAGCCAGAGCATACCCAGAAAAGTCACGACTGTCTGCTTGCGTTTTTCTCCCAGAGATGGGAAGCTGCATCCTCCCTGAATAAACTCACAGCACAGCAAGGCAGCCCCAGGGCTCCATCATGAACCAGTTCCTCTGCCCCCAGGGGAATACACTGTTTCATCACTGCCTCCAAGAGGGTCACCAGCCCAACATGGTCTCACCTCTGCAGAGCTTCTCTATGGCACACGTGGCATACTTAAAAAAAAAAAAATCACAATTTTGCAATCCTATTCTTAGGAGCTCTGGTAGCATAGTGCCTAAGGCACTTGACTGCTAACCAGAAGGTTGGCGGTTCAAACCCACCAGCCACTTCTCAGAAGGAAGGTTGGGCAATCCTACTTCCGTAGTGATACTGCCTCGGAAACCCAAGGAGGGGTCGCTATGAGTCGGGGCCGACTCGACGGCAAATAAC
>NW_006921635.1:2712663-2714192 GCF_000298275.1 Orycteropus afer afer
TATTTTTGCAACTACCTGCTTGGGCACATGGCATTTGAGTAGGTTGCAGAATGGTGAGTACTCTGGTTTTGGGTCACCTGTTGCTAAGGATTGAAGTGTTCCCCCCTCAAAGTATGTGTCAACTTGGCTGGGACACGACTCCCAGTACTGTATATTTATCCTATGTGCCGTAAATCCTCTCCTCTGTGACGTTAACGAGGCAGGATTACAAGCAGTAATGTTAATGTGATAGGATGCAATCTTCAGGATTAGGTTCTATCTTGAGTCAATCTCTTGAGATATAAAGGAACTACACAAGCAAGCAGAGATCAGAGAGATCGACTGTAACCAATACAGAAGAGCAGGGAGTGGAGCGCATCGGTTGGGCCCAGAGTCCCTGTGCTGGGAAGCTCCTAGACCCAGGGGAAGATGCATGCTAAGACACATGGAGAACTCCAAGGAACACCGGGCTCACAGATACTGACAGGAATGAGCACCTTCTTCCCGAGCTGTGAGCCAGCAGAGATAGAAAGCCTTTCTCTAGAGCTGGAGCCCTGACTTTGGACTACCAGCCTTCTATACTGTGAGAGAATAAATTTGTTTGCAAAAGGCATCTCTTTGTGGTATTTCTGTTATAGGAGCATTAGGGAATGAAGACACCTGTACTACACATACACTTAACTCTGACTCCACCACGATACCAATATGAAGCAGAACAAAGCCAGAAATGCCAACACGGAGTACGTCACAGAACAAGGCAAAGATGTCTGTTCTCATAATTTCCATTCTCTATCATTCAGGTAGTCTTAGCCAGACCAATTTAAAAAAAAAAAAAAAGAAAAGACATAAAGATTGGAAGAAGGGAAAAAACTGTCTCTTTTAACAGATAACAGGATAATCTACGTAGAAATGCCTTAGGAATCTAAGGAACATCGACTAGAACAGGTGAAATTAATTTAGCAAAGGGACAATTTATAAAAATTAAACACAGTCCTATATAGCATCAATAAACAACTGAAAAACGGAATCTGAAACACCACACATGGTGGCATCAATAAACAAAATATTAGGAATAAACTTAACAAAAGATATGCAAGACTTCTATGATAAAAACTATACAAACACAGTTACAAGAAAACAAAGACCTAACTAAACAGAGATACAGCCTGCTCATGGCTGTCAATGCTCCCCACCCTGACCTACAGGTTCCAGGAGATCAATCATACCGGTAGGCATTTTCGTAAAAACAGACAAGCTGATTCTTTAAGTGACAGGGGCCCGCTAGCACCTAGAACAGTTAAACAAATGTGAAAATGAAGAACAAATCGAGAGGAGTTATAGGACCTGATCACAGGACTTTCAATAAAGCTGCAGCAGTCAATACAGTGCGGTCCTAGTGTGAGGGTGGCAAACAGGTCAGGACATTGCGGTCCTGGTGTGAGGACGGCAAACAGGTCAATACAGTGAGGTCCTGGTGTGAGGACGGCAAACAGGTCAGGACATTGTGGTCCCGGTGTGAGGACGGCAAACAGGTCAGGACATTGTGGTCC
>NW_006921635.1:2714292-2715237 GCF_000298275.1 Orycteropus afer afer
GGTGTGAGGACGGCAAACAGGTCAGGACATTGTGGTCCCGGTGTGAGGACGGCAAACAGGTCAGGACATTGTGGTCCTGGTGTGAGGGCGGCAAACAGGTCAATACAGTGCGGTCCTGGTGTGAGGACGGCAAACAGGTCAGGACATTGTGGTCCTGATGTGAGGGCGGTAAACAGGTCAATACAGTGCGGTCCTGGTGTGAGGGTGGCAAACAGGTCAGGACATTGTGGTCCTGGTGTGAGGACAGCAAACAGGTCGATACAGTGAGGTCCTGGTGTGAGGACGGCAAATAGGTCAGTATAGTGAGGTCCTGGTATGAGGACGACAAACAGGTCAATACAGTGAGGTCCTGGTGTGAGGACAACAAACAGGTCAGGACATTGTGGTCCTGGTGTGAGGGCGGCAAACAGGTCAATACTGTGTGGCTCTGGATAAGGACGGTGACAAACAGGTCAATACAGTGTGGTCCTGGTGTACAGTGCAGTCCTGAAGTAAGGATGGCAAACAGGTGAGTGGGACTGACCACACAGTCCAGAAACAGACCCTCACATACACAGTCAATAGATTTGGAACAAAGGTGCCAAGTAATTCAATGGTGACAGAATAGGTCTTTCAACAAATCGGGATGAACAATTTTCTATCTGCAAAGAAAAAAATGAACTCAATCCCTATTCCACACTCAACCCAAAAGTTAATTCTAAATGAATCATACACCTACACCTAACTGTAAAACTTCTAGAAGGAGACCATATTCCCAATTTTGGATTGGTAAAGATTTCTTAGGATAAGAAAAGCGAGGTTAAAAAAAACCTGATAAATTGGACTTCATCAAACTAAAAAATTTCTGCTCTTCAAAAGACACTGTTAACAAAATAAAAAGACAAGCCACACCCTGTGTGTTAAGACTGGGTTCTCTAGAGAAACAAAACCAGTAAATTTTATATA
>NW_006921635.1:2716082-2718896 GCF_000298275.1 Orycteropus afer afer
GGTTGTCTGGAGTGGGATATAAGGAGCTCTGGTGGCATAGTGGTTAAAGCATTGGGCTGCGAACCAAAAGGTCAGCAGCTCAAACCACCAGCCACTTCACGGGAGAACAATGAGGCAGTCTGCTTCCATAAAGATGTACAGCCTCTGAACCACTATGGGGCAGTTCTACTCTGTCCTATAGGGTTGCTGTGAGTTGGAATCAACTCGATAGCAGTGGGTTTGTTTGGTTTTTGGTTGGAGTGGGGATAAGGAGGGACTCCCCTCAAAGAGCATGAGGGAAGTTTCTGGGGTGATGGAAATGTTATACACACCTGGATCTTGGTTTCATGGGTACGTATTTTGTCTAAACTTTTTGAACCAGGCACTTAGAGTGTTTTCATTGTACACAAATTATTCTTCAATAAAAATGCTTTTAAAAGAAATGTATTCATGTACTCTTACAGATCTCTTTGATTATTTTGGTTTCTAGTCAGGGATATATAAAAGTTTAACTCAATGACTTTCAAGTATCTATACACAGAACATCACCAAGTAATGGAAGTAATGGGCTCAAGTAAGGGACCTAGACTCATAAACTCAAAGCACCAAGTCCAAGTCTGACTATGCACATTAGGAAACTGGTACCCAAGTATCCTGATTCCAAGTCCAATGTTCTCTTTACTATTTATGTTGATGCTGTAAAATTTACAAAGCAAGTTAATACCATTGCCATTAAAATGTTGCTGTGCTCAGAAAAAGCTGTTAAAATTAACATGTCAGACATTTCCTGAAGGAATGACAGAATGAGCAGATTACCCCTTTGCAAGTCCTAATGAAATAATAAGCAGCTCTGTGACACAAAGGCTAAGTGTTGAACCGCTAACGAAAAGGCAGGTGGTCTGACCCACCAGCGGATCTGCAGGAGAAAAGACCTGCATTCCGCTCTCGTACAGATTATACCTACAAAGTCCTATGGGGCAGCTCTACGCTGTCACAGGTCACTATGAGTTAAAATCCCACAGCACCTAACAGCAACAACGAAATAACAGATCTAAACAATACTCGTCAAAGAATGCTACACTCATTAGGGGAACTTTATCGTATAAAAGGTCAGGCTAACAATCCCTTGAACTCACTGATATCTACCAGCCAGATATTATGAGCCTCCTGACATGACAGACTAAGGAGCTCTGGTGGTGCTGTGGTTAAGGCATTGGGCTGCTAACCAAAAGGTCAGAGGTTCAAACCCACCAGCTGCTCCAAGGGAGACAGACAAAGCAGTCTGTTTCCATAAAGATTTAGTCTTGGAAACCCTACAGGGCAGTTCTACTCTGTCCTATAGAGTCGCTGTGCCTCGGAACTGACTTGATGGTAGTATGTTTGGGTTTTGATACAACAGGCTAGAAAACATCACGAGTGAAGCAGGTGTGCCAAAACCCCAACTGAGCACAAGCTGACAGGAATTATGGAGGGCAGAGGAGTATGTTAATGATACAACGAGGACAGTCGGCAACATCTGGAATGTGGGACAGGTGACCTGGATTCTTCTGCAAATAAAGGGAGTTTTTAAAAATGGAAAGAAGGGGGAATTACTGATGATTAAAAGATACATCAAGAGACATAACCAAATGCAAAGGATGGACCATGGTTGGATCCTGATGTGAACGAACTGTAAAAAGACATTTTTGAGATAATGGGAAAACTGAACATGTATTAGTCATTACGTGACATTAAAGAGTTAATTTTGCTGGGTATAATAAGAGTTGTTTTAAAAAAGTCCTTATCAAAAAGGGAATTTATGCCTAGGGACCCTGCGTTTACATTTACAGTAGTACAATGATTCAGAAAAGGATCATGAGAGTGGCTGCACGACTGAAGAATGTAATAGATGTCACTGATGTGTACCTGCAGAGACTGCTGAAGTGCTGCACGCTCTGTTGTGCATATTTCAAGGCACACACAGAGTCAGAGATGCATACGAAAATATTTTTGAGGGAAATAATATACTGTCTGGGATTTACTTCAAATGCTTTAGGGAAAAATGGTGTGAGTGGGTTTGGGGGTTAAAATGAAAATGGCAGAGAGGTGATGGCTGCTGATGGTGGGTGACTGTAATCTTTTTACTTTTGTATGATAAATGTTTTATAATAACTTTATAATAAATATATTCTCTAGATAGTTATCTATAAAATGTTTTTACAATTTCCCTAAGCATTTATATTCACATGGCCCATGTAACTAGAAAGACATTCATATGAAGTAACATTTGAGCATAACTTTTTTATCCTCCTGAAAACAAGCGTGCCAACCCCCTTTTGTTAAAAAAGAAAGAGGTGCTCTGCCAGTGTTATCTGCACACTAGTACTCAGGGGAGTATTCAGACACTACAGACAGAGTTAGTACTGAGGGGAGTATTCAGACACTACAGACCAAGTTAGTACTCGGGGGGAGTATTCAGACACTACAGACCCAGTTAGTACTCGGGGGAGTATTCAGACACTACAGACCCAGTTAGTACTCGGGGGAGTATTCAGACACTACAGACCGAGTTAGTACTCGGGGGAGTATTCAGACACTACAGACCCAGTTAGTACTCGGGGGAGTATTCAGATACTACAGACCCAGTTAGTACTCAGGGGAGGTATTCAGACACTACAGACCGAGTTAGTACTCGGGGGAGTATTCAGACACTACAGACCGAGTTAGTACTCAGGGGAGGTATTCAGATACTACAGACCGAGTTAGTACTCGGGGGAGGTATTCAGACACTACAGACCGAGTTAGTACTCGGGGGAGTATTCTTCAGACACTACAGACCGAGTTAGTACTCGGGGG
>NW_006921635.1:2719431-2724313 GCF_000298275.1 Orycteropus afer afer
GGGGGAGTATTCTTCAGACACTACAGACCGAGTTAGTACTCGGGGGGAGTATTCTTCAGACACTACAGACCGAGTTAGTACTCGGGGGGAGTATTATTCAGACACTACAGACCGTGTTAGTACTCGGGGGAGTATTATTCAGACACTACAGACCGAGTTAGTACTCGGGGGGAGTATTCAGACACTACAGACCGAGTTAGTACTCGGGGGGAGTGTTCAGACACTACAGACCGAGTTAGTACTCGGGGGGAGTGTTCAGACACTACAGACCGAGTTAGTACTCGAGGGAGTATTCAGACATTACAGACCGAGTTAGTACTCGGGGGAGGTATTCAGACACTACAGACCCAGTTAGTACTCGGGGGGAGTATTCAGACACTACAGACCCAGTTAGTACTCAGGGGAGTATTCAGACACTACAGACTCAGTCTGAAGAACAGGAAGCACATACGTCTTGGTCACCACCGTTGAGGTTCTCAGAGCTGAAGGGGAGCAGAGTGCTCAGCTCCAGGTCAGACACCATCTGACGGGATTCTGCCAGCAAACGCTGAAGCTTACTTGTGGGAGAAAAATCGTCCTGGGAAGAGAACACAACGTAAGCATTCACGAAAGCAGTCCTTAAAAACGTTTACGAACCCAACTTCACAGACACAAATGTCAATGAGCTGGTAGCAGTGCTTTTCCCTCAGCTTATGACAAAGCAAAGCTACACATCCAATACTCGGATAACCCAGTGCCTTCATTCCTTGGAACTCACCCGGCTAAAGGATTTGACTTAAATAGAACTTACTGCTTATGGGTGGGCAATTCATTACATCAAAATCCTAGGCACTGTTTAGTTCTCCTAAATTAACTTTTCAAGGCCATAATTAGCATGTCAAAACACTTGCCAAATGGAACTTTTCTGCTGAACACTAAAAACTCAGAAGCTTTTTAAAATGTGCGATTATGCAACCTGAAGAATGTGGCAATGTCACGGAAACGCACATGTAGAAATGCTAAGATGGTGCACACTGCCATATGTATTTTCACCACAGTGAAATTAAAGAAAAAGTGTGGATGTATGCTTTAGTTTGCTCGTTTACTTTTTAATTTTGGGATCTGAGTTTTCAGCACGACCATGAGTGAATGCTGTTCTCAAAAGGGCTTCCCGTTTTCTTTGTCCTAGTGCAAAGCAATGATCACGCTGAACTGTCACCTACAAGACACCTGGCACAGATCCGCTGAATGAACCAATGTATCCGTGTTTCACAACCCAGGCACACCTGTCAAGCTCCGCCTCAGCCACATGCAAACACTAAAAGAGGGTCTCCCCGAGCTATAAAGGCAAGGGCTAATATTGTTCCTAAGCTTTGCCCCTTTGTAAAAATGACCAGCTTGACTGAGATATAAACTGGTGTACAATGAACTGTATGATGGACAAGTTCTGACATGTGTCATTCACGAAGCTACCACCAATCAAGATGGTGGACATACCCACCAACCCTAGAAGTTCTGGTTCCTTTCCACCCCTCCCTTCATCCCCAGACCACCACAAATATGTTTTCTGTTGCTGGAGATTCATTTGCATTTTCTGGAATTTCAAAAAAACAGATCCCATACAGTGTATACATGTCTGTCTGGCTCCTTTGCTCAGTGTAAGTACTGCTCTGTGTACAGGTCCTCATTTCATTGATGAGATGTGTGTCACTGGATGACTATGCCTGTTTGTTTCTCTACTCTAGTAAAGCATATTTCAGTTGTTGATAGATTTTTTATGCAGTTGGTGTGAACAATTATGTGTAAGTCTTTGTGCAAACATTTGATTTATTTCTCTTGGGTATATACTGAGGAGTGGAATGGTAGGTATATATTTAACCTTTTAAAAAACCACTAAAGTGTTTTCCAAGTGATTGTACTATTTTACCTTCCTACTGCCAACCTTTTGGTTAGCAGCTGAGAGCTTAACCACTGCGCCACCAGGGCTCCTTTTCCCATCGTCACCGTGTGAGCTCCAGGTGCTCCAGAGTCTACCTCATCAATACTTGGTATTGTTGACTTTTTAAACTTTACACTCTAACATGAATAAGGCAGTATTTCATTGTGGTTTTAATTTGCATTTCCATGAGTAATGAAACAGCACCACTGGTGCGATGGGATCAGACAAGATTCCCGTTCTTGTCACCTGGGGTCAATACCCAGACAGCACACACCTCTTAAGGAGCTCTGGTAGCATAGTGGTTAACACACCCAACTGCCAACCAAAAGGTCAGTAGTTTAAAACCACCAGCTGCTCCATGGGAGAAAGATGAGGCAGTCTGCTTCTGTAAAGATTTACAACCCTAGAAACCCTATGAGGCAATTCTACTGTCCTACAGGGTCACTGAGTCAAAAGAAGCTCTGGTGGCATAGTGCCTGAGGCATATGACTGCTAACCAGAAGGCTGGCGGTTCAAACCCACAAGCCGCTCCTCAGAAGACTGGCAATCTACTTCTGTAGAGATACCGCCTTGGAAACCCAAGGAGGGGTTGCCATGAGTTGGAAATGACTCAACAGCAGTGAGTTTTTTTGAGTGAGTCAAAACAGACTCAATGGCAGTGGGGAATGAGTAGTTAAGGTCCTTGGGTGGTCCAAATGGTTTGTGCTCAACTGCTAACTAAAGGCTGTTGGTTCAAATCCACCTGGCAGTCCCATACAAGAAAGGCCTGGCAGTCCGCTTCTGTAAAGATTATAGCCATGAAAACAAACCCTACGGAGCAGTTCAGTTCTACCTTAACACGTGGAGTCTCCATGAGTCAGATCAACTCAACAGCAATAGGATGGCTTTTTAATGACCAACAATGTTGAGCATCTTTTCATGTGCTAATATACCTAATATACCACATACACACACACATACACCTTTGTTTTCAACTGACAGAATAGTTCTAGCTGACTGATTTCCTATCCTGAGTCATTATTCTCTAGGTACGACTGGCATATACCTCATTTGATTACTGTGCCAGTTTCACCTCATCTCTGTGTAATGCTAACAAAGAGAACCAGCACCTATCAATGACCTATTATGGACCAGGCCCAACATAACCTACATTAGCTCATTTACACCAAACAACTGTGAGGCCATTGTACATCTGCAGATGAAGAAACTGAGGCACAATGTAATTATATAACTTTATGAAGGTCATAGAGGTTAAGATCAAGAATAGGGATTGGAACCCAAAGAAGTCTGATTTCAAAGCCCCTGATCTTCCCTAAATAAAGTTCAAGCTTGTGAGTGGCTATCTAAAATCCAACTATTGGTCTCTCCTCATCTGGAGCAAAGCAGAGTGAAGAATTTCTAAGATGCATGGAAATACTTTGTGCAAGGGACTAGGGGACCATGGGAACCTCAGCCCACACAACCCTAAGACCACTATGTTGCCCAACAACTCAGAAAGGAATTAAAATTGGAGATCCTGGATAGTGTGGAAGAGAAACGTGGAATGAAACTGAAAAGTTATAAAAAAGACCAGGCTTACTGATCTGACAGAGCCTAGTGGAACCCCTGAGACCATGGCCCCTAGTCACCCGTCAGGTCTGGAATTAACACACTCCTGTGGCTTAACAATAGTCAAGCTATAAGGTGAACAACTGATACCAGGGAGGGGCACTCCTCAGAACGATCAACCACAGGAGATCGGAAGGGCAGCACTGGCAGGGAGAATGCTCAGAGGGCAGGAATGCATAGGAAAGCAAGACACAGGGAAAGGGTCACCACAGGAAGTAGGAAGAAGAGAGCAGTTACATTGTGGGGATTGCAATCAACGTCACAAAACAAGATCGGTATGAAATGTTGACTAGAATATGAATTTGCTCTGTAAACTTTCACCTCAACCACAATGCAAAAAAAAAAAAAAAAAAAAAGAGAGAGAGAAAGAGGAAGTTTATTTGAATTGCTTTATTGGTGACTAAGCTGAGATGAAGACCCTGTCGATGAGGAAGACTGTGAATGAAGTAAGTTCCTCAGAACTCTTGCCATGTAAGGACAAGGACGTGCACTGTAGCACGATCTGTAACATACCCTTCACTACCTGTCAGCAGGGCCTTGAACACAAACTGTGGTTTACTCAAGTCACCAACGACAAAGCAGCCAACAATTAAGGTGACCAAACTAGGTCTGCAGATGTCAGCATGGAAAAATGTCCCAAAACATTGATAAAGTTGGAAAAATCATATTGTAAAATGTTACAAACAGTATTACACCATTTACATACATTTTTAAAATTCATAAAACAACATACGGTGTGTGTGTGTCTGTCTGTTGCTGTTGGCTGCCAGCAAGTCGGCCCAAGTCATGGCCACTCCATGAACAACAGAATTGGACCACTGGGGCCCACAGGGTGCTTGAGGCCTGAGTTTCCTGAAGCTGAGCGCCAGGCCTTTACTCCTAATCCATCTGAGTCTGGAAGTGCCACTGAGATCTGTTCAGCATCCTAACCCCATGGACACCTCCACTGACGGGTGGTGGAGGCTGTGTGTGAGGTGCACGGGCCTGGGTCTCCCACGAGAAGGGTGAGAATTCTACCACTGAACCACCACTGCCTGTCTCTCTGTCGCTGTTCAAAGTATCATGCGTGGCAACCAATTTTAGAACAGCAGGTAACTGGGGGCTGAGGGGGGAGGAGACTTCCAGGAGAATGGGAAGCAGGACTTAGACTTTAACGTTTCTTGAAAAACAAAAACACAGCTAATCTGGAAAACGTAAGCATCTGTTAAATCTGACTGTGTGTGTGTGTAAAATATTTATGTAAAGGCATCACCGGAAGCTCTGGTAGCATAGTGCCTAAGGCACTTGACTGCTAACCAGAAGGCTGGTTGTTCAAACCCACCAGCCACTCCTCGGAAGGAAGATGGGGCAATCTAC
>NW_006921635.1:2724413-2737863 GCF_000298275.1 Orycteropus afer afer
GTAGTGCCTAAGGCACTTGACTGCTAACCAGAAGGCTGGTTGTTCAAACCCACCAGCCACTCCTCGGAAGGAAGATGGGGCAATCTACTTCCGTAGTGATACTGCCTCGGAAACCCAAGGAGGGGGTCGCTGTGAGTCGAGTCTGACTCGACGGCACATAACAACAACAACAACAACAACAAAGGCATCACTCACTCAATCAACTGGAGGGTGTGCAAGAAGCCTTGCCTAAAGCTAATCTACAGAATGTTTAAAGAAAACATAAAGGGAACCACTTTGACTTTGTAAAATCTGTCATCCAGAGGAGGAGACATGACCTGTGGCCCCCAGCCCTCTAGGGGGCAAGAAGGATGATAAAATCACACAGCCGTGCAGACACGGCCCAACCCCACGGGATGACCTACAGATGGCACAGTACTCAGGCCAGTCCTTCCCTAAACCTGAGGTCCTCAGTCTTCGGGTGCAGAGGAGTCCCTTGGAGGGCCTGTGAAAGCGCAGAGGGCCGGGACCTACCGGGGGGTCTGATCCAGCAGGCCCTCCAATGGGCCTGGGAAGGTGCATTTCCAGCAAGCCCCTGGGGGATGAGGCTGCTGGCCTGGAGGACACAACCTGAGAACCTGCTACTCTGGACCAGGGCTTCCTTTTCCCTTCCTTCCTTCAGGCTCTCTACGGAAAAAAACACACTGTGCAAGTGAAACTTTTTAAAATTAAATTTGTTGAACTGAAGCCTACTACTTCTATGCCTCATTTAATATCAGTTGGTAAGCCTACTGTAACGGACCTGCTCAAAAAAGGAGGAAGACAAGACTCATGTAAACAGCCTGTAAGTTGAGGAGAAAGTGCTCAACCCGGCGATGGTTCGGGAGCCTTCACGCCACAAAAATGCCAGCAGCTGACACACACAGTCGGGGACAGCAGTCAGGAGGTGCGTCTTGTTCTCTACCACACGTCAGAGCCTGCACCAGCCTTCTCATGGGAGGAATGAGATGTGACTGTCATCCTGGAATCCTGGTTAAGTCATGAATGTTAGAAGGTTTCTTATATAGTAAGTTCCCATTTATGTCACGTATAATACATCCCTCAGCACGTCTGTCTTTGCAGAGAGAGCCGTCTTTAAGTAAGCTCATTAGCATGGCAGCCACGGCTCACTGAAGACCGACTGTGGTCCTGCCAGAGTGTGTGTGCTGGAGGAAGGGGTGGCTGCAGTCAGTTTGGCAACATTTTCTTGATGCCTATTTTTGTGTTTGTTTTTTTTTTTCAACGAGATTGTATCAAGTTGCCAAAAAGGCAGTAAAATTTATTCTTGAAAGAAAAAAAAAAATGAGAAGACTGCAAAAAAAGACTGCATTAAAAACTGAGGAATGGCCAAATTTAAACAAGCTAACAACGGTACAACTGAAAAATTACCAACAGCTGGTAAGAGGGTGTGCTTGAGTAAGCTGGGTATTTCTGAGCTAAATACAAACCTTTTCACTGGGCAATGCTGCCTCCTGGTTGATCAACAAAGCCTTGGAAGAGTTCTTTTTGTCAGAAGAGGAGTCTGTCTCTATGAACTTCTCCTCTTCTCTCAAGGTAGAACTTGAAGAACCCAAGCACGAGGAATGATGGACGACGGTGACAAAGGGCTCACTATCAACACAAAGCCGAACACCAGCAGACGTCTTAAAGCAACTCAAACACAGGTCACCACTTAAGATCATCTCAATAGGACAAAAATAATACATTTCTGAGTTAAATACAAGTAAAACATTACAAATGAACACATACTCTTTGTGGGAAACATAACCACAGAATGCAGGCAATTTCCTCCCCCCAACACCAAAACAATAATAATAATAAAAAAAAAAACAGCAACAACAACAAAAACCATCAAGGTTCAAGGGACAGGACTGCCCAAAAAGAACAAAATGAACACAGTGTAGGGTTATGGGGTTAACCTCACCATGGACTTTCAGGTTTTCTGTTTATAGGACTGATGATTGTCAATGGTTTTAAAAAGCCGCTTCATTAAATAAGACCGGCTGGGGTAGCCTTTTCATTCTTGGGCACTCGGTATCAGGGAACCCACGGTTGGCTTGGTAAAGCCTGGGCTTCCCGCAGAGTCTGGTAGCAAAGCTGCTGTGGAGCAGGCTGGAGGCACCATCACCTGTCACCCACCCCGCCGCCGGGTACCAGTAACAAGGGGAAGCGGGCGGCCCGCAGCTGCCCCCCCCCCAACCTCTGCTGGTGGAACGGAATGGTGCTGGGAATGTGCATATTCGGGTCAGATAATGAAGTCGGTAAACAAGTTCTTATAATCTAAGGGGAAATAGGAAAACACAATTATCTTTTCTTCTCAGTCACGTGTTTGTCATGTGATATCACGGCATGTGCCCCTGCTGGCTGGACAGGCATCCACTTCCTGGGCTTCAAGTCAGGGAGGTCCAAAGGGCCTTGCAAGAAAACTCTGGCTTTAACTTTGAATTCCTTTCTCATGTTAAATTTAATATATGCCAACAGTACTCTTAAAGCAACCTGCCACCAGCTTCTCCTTCGTGGGTTGAGTGTTCTCAGTGAGTCCTGAACACCAGGCCACTAGCAACTATCTAAACCAGCTCCTTAAACCCTAGCATGGATAAAGGTCGTGTAGTGTCAACACCAACTGTTTCTTTCATTTTGCAACTGGCAGGATAAACACCTACATGATTTGTAAACGACTCGAGGTTCTAAAAGGGCCAAATAACAACCCACATAATATAAATACCAGTAAGAAATTTTAAGTCCTATGCAAGTCAGCGCAATGATTAAAATAAGGCTCTCAGAAATGTCATCCTTTCTCTAATTTAAGATTGAGGAGCGAGGCTTTATTTAAAAATAGCAGACATTATTATAGCACTGCTCAACCACAAGATTCGGCAATTCTAACAAGAGGAGGAGCCTGAAGGATGCAGCATGTGCTAATAACAAGTGCATTTTCTTCTCTAAAAAAACCAAGTAACTTTCACCAGCTTGTTAAATACAAATATTCTTTCTATTGTGTGATCTTTAAAAAAAAAGAGAGAAAGTTTAGAAGACAAAAAGTAGAAAACAAATATGAACTGAACCCAAAGGTGGCAGCAGTCTAGCTGTAAAAACACCAAATGCCAGCCCGGAAGTGCGGGGGTGGCATGAAGAGAAATCTTTCTACAAGGTCTAGGGAATGCGACGCAGACAGGAAAGAGTCAGCTGCCCACCCCACCCAGATCCCAGGTGGAGGAATGTTCCACAGCAGCATTCCACTGTGAACACCGACCCACCCATTTGTTGTTTAATCAAACATATTTGCCAAACTCATCTAAGAACCAGTCTTGTGTTTGAGAGAGACCTTTGCCTCAGAAGCCGCCTAGGCACCAATTTCTAACTGGAGTCGAATGAAAGTCCCTTTGTCCAAACAGACTCAAGTGTCTGCTGGAAGGTAGGGCTGACTTACTTTTCTTAGAGAAGAACGTGTTCCTGGTTGCTTAGTTGGCACTCAGTCAACATAACAACGGGCACCAGGGGTGCCTGCAGCCCTGCCCTTTCTGATACCGTGTGCACTCTCCCAGGGTCTGCCGATGGACACCGTGACTCACCTGGCTGAGGAGTTATACTTCGCTCCACTGACACGCTCAGAGCAGATGCACATGGACTTGTGCCGCACGATTCGCTCCACTTTACACGGCTTGAAGAGGCTCATCCACTGAACGTCAGACATGGTGCCTGGGGCTTCAACTACAAAGTTACTCGGGTGGCAGCACTTCGCGTCACAGATGTCACCTTCGCTCAGACAGGCCTCGTTGTTCTGGCAACAGGAGACCTCAGACCTGCCCCTCTGATCCTGACATTCAACATGCTTTTCAGCTGGTCTGGAGCCAGAGCAGGGGGCCAGGCCCAGGTAAACACTGAAGTCATGCCACTGCTTCCCATCAGATAGCGACGACTCAGACAGCTGTTTCTCTCGGTGTGGAAGGCCAATTTCAACCTCTTTCGGTGATTTTGCATGGATCTTGCACAAGGTGCTTTTGTTTTCAGGTTCAGTCTGTATTTTTCCTCCCAGAGACCAAGACTTTTGTTTCTCCACTGAGTCTTTTGTAAACAGAGATGGGAGAGTCATTATACATTTTTCCCCAAATGTGGTATTAACCTGTAGTTTCTTCTCTTTGCACACCTCGTAAGAGCTCTTGTCTGACCTATTTTGCTGAACCAACATGGTCTCAGATATCTGGTCCTTAACCAGTAACTTCTGATCTTTCTCCCTCTTAACATCGGCTTTTGGGTGGCTATTTTCAAGGTCTGATAAACACATGTCTCCGCTATGATGGCATTACAAAAAACAGAAGTTAAAAGATGGATTCAACTCTATCATCATTCTAAATACGTCACCCAAACCTCATTAAGTAGAGCTAAATTCTAGTAAGACTCATTTGTCTTAAGTGAAACACAAGGTTCCTCCTCCAGGAAGCCTCTCTAACCAGCGAGTCCACATTCATGCCCCCTTCTCGTCTTTGACTCCTCATGGACCACATCATGCAGTCGTCTTACTGTGTGTCCCATCTAACTGGTTATACAGCAAACGTCCCGTTATAACTACCTTACTCACTAATTGTTTCAAACATCCATCCTGCCTTCAAAACAGATTATTTCTTATGGGTAGAAGCCTTTTTTTTTTTTTTTAAATTCCTTTGACACCTAGGACAGCCTGTAATATGCATTAACTGTTCCATAAATACCTGTTGGTTGATTGATCTGACACTTTCTTTCCTAATTCCACTGCTTTCACAATAAGCAAGAGTTCACCAGGATTAGAAGGTGATACTGATTCAGAGTCCCAAGATAAACCGCTAAGCGCTAACCATGTAAACTGTACCATACTCATGACAAGACCAGCTACAAAATCTGCCGGACAACTTATGTAATATATACTCAGAGTGGATCTAAAATAAAAATAACACATATGCATAAATTCAGAACTATGAGCCTAAATGTGATAAATAAAACATAAATGTGATACCCCTTTTAATAACTCTTCCTCTAAGGCCTCATGTCACACATGTTCAGCTGTTCCAATCTGAAGAACGCCGACCCCTAGGAAAACCCAACCCTGTCCTTCTCTAACAGCAGGAGACATGTTATGTACTTAAAGGATGACCTAACTCATCTATCCCAGCGGCGAGGAGTCAAAAAGGAAAGAGCTGATCAATGAAGGGCAACAGCCAGCAAGAGGACTGAGCCGGTCTGCTATCCGCAGGCAGCTGCAGTGGCCGGGAAGCAGGGCCCAGTGTGACACCCTCGGCCGACTGCTCTCAGGGCACAGGTGCAGCGTCCTCCCCACTCACCTGCCTGTGGCAGCCACCGCTGCTTCCGACCCTCCCGCCCCCATGACTACTGATGTCCACGGACTCTGAATGCCATTCTCCCGGGGAAAAGCACTGCCGCCAGCCAGGCCCAGCCCCTGCGGGTGAGTCACGGCAAGAGTCCCTAATCCCGTGCCTTGTGTTCCTGTGCTTGGAAAAGCAAACGATGTTTATTTCACCATGCTACAGTTACATGCCTGCTGAATTAAACCACACCTCTTCTATGTCGTTGCTCAGTCCCCATCCTTTGACTCTGACTGCAGTCACTGACACTACTCTGGCACTTTCTTATGGGTACACTCCAATGCTACAAATCTTTACAATCCCTACATCTAACCAAGCACCCCAAAGCTTCTGAGAGTACTCAGTGAACATCTGCTGAGTGAACCATTTATCTGCAGTTTCCATACCAGCTCAAAGCCTTCTATCCAACAGACACACAAGTAATGTCTAACGAGTTTACTCTGACCAAGTGACCGAATTAGGAGAAAGCCCCAGTTCTCAGATCAGGCCTCATTTCAACCAAGGATTATCACGATCCTTCTTAGCTGACTCTACCCAGTCCCTACTGCACAGGGAGCAGAAGCCGGTACTGGCCCATCGTAAATCCTCCATAAATACTGACTGAATGAGGGACTGAAACACAATACGATATTAATAGCATCTTACCTAGACTCGAGGCCCTTTGGTTCCTCCATCTTTGAGTCATACAGCTGTACCAATTCCTGAGAATTTTCCACATTAAAGTGAAGAAACTGCAGGTCATGCTGTTGCTTGACGTAAATCTGCCCTCAGACAGTGATCAATCAGCATAAAACATAAGAAGAAAACAAAACAGAGCCAACAATGTGGCACTTTCAAACCCTAACATGGTGACAAGAGAAATACGGTAAGCACACCTATTTTTATCTGTCCTATGCGAGCACTAAGATCCCCCAGGACAACCAGTCTCCTAACCTTTGGTTACTAGGACCAAGACCTTATTCGCAGATGGTAAGCATGACACACGTCCTCCCAAAGGTCCATAAAAACTCCAGAGGCATCAATTTTCCTGAGTGAATGTGTTTGTACTTCCTGCCTCCGGCTGGAGCAGCACACTCAGGACCTGCCTGTCCCAGGCTGTTTTCCCAAGTGAGCGTGGGTTTGTACTCCCGCCGCCCACTGGAGCAGCACTTGGGCTTACCTGTCTCAGGTTGTACAGTTCCGTGTTTGTCCGTTCCTGCTTTGACTTTGCAATGTCAAGTAAGTCATCTTTCCTCTTCTCTCTTTCTACTGTTTAATAAATCATTAAAACATTTTTTAATCAGCCATATTATGAACACACATCTCTCCATGCCCAGCAACTTAATGCTCAGCTAACGTTTGTTTCCCTCATTCCTGAGTTAAAAACTGTGATGGGCTGGCTTGGAAGAGCTCACTCGCATCTCTCTGTCTCACTGGATTCTCCATCAAACGGGAAAACTCATGATATAATTAATGCTAAGTTAGAAAAAGATTCCAAATTCTGTCAACTATATGACCCAGTATGTGTGTGTTTGTACAGAAAAAAAGTCTAAGAGCAAGTGTACAAGGCACAAGAGAAGGCACTTAGTTATCTCTGGATGGGAGCATTACCGACCACTCCTCTTCCTCTTTCTTTCAGGGGGTGGGGAGAGCAGGGATTTCCAAATCTCTGTAATTAATGTATATTTATTTTCACATTATATAGGTAACTTACAAATGCATTTTTGTTGCCACAAAAATTGTTCTATTGATACAATTTATACTGTATTGATATAGTTCTACTGACTGTATTACCTTTGATAGAAAAAAAAACTGACCACTCTCGGTCCCTACTACTCTGACCATTATGCAACTCTGGCCTGCATTCTCACGGGCCAGGGCCACAAGATGCCCGCAGGGAGGCAGACTTTACTGCCATTTTCATAAAGGCCCAGCACTCCCTTCAAGACTTTCTACTTCATCCTTTAGAATTTTCTCTCATGAATTCTTAAAATTACTTTTATTGTTGTTGTTGAGAACGAACAGAGAGGAACACATATCAACGCAACATGGACAAACTGGTGACCCCGACTGCAACCATCCTCTCCCTCCTTTTCCAAGTTGTTCCTCCCCCAGTAACATACATCCACTGCCCCTTAAGTCTCCTACCTAACCTTTCGAGTTCCTGTTGTCAGTTTCACCCTGTATAATATAGTGCTTTTAAGCAAATAATGTGCACGTTATACTTCTTTTTGCCAACCTCACCATCTCCCCACGTGGTATTTTCCTAGTGTGCTATGCTAAATGTATTTTCTATATACTGCTATTTCAAAAATTAGCATTGCACACTTACAATGCTAGGGGGAGGGTGTGGTTGGCCAAAAAATGAGTAATACGTCAAAATACGGTAAAAAGATCCTAGAAAAAGAAAATGCCCAAGGTAGGCTTTTTTTTTTTTCTTCGCAAGGCAGACATCCTTCACTATCTAAGCTAACCTACTGTTGGGTTTTAAGAAGATGTCAAAGAATATTTTTGGTTTAAGGTTTAAAGATGATCTCAGGGCAATAGTTTCAGGGGCTCATCCAGCCTCCAGAAAACTGAACCCTGGGGCTGGGGAAAGGCAAATCAATGTCATGGGGAAAAAAAAAAAAAAAAAAGGTTCAGAACTCAGTAAATGAGGACCCACAGGAAGGAAAGGGCTTGTATCAGGAACAAACATTAATATTATGCTTAAAGAGAAATTATCTGGTTCATACAGAACCAAGAAATTAACAATAAATGCTTCACTTTTTTGAAAAATCAATCCCTTTCTTAGAAGTTCAAACTAAATGACCCCTGAACTATACACAAACTGGTTTTAAGTAATTCTGATGCAATGTAAAGAGAAGTTTACAATTTCTATCTATGGTTTTTTTATAAGATGCCTGTTTCACAGGCCAGCTTTCTCATGGAGGAAGCAAAATAAAAGTATTTACCACTGCCGTACATTTGGAACCTCACCCAACATTCAAGGGCCGAAGTCTGTGCTTTGCTGTATGTGGACAGCTATCCGGCAAGTTCTGCTGTGGGTCACAGGGGCCCTGGCACAGTGACAGGGTGAAGACAAATGGAGCAAAGCCACCCTCATCTGAAACACTCAAAGTGCAGGTCCTTCCACTGTGCATTGCTGGTACCCACACTAGTCAAGACAATCTTTGTCCACAAACTATGGAGCCTGGACAAGCACAGTGAGAGCCACGGTGCTAGGCATGAACTACTTCTTTCTTCCTAGTCAACTCTAAATTGACTTCTTTGCATTAAACAACTCAGCACCCAAACCAAAACATACATGGTAGACGTGCCTCATTTAAACAGACATGCCTTGTTTATGTGGAGTTGCATTCATTTTACATGCATTCAACTATATGCACAAAAGAAAATAAATAAATAAAAAGGAAACCCAATTGCTTTAATAGTGGGAGTGAACCTCTCAGTGCACGTGCCCAGCAGTGACATGTAGAGAATCTCAGGCTCCCTCCAAGGGTCTCCACTCCACTCACCTTTCGTATTAATGAAGGAGCCCTGGTGGCACAGTGGGTAAGTGTTCCACTGCTAAGCAAAAGGTCAGCAGTTCAAACTTACCAGCCAATCTTCGGGAGAAAGATCTGGTGATTTGATTCTATGAAGACTGACAGCCTTGGAAACCCTCTGGGGCAATTCTACTCTGTCCTCTAGGGGCGCTGTGAGTCAGGATCAACTTGACAGTGGGGTGTCAGATTAACACCATCCTGACATGCTGAGTGGACTCCTAGTGTTTAAAGACACTTGCTTTGGGTATCACACGTCCCCTAACTACTTTCGTGCTCAAGGGTAATTTTAACTACATTTGAGTGTCGTTTTTATCTCTGACTTTAGAATAATCTTGTTTCTTAAGAGGCAACTGTACCACTGAGACTGTGGCCCTTAGCTGCCCTTCAGGTCTGGAATTGAACCCACACCTGTGGCTTCCAGCCAAGCAGAAGACAGGCATATGAGTTGAACATTTACCTGAGGTAGATACACTCCTTGGAGAGAACAATCATGCGAGAAAAAAGGGCTGCTTATGCACAGGCAGACAAATCAGGGGGCAGGGGGCACGGAGGGATAGACATAGGGAAGAGGTAACTATCGGGAGGAAGTGGGAGGGGAGCTGTTGCTCTGTGGGAAATTGTAGTCAATGTCATGAGACAAGTGTATGTGAACTGCTGTATGGAAAGTGAATCTGCTCTGTAAACTTTCATCCAAATCACAATTTAAAAAAAAGAGGCAACTGTACTGTAAACACAAATGTGTCTCTGGTTCAGAGTCCGAGGCTGGGTTCAGCAAATGGGGTCACAGGGCCTGTCTTCTTAAGAGGAAAACATCAAGAGCCAGGCACTCTCAGCTGCGTCCGGTCAGGGCAGCAGCCAGAGAAGATGCGCAAGGGACCCTGCCCAACACTGGCCAAGGGACACCACCTCTCATTAACTGGGGACCTCAGGCACTGAGCTCAGTCCCCGGGAGGCTCCATTTACAGGACTATAAGGATCCCCAGGTATTGTAAACAGTCAAGGAAAGGTTTACATATGGAAAGAAACTTTCTCTGTTGGCTACCAGGATTGGGAGGGGAGGGGAGGGAATACTGCAAAGATTAAAAATAAAAATAAAAAATCAAAGGATCTACAGGGGTTACCATGAGTCAGAACCGATCCAACTGCAACTGGCTTGGTTTTCCTTTTTAAGGACCCATGGTATGTAAAACTGTTACCATCTTATTTGCAAACCCCTGATCCACAGGGCAGACAAACAAATGAAACTTCTCTAAGCCTACAGGGAGCTCTGGTGGCTAAGCCTATGTGAAGAACTTCACCTTCAACAAAAGAAAAACAAGCTTTCAATTTCAAAGAAAGGTAAACACTGAAGACCTCTTCCAGTTTCAAATGAAATGTGTTAACTTTGAGCCATAGCATCTGACATCATATTATCAACATTAAGCCTTTTAATATTCTTTTTAGGCTTAATTCACTTCTGTGATTTAAACATATAAACCCTGTTTTAAGACAACAGTTTAAGATTATCTTCAGTAGAAAACATGTTCAAGAAATTAGCTTAGGAAATGGTTTAAAAAAAATCCACTGTATAAAATGGACTTGATACAGTATTCCTTTACAAATGCCATGTAACCCACCTAGGTGATAGCTAGTAGGATGCAGACTATAACATGATGGCTCACCAGGCAAGGAGACTGTTACAAATGATGCTGTAAACTTCCACCATTCCTCCCTCTGGCCTCCCAGAGCATCTGCACAGTATGAAATTATCTATAAGGACCCCTGGTGCTATAATGGTTAAGCAGTTCACTGCTAACCAAAAGGTCAGTGGTTCAAACCTACCCAACGCTTGTCGGGAAGAAAACTTGGCAATCAGCTCCCATAAAGACAACAGCCAAGAAACCCCTGGGGGGACAGTTCTACTGTCACCTGGAGTAGCTATGAGTCAAAATCAACTTGACGGCACACAACAACAAAAATCTCTGCGGGTCTATGCGCATCCCAGCCACTAGCAGAGTGCCCGGAACATACATGTGGATCCAAAGATCGGGGACTCTAACTGTAAAATTAAAAATATGGTAGATTCTTGGCAATGTAAGTAGCATGACTTTGAGACACAGTAAAACCCAGACACGAAAGAAACAGTGACCTCTAGTGGTAGAAAACCATACTCTCGCCAAATCCTCAGTCACTTTCAGATTAAAATTTAGGAAACCCACTTATTTGAAATTTTCTTTTCTTTTTTTTTTTTTTCATGTACTGGAATATATTCTCTTCCTTGAAGGCGAAGATTTGAAGGTAGATGTAAGTAGACCAAGAAAAAAATGTTAATTTTCCGGGTGTAACTTTTACCTCTATGGAAAGACACACTATAGCAATGAAAGGTCAATAAAATCCTCGTGGCTGGAAACATTGTTAGTTTACGATCGTGCTGACATTCAACTATATGCACAAAAGAAAATAAAAATAAAAAGTGCTATTTTTCCAACTTCAATAATCTATTTACAAAAACTGGAAATATACTTTTTGCAAAAAACAAAAAAAGAAAAAGAGCCTTGGTGGTGCAGTGGTTAAAGTGTTCAGCTGTTAACAAAAGAGTAAGTGATGTCAACCCACCAGCCACTGTGCAGAAGAAACATGCAGCAGGCTGCTTCCTAAAATCACAGCCTTGGAAACTCTACAAGGCAGTTCTATTCTGTCCTGTGGAGTCACTATGAGTTGGAATTGACCTCATGGCAAAGAGTTTGGTTTATCTGCAAAATTAAATTGGGAAGATTTGGCAATCTGCTCCAGCCAAGATTACAGCCCAAAACCACACGGTTTTCCTGAAGCCCTGAATTTCTGCCATCAGCATTATGTTTCCAGAGAGGTGCCATCACACACTCATGCTGCAAAGGCCATGGCACGTCACCTTACAGATAAGGATGGGAGGACTGGTCCCAAACCAAACCCACTGTCACCACGTCAATTCCGATCCTGTGAAAGCAGCTTGTCACATCTTTCTCCCACGGAGCAGCTGCTGGGTTCAAACCATCGGCCCTTCAGTTAGTAGCCAAGCACTTAACTCCTCCTGTGCCACCAGGGCTCCCTCTTAGGGTGGCATGGTAACAGCTTACAATGCCCTGCCTGTCCCTCCCCATCCTTCCAAGGGTGTTAAATAAAAACAAAATCCCAAAAACTCTATTCCTCTAGTCTGTTACAGTGGCACCTTACAAAGTACCAACATGTCACTACTTAATCACTTAAATGAGATCTCCATTTACCAGCGGGAGCTCTGGTAGACTAGTGCCTAAGGCATCTGACTGCTAACCAGAAGGCTGGCAGTTCAAACCCACCAGGCACTCCTCACAAGAAAGGTTGGGTAATCTACTTCCGTAGTGATACTGCCTTGGAAACCCAAGGGGGGTCGCTATGAGTCAGATCCGACTGGATGGCAGTGAGAATGGTTTGATTTTTTTAGTATTTACCAGTAAAAACCAGCTCATCGTGCAGGTAACTTCTCTCTTGCTTGAGGCGAATGATCTCTTCTCGTTGGTCATTATTTTCTGTTGTTTTTTCATTTAGCTCCTCTTTACAAAGAAAAGGAGAGAAAAGTCCTCAAATACTAGTTCCTTGGAGACTACACGCAATGGACAAACTTATCTCCTCAGCACCCCTTCCAATGAACTGAAAGTCCTGTCGGACCTACAGCTAAAATATGTCCATGCCTGACATCTCCCTGTGCCCCAGCAAGAACCCTGGTCCGAGTCCTCGCTGTCTCTCACCTGACTTGACGCCCTACTTGAGCCCGCCTCACCCACAGCCGCAGTCTGCAGAACAATCAGATCAATCTCCTACAAATAAACATCTGCTCGTGCATATACCTGCTCACGCAGACCTGCTCAAAGCCCACCAACGGCTCCCACCACGTTTAGGATGAAATGCACACTTACCAGCACACTACAAAGCCCTAAATGACCTGGGCCACCTACTGCCCTGTCCCTCCCCCGCCTCATTCTGTTTCTTAAAACACATCCCCACCTCAAAACCCACCGGGGCTTTTGCATTTACTGCTCTTTCTGCCTCTAGGGCTTTTGGCCCAGGTCTTCACCCAGCTGCTCTTCCCATCATTAAATCTCAGCTCAAACACAAACTCTTCACAGATGGCTTCCCCACCTGCCCAACTCAATGATTCTGTCTCCCTCACTCTCTATTCTATTACCCATTACTCTGTTTAATTTTTTATTAAATGTTACATTTATAAAATACCTAGAAGGCCATAAATGCAGACACAATTGACTTCTTTTGACTGGACTATCTTATTTAGGTATTCATAACCACTCGATAAATACTGACTGAGTGTCTACGATGGAACTGCAGATCCAAGAAAGGCCAGCCAACCCTTCTTGCTGTCAGGGGGCTTTGGCATGACTATGGTTTTAGCTGAGACTACAATGGAGGCAAAGTCTGTGATTTGCTACAATCAGGGCATCAGAAGCACAAGATTTCAGAATGCTGACGCTTTTCAATTAAACCAAAGAAGATAAGAATTGTGCAATTCTGGGATCTTTTGTTGTTGTTGTTGTTGTT
>NW_006921635.1:2741338-2746169 GCF_000298275.1 Orycteropus afer afer
TGGTGGCACATCAGTTAAGCAATTGCTTGCTAACTGGAAGGTCGGTGGTTTGAACCCACCCAACCGCTCTGTGGGAGAAAAGGCTAGCAATCTGTCCCTGTAGATTACATACAGGAAAACCATGTGGAACAGTTCTCCTGCCACATGGGGTCCCGAGAAGCAGCAATCAACTAGAGGGCCCCAAACAGCAGCAGCAGTCCTGCGTGTGACTCTGCCATCCCCCCGACAAAAGGGCAGAGTGCATGTCCCCACCGCTGGGCTACTGGTTCAGCTACAAGGCCTGCTTGACCCAGCAGAATGAAGAAGTGATGCATGGCAGGTCCCAGCCTGGGTCTTGAGAGTTCTCGCAGGTGTCTGCTTATTCTGCTGAATGTCTGCCATCCGCACGGGAACCTATGCCCAGGCTGGCCCAGCACTGAAGGCGGAGATGAACAGCCAACTCCCGTTTGCCCTCCAGATGCATAAGCTTAACAGACGCTTCTGGTTGTACACCACTGAGACACGTTTGGTGTCTGTTACAAAGCATCTATGAGCAATACTAACTGATGCTGTTGTTGTTAGGTCCCATCAAGGCAGTGACAAAAACAGTGACCCCACACACGACAGAACAAAACACCACCGACCCTGCGCCATGCTCACTAGCTGCTGTGCCCACTGTTGCAGCCACTGTGTCAAGCCCTCTCACCGAGGGTCTTCCTCTTTCTTCACTGCTGCTCTAAATTAAAGCAGGACTTTCAAACACACGCAATACAGTACGCAGCTTGCCCAACTCTGTTAATTATCTGACCGTTAACACAAAAGCTGTCGCCTAATTCTCTGTAGATGAAATGAGCATTTCGTGTTAGGATCTGTTATGGACAGAATTGTGTCCCCCAAAACATGTGGTGTCACTCCTCGCCCCATGCCTGTGGTTAGAATTCCATCTGGGAATGGGCTTTTTTTGCTCTGCTCAATGAGGAATTATTTACGTAGAGTGTGTCATATCAGTCTCTTTTGAGATATAAAAGCAGATTAAGCAAGCAGAGACGGGGGAAGACAGACAGTGCTCCCCATGAAGATCACCAAGGAACAGAAGCTGCAAAGAGCCAAGGACCTTCCTCCAGGGCCGACAGAGACAGCTCTCCCCTAAAGCCGGCGTGGCGCCCTGAATTTGGAATTCTAGCCTCCTGAACTGTGAGAAAATAAATTTGTTTCAAAGCCACCCACTTCTGTTACAGCAGCACAGACAACTAACACAGGACCTAAGGCCAGTGACAGACCTATGCTTTATCAGATGACTAGGAGACCTTACACAAAGAGGTACAGTCCCAAGATAAAATGCTTGAGTGAAGGTCTCTGCCTTACCTTTTAGTTTACTAATTTCAACCTTAAGTGCTTTTAATTTCTGCTTATAATCTTGCTTTTCCTTCACTATACTAGTCTCCACCATCTTGGCATCACGCAAGGCATGTTCCAACATTTTAAATTTACCCGAACAGTCTGCAATGTGATTGACTGCCTCGATAATATCTTTGTCCTAAAAAAAAAAAAAAAATTAAAAGTTGTTATTGCTGTTGTTGTTATATGCCGTCAAGTCGGCCTTGACTCATAGTGACCCCTCCTTGGGTATCCGAGGCAGTATCACTACGGAAGTAGATTGTCCACTCCAAGGAGTGGCTGGTGGGTTTGAACTGCCAGCCTTCTGGTTAGCAGTCAAGTGCCTTAAGCACTATGCTACCAGAGCTCATTATTAGATTTTCAAATTCCAACTAATCAGTAAGAAAAAATTATACTCATCAAGATCTCAGTGTGTGGCAGATTCAGTCTTAAGCACTTTTTTCATCTATTAACTTATTTAGTCTTCATAACAACTCTGTAAGGCAGGCACTATCATTACCACCACAAAGAAGATGAGAAAACAGGCAGAGAAGTTATGTCATGTGCCCAAGGTTACATGACTAGTAAGCCATCAAGGCAGGACTTGAACCCAGCCAATTGGCCCCAGAAACCATGCGTTTAACCACTACACATTACTGTCTCTCAGAAAATTTAATTACCTATGTTCTGGTTACCTAGTGCCACTCTGACAAGAAACATACCACAAATGGGATGGCCTTAACAAACAGGAGTTTATTCTTAAAATATGGACGCTTTACGTCCAAGTTCAAAGTGCCAGGCTCTAGGGGCTGGGTGAAAACCCCTCTCAACGGTGGGGTCCAGCTCTGCCTCCTGCTCCCAGTCCACTGGAGCTAGAGGTGTTTCTTCACTGAGACAGCTGCAGGCTGCTAAGGCTGAGAAGCTCCAAGGTTGACAAGTAAAAAGGCACAGTCCTGATGTTAGCAACCCACACAGAAGGGCATTACTTTGAGTCCATTTTAAGTCCCAAGGTCAGCACAGCATGGCAGACTGCTGAACAATGACACGGCTACATGCCGAGTCCAAGCATGCCATAAGCTAGAGACCATTCCCAAAGCTGTTTCTTGTATACAAGAAGCAGACCACATACCCAAAGCAGGTACTCTCAGCTGCTTGTGGTAGATCCCACCGTGGAGCTGACTGCCAGTCTCATCATGGGGAATAACTACCACCAGCTGTGCAGCCACTCAACCAGGCCTAGCCAAGTTGACACACAGGCATAACCACTACAACCTACAAAACCGTACTGGCAATAGGAGGACTGGCAGACCGGGTTTCAGTCTCTAATTACAGATGTCAAGTCCATGGTCCACCACTTCAGCCCCGCTCTTCTTTTCAGCTTGTTGAGGTGACAGGTTCCAAGACCTCATCCCATAAATCAAAAACCAAACCAGCTGCTATGAATTCAACTGCTCCATAGGGTTTCCAAGACTGTAAATCTTTTTTTTTTTTTTTTAATCGTGATTTGGGTGAAAGTTTATAGAACAATTTCATTTTCCATTCAGCAGTTCATACACATTTTGTTTCATGACACTGACTGCAATCCCCACAATGTAACAGCTCTCTTCCCACTTCTTCCCTGTGGCTACCTTTTTCCTGTGTCCTTCTTTCCTGTGCATTCCTGCCCATTCCTGCCCCTGAGCTATCTCCCCATGCAAATACTGCCCTTCTGTTCTCCCATGACTGACCATTCTAAGGAGTGCCCTTCTCTGGTGTAAATGCTCATCTCATAGGCCTGTCTATTTTTTGGCTGGAATTTAAGCCGTTGAAGTAAGTTTAATTCCAGGCCCAAAGGGTGACTAGGATCCATATAGTCTTGGGGGTTTCACCAGTCTCTATCAAAGCAGTTAAGTCTGGTCTTTTTTTATTCTGAGTTCCAAGGCGGTAAATCTTTACAGAAGCAGACTGCCTCACCTCTCTCCCATGGAGCAACTGGTGGGTTTGAACTACCAATCTTTAGGTCAGCAGCCAAATGCTTTCACCACTGCACCACCACAGCTCTTTCCTTATCCCATCCCTGCCCTAATCAGAATCTCTTATTGTTGAGCTTGGTATTTTAATTACAAAAAAAAATATGCTTGTTGAAAAATGATTCATACAACACCTACATGTATAAAAACATTAAGTAAAAGTTCTCTCCCTCACCCCACTCTCCAGGAATAACTATTATTAACAGGTTCTACCCCTGCCGAAGTAAAAGCATTTCTGCTATTACATCATCTATACGTTCCTGAAATAAATAAATAAAAAGGTCACATTCTGTAAATTGCACTCAGAGGACTTAAGGGTTGGGACAGACATTAAAAGACCCATGGAGCTTCGTGACCAGATTAGCAGCCAAGATGGACGGTCCTACCAAGCACACTACCACAGCTGCCTGTCTACTGGCATCCGCATCTAGCGTCACTGGTCATCCTTCTCAGCCCTGAGCCTGTGGTTCACGCTGCCTCTGGTAATAAGCGTGTCTTGGAGTTGTCCACCCATAACAGAGGTCATTTTCACCAAGATGAAAAATCTCATTCTGGGAGCACAATCTGCTTTTAATTTGGGGGAAGTATCTTTACAGCATCTTCATCAGGACTCACATCTTTGCCAGACAGTTTGACGGAAAGCGCAGCGTTTGCTGAAGCCATAAATTGGCCACTGACTAAAGACAAGTCAATTGATTTTATTATTTTCTCTTTAATGTTAAACTAGCTTGCCAGTAATCACTTCAAAATACTGATGCACTGGGAAAAAAATCACATATGACTTTGCTATTATACCAGCATTATTTCCCTAAGCAGTGGGATGCCAACCAAAAGATCAGCGGTTTGAATCCAGCAGCTGCTCCATGGGAAAAAGACGTGGCAGTTGGTTTTTTGTGAATACAGCCTTGGAAACATCATGGGGAAGTTCTACTCTGTTCTCTAGGGGTGACATGAACCAGAGATGACTTGACAGCAACAAGTTTGGTTTTTGGTTTACTGACCAACTACATATAAGAGAATTGGCATCAGACGTGTACTACAGTAGGAGATGGGACTGTTTATCACATGTTAGTGACTACATCAATTACTTGATTGTTACCAGTTTTTTGCTCCATTTTAAAGAGCACTGACAAGCAAGGTGACAGCCAATTACCCGAGACCTCATAATGAAAACCATGGAAGAGATGGACTTCACTCAAGCACAGCAGGCCATGGGACGCACCTAGGAGACAGCAGTGCAGAAGTGGAGTCAGCTCCCCTTCTCAGGGACTGGGGAAGTTATTTTAAACTTGTCTTCCTCATTTCAAAATGAGAATTTAAAAATGAGAACAACTTACACAATGAAAATTAGAAAACAATGCTTAAAGATTAAAGACAACTTGAGTAATTGGAAAGATGTCCCATGTTCATGGACCGCAAGACTTAATTAACATTGTCGAGATGTCAGTACTACCCAAGGCAATCTA
>NW_006921635.1:2747134-2747783 GCF_000298275.1 Orycteropus afer afer
TTAAGCCAAACAACAAACAGGCCTATAAGGTGAACACTTACGCCAGAGAGGTACACTCCTTACAACTATCAAACACAGGAGATTAGAAGGGCAGCACTGACACAGGGAGAAAGCTCAGAGGGCAGGAATGCATAGGAAAGGAGGACACAAGGAAAAGGTCACCATGGGGAGGAAGTGGGAAGAGAGCTATCACATTGTGGGGACTGTAATCAACGTCACAAAACAAAAACGTGTATGAATTGTTGAATGGAAAATGCATTTGTCCTATAAATTTTTACCCATATCACAATTAAAAGTTAAACAACAATATATAAAAAAATACAGCCACAGTAATCAAATGGCCTGGCACTGGCATCACAATGCACACACGCAAGTCAATGCATGGGCATCTGTTTCCTAAGTATTGAGTGGCCTGGCCAATGGAGGCGCTGTTCCCACTTACCTTTAACTTTATCATGGTAGTGAGCGCCTGTTCTCGAGCTTGCAATTGTCCTACCTGGGCAGAAAGGTCCACTAACGTGTTGCTGAGATTTTGGTTTCTAGCCTACAAGGGAAAATACAAAATCACTACTAAATGAATCACTTCAAAGCCTTCACTGCCATCAACAGCCATAATCTGTGCTCATTTCTCCACTTCATTTTATTCATT
>NW_006921635.1:2748538-2752069 GCF_000298275.1 Orycteropus afer afer
ACTGTAGGTTTTCATGAAGCTTGACCTCTGAGACAGGGTAATGCTATGCAACTAACCAAAATACTACAATGGACACAAGACTATGAGGTAGGCAGAGTTCATGGCATACAAAGACAAGCATTTTAAGTGGAAACATTTCATTTAAATTGAATTTTTGAAACAATCAGAATTCGGATAAGGAAAGCCTATTAAAAAAGAATACCGACCTCAAGGTCTTCAGAGAGCAGAGAAGCATGGGTTGCCTTCTGAGCCATTTCTTGAAGCTGTTGCTGAGTCTTTCGAAGGGCCACCTGGCATTCATTCTGATTCGATTCGAGGGTTTTTACCTTCTTCATGAGCGACCTGATTATTTCACTCCTTTTATGTAGTTCACCTGAGGGAAATGTCATCAATCATTTATTTGTGGTCCAATCTGAAGCTTAAAATGTATTATTTTCAAAATTAAAAAGTAAAAACTTATAAAAAATGTTTTAAAGGATAGGTTTTTTTAAGACAGTTTTAAAAATAAATGCACATGAAAACAGAAGTCACAAATTTATTTGTGTGCAGTTTAACGAATAATTATATAGGGAACATGTGTGTGCTGTGCACCACGCTGGCAGCCCTGAAGCCTCTTCTGTTGCTTCCTGAACACCATCGTTCCAGCTTCTACTTCTCAACCACCACCCTGATCTGAAATAATTTCTCTTTTCATTATCGTTTAACCACATCCCTAAAGTATACAGCTCCTTGAACTGTACATAATGGATTATACTCCATGAATTCTTCTCTGCTTTTATCGCTTAAGATTACAATCCAAAGACTTGTCCATGTTGCTGCATGTAACTCGGTTCATGTAATCACAACATATTGTCATACACAATCACAGGCTATTTCATGACGTGATTATACCAAAATTCACTTATCCATCCAGTACTGAAGGTCATTTGCTTTGTTCTCACTTTGTGGCTATCACGGCCTATGCTGCTTTGAATAGCTCTGTACCTGTATCTTGGTGCCCAGATGCAAGACTCTCTGGAGCCTTGTTACTTAAAATGTGGTCCAGGGCCAGCTGCGTCGACATCATCCAGCAGAATCATAGGCCCAGACATGTTGTTGTTGTTGTTTGCCGCCGAGTTGGCCCCGACTCATAGCGACCCCTCCTTGGGTTTCCGAGGCAGTATCACTACGGAAGTAGGATTGCCCAACCTTCCTTCTGAGGAGTGGCTGGTGGGTTTGAACCGCCAGCCTTCTGGTGAGCAGTCAAGTGCCTTAGCCACTATGCTACCAGAGCTCCCGTAGTGAATCATAATCTAACCTTAGCAAGATCCTTAGTTGATTCATATGCACTTTAATAGTGTGAGTATATTTCTAGAAGTGGAATTAATGGGCCAGAAGACATGCAGACAAGTCTCACAGGCAAGGCATGGGTATTTTTCTTGCTCCACATCTTTACCAACACCTAATTGCTTCTGCCAGTTTGGTAGATGGGAAATGGTAGCTCATTATGGCTTTATTTTGCTTTTCCTTAATGACTAACAGAGGAGTCCTAGTGAAACAGTGGTTAAAGCTCTTGGCTGCTAACCAAAAGGTTGATGGTTTGAACCCGCCAGCCACTCCATAGGAGAAAGATGTGGCAGTCTGCTTCCATAAAGATTACAGCTTTGGGAACCCAAGGCTGCGTGTCGGAACCGGTCACTATGAACCTGCATTTAGTCGATGGTAGTGGGTTTTTAACAACTAATGAGACTGAGAACCTAGGCACCCTTTTCACTCTAAGGGCTTTGCTTGACCTATTTTAATTTGCATCTGTTTGTTTGATTGTGAGTGTTCAAAAGTCTTCTATCTTCATTTAGACTAATCTCCTAGACAGCAGGGATTGTGTCCCCTGTTTCTTCTCTATCTCCCCTGGGAGCCTTTCAAATGTGTTCACATACAGATAGTAAGAGATGATGCTGCAAGTATTCTGACCTTCTAATTTGCTACAACGTTCTTCCAAAGTCAACACTTTCTGCCGATCCTCTTCCCATGAAAGCAGCTGTCTCTGATGTACCGCGACCATGTCATTGAGCTCTTTATCTCGATCTTTTAACTCTCCAATCAGCAGCTGCAGTTCTTTCCGCTGTTTCTCAATAGTGGACACCTCAACTTCTGATCCGATATTCTGCATGGAAAAAGTGGTTTCACATCAAAAGAAAACAAATCAATAACATAAATCAGCCAAAGCATGTTTTCCAAATTCTATCTTCTTTTGCTGCAAATTCTACCCAGTTAATTAATGAACTTTTTGTTCACTATTAATAACATGGCATAGAAATTATGTACATTTTAAAAAGTTCAAATCTACCATGTACTCTGCCACACCACATGCACCAAAGTAGGGAGTTCCCTGGAAAGGGATGGTTGGTGTCAGAATTGGTATTTTAAAAAAAATGGAGGGTGAAGACCTCCGCCTTGGGCTGTTGAAGCAAATAACGCTCTCCTCACCCCCTCCTGAAGTCCAAGGTCAGAGAATACCCCCACGCCATTGTTACACCCATAAATAAACAAAATAAAACAAGGCGGGGCGCCATGGGCAAGTCCATGTTAGTCCGTTTTCCTATAACGGAGTTTACCGTGAGGTAACTTAGGGGAGCAAGTGAAGCGCCGGTAGGAATCAGTTTCACAGATGCCAACCGTTATCATTAAACAGTGAGCCCCTACTCGTGCCTTTGTACCTGGACCGAGTAACCGATTTAGTTTGATTACGTTAAGAAGACAGGTGTGACGCGCAGTTTTCACTCCTGTACTTGTGGACTGTTTCAAATTGAAGCAGGAAGCGTTAAGAGCAACATTTGAATTTATCCAAAACGCACTGTTTTTTCAAGTGACCAGGGTTTTACTCGCGTCCAAACGCGCGCGACGAGCCGGCCGGCGCTCGGCGGGCGCGACGGCCGCTCACCTGGCGCCCGGAGAGGAAGGTCGCCGAAAGGTTCATAGGTGTTTCCTCCGCCCTAGGAAAACTCGGTATGGGCAGCGTCACCTTAGGAACGCCATAGGCGCGCCTGCCCAGAGCGGCCGGGGCAAACCCAGCGCCCCGCGCCCTTGGCCAGCCCACAAACTGTCTTCCCAACTCAAATGCGCCCGGCCCGCCGGACCTACGGCGTCGCAAAGGAACCAACCCAGATCTCGCGAGATCTCCGCGGTCGCACAGGGCTTTGTCCCAGCAGCCTCGGCCCCTCACAGCTCTACTCCGCCTGCATTTTGCACCTCGAAATTGGGGTCTCGGACACCCAAATTTTTATCTGAGATTTTAACGTTTCAGGGCTTCAGCACTGCCAGATCGTCAAAGAAAAGATTCTTTGCCAATACCCAGCGAATGATTAAACAAATTGAAAGCTATTTCTCTCCCGTTTGTGTTGCTCGCTCATTTTGTCTTGCAAAACTGTGCGCTCAATTCCTGGCACGTAAATAAATGAATGGGAGGGAAACGCCCACCCCTGGTAGTGACTAGCTACCGGGCACCCTAGAGTCAGTTCAGAACCAATAATCAGATAAAGAGAGAAATCCATT
>NW_006921635.1:2752729-2754050 GCF_000298275.1 Orycteropus afer afer
GCACATAACAACATTTTTAAAATAATGAATACAATACTACATATCTATCAGAACTACTTGACGTTGCCATCTGAATCATGGCAAATCTCATTTTTATAAAATCAAGTAAATAAAGCTGTTTAAAGGTTGGTTTCGTTTTTTTTTGCTGTAAGTACTAGACTAAAAACATTTATATAATGTACATTAAAGAGAATGTGTGAATTAAAGTCAATCCTTGGGCTATTGTTACATTTTAACCAGAGCTTAAATGATGCTGCATTTTAAATTTCAGATCAAGGAAAAAGATTCACACTTGACACACAAGGATAATTTTAATCCTGTATTTCTCTGCAGTAACATCCATTGCTGGCTGTATGGACTGAAACTACATTTGCCAAGAACTGTGACTTTAAGAAATCTTTTACAGGAAGTCACATGTGTTGATCCAAGCGACCAGCACCAGCAGAACACCTGACACATGCCAAATGGTCTTGCTGTATAAAGTGCCTTCATCAGATAATCTGATTTAGTAAAACTCCGCAAATGCAGAACTTTTCTTAACTTAGTCTTCACCACACATCTTTTTCAAAGACGGTAATTATTTTTTTAAACCTCTCATTCTTTCAAGATTTCCATTTGCATGACAATACACAATGGTTTTATGGGCTCTAAGTTTTCAAAGAGATCTCCAGCAATTTAAAATTCCACCATTCTCTTCAATTTGGAGCAGGTGACTTAGCCTTTATGAAAACAAAGTTTAAATTCCTTTAATGTACTGATTAAAATTGTCACTGTTTCCCTTATGAGAAAATCATGTTTCAATTGCCACATTATATATTGATGTAAATGATTTACAATTGGTTAGCAGAGTATTATTCATTGAATTCATAGCCATAACAAGTATCAGTCTCTCTGAAAGTCCTTCTATTGAAACAATGATAAAAATATAGCTAAATGTCCTTGAATTGTACTTGTAAAGAATGTTGAAATGGCGGATGTTTTGTTGTAGGTATCTTTATCACAATTTAAAATATATATATATATAAAATAGATTTGGGTCTGTCCCTCACTTAATATTACCAAATGTTTCCAAATACCCTTGGAAAATAGGATTTTAAAATATATGAATAAAATCCTGTGGATTGCCAGAAGAATGAACAAATCTGTCTCGAAGTGCAGCCAGCCAGAATGCTCCTTAGAAGTGAGGACGGCTAGACCTCGTCTCATGCCCTTTAGTCATATTGTCAGAAGGGACCAGTCTCTGAAGAAGGACATCACGCTTGGCAAAGTACAGGGTCACTGTAAAAAGGGAAGACCCTCAATGAGATGGATTGACACAGTG
>NW_006921635.1:2754687-2768753 GCF_000298275.1 Orycteropus afer afer
ACTGCTCAACTTTAAATCAGTAAAATAATCAACAGAAACGCTTCCCACAAAAGGGCCAGTGTTTCTCCAAAAATAAAAACTTAAAAGAGAGAAAAGTCAGTACCAAATGACCAAAAATTTTTATTTGACTAAATTCAATTTCATGCCTAAGCATGACAGTCTCCCCTGTTTATTAGACTTTGGCAATTAAAAAAAAAAAAAAAAAAAACAAGCAGCCTTGTACAGAACAGTGAAAATGCCAAAGACAAGGGTATCTACAGTTTTACTGTAGGATAAATATATATATATATCTATATATATATATATTTTTAAAAGGCCTCCCTCTCTTTGGCCATATCAACTCTCAGTTCAGATTGTTAAATACAGACAAATTTTTAAAATCACTTCTTCACTTCTCCAAGATCTTCAATGCTGTCATCATCCACCTGTAAAATACAAGTAAGTACATTTCATGAATTCTGGTATCGCATGAGAAAATATAGAAGCAACTGGTTTTAAACACGTATTTCTATGGATGCACGTGGTCACAGACTTACCTCTGGCCACTTCTCCTGAATGACATCGATTATGTCATCTGTAAAGTCTCCCTGGATGATGATTTCGTCCTCCCCTGTTACTGAGGCACCACAGGAAAATTTCTGAGCAAAAAACCTTTGTGCTTCTTTAAGATCAATTTCTGTGTTTAAAAAAAAAGAGTAAGACTGTAATTGGAATTGTGCATCCAAAATACTGTTCCATTTAAAAATTTAACCTGCATTTTACATTTATAAAACAGGCTGCTTTAATGGGCCTCATATTTCTTTCAGAACAAACTACCATAAGCAAGTGGTCTAAACAAATCATCTTATACATTCAAGGTCAAATAAAGCCTTAGTAAATAAAAACAGCATCACCCACACTACCCATAACTGCAATAGTAAGGCCAAAGAAATTCAGGAACATAATGACTCCTAGCACTGCATTCAAAGCAGGAGTGACATTCTTCTGTTTGGCCCCTTTCACAAAAGAGAATTTTACTACAGAGAAACAAAGCTTCGATTTATCATGGGCTCCAGTGACTGCTTTTCATTCTGCGTTGTCACTCACAGGGACCTGGTTTACATTTTTACCCCAGTTGTACTATTCACTTAAGGCCAAGTGGGCTCTGGAGCAGGGCATTCTGCTGCCACCCTCTACTGTCATTCCCAGAGCGGAAGGGCTACAGTCACCCTCGGCCACCAATCCCGCAGAGGACAGAGGAGCGGCATGGGCCGGCTTCACAGGGAATCCTACCCCACCTTCTCCATTCTATGTAAAATGAGCCTTGCCAGGAATTCCAGAAAACAAAAGGTTGTACCAGTCCCACCTGCAAAAGATTTTTTAACTTCTCCAAAAATCTGATGTTGAAGCTGTAGTTGAAAAAGCAAGCTCCCGTTTTGTTTTTTTTTTCCGTATTTTAAAGGAACTTGTAAGGCCGTACTCACCAAAAGTTGCCAGGCCACACACTCTTGTCACGTATTTCTTCTTTGCTCTGGGAATCTTGGCTATCGCTACCTTCTGTGGTACGGTCTTCTTTTTTTGTTTTATTTGACCCCTTCCACCTTCATTTATTAAGAAAGAGTTTGGCATTAACTGTTTTTGTTTTTCACATAAACAACTCCAGAACACCAAGTCTTTAAATTTGTTAATTTTCAAAAAGGACCAAAAATTAATTTTTAAAGTTGTTCTCCAATACAAAATTAGTAAATACATGTGTGAGTATTCATTCAACGAACATTTATTAAGTACGTACTATGTGCCAAGCAAGGAGCTCTGGTGGTGTAGTACCTAAGGCATTTGACTGCTAACCAGAAGGTTGGCAGTTCAAACCCACCAGCCACTCCTCAGAAGGAAGACTGGGAAATCTACATCCATAAAGATTCACCACCTTGGAAACCCAAAGGGAGTGGCTATGAGTCAGGATTGACTTGATGGCGGTGAGCTTGGTTCGGTTTGTGTCAAGCACTGCACTAAGGGCTGAGGACACAGACATGAACAGAACACAGTCCTTGCCTCCAGGGACTCTCAGTCTAGTGAAGGAAGACAAAAAGTTAAGACAGGACCCTGATGCCTGCAGCAGGAGCCATGGCTAAGGCACCACCCGGTGCCTCAGGACAGCCTGCTTCTGAGGACAGAAGAGGTCCCCTCGAGTCAGTGACATCTAAGCTGGGTCCTGAAGGACAAGGCATTGTCCTGGTGTAGGAAGAAGGGCTGAGGGTGTAAGAAAGGACACTCCAGGGAAAGGGAAGAAGCACAGCTTCATATGTGTCATGACTGAGGGGTGTTTACGGACGTGTGGCAGACGAGGCAGGGGAAGCAGAGAGCACAGACGAGTCACTGAGAGGCCAGCACTCAGCCCTGGTATCTGGACTGTGTCCTGTGGATGAGGAGAAGCCATCGAAAGACTGCAGGAGTGAAATGACCAGATCTATGTTTTCTCAGCATCACTCCGACTACATGTGTGGGGGTGGGTTTGTGAAGGAAAAGGCTGAAAGCAAGCCAGGGCGGTGGCTCTGGCATTAGTTCAGCAGAAATTAATCGAAAGCTGCCCCACAGCAGTGGCCACAGTCACGGACACTAAGCACAGGGCACAGCGAGTAAACAGGAACAGAACTCCGGACTGCATTCAAGGGGGCAGAGAGAGAGAAGCTAACATGGCTCTCGGGGTTCTGACCGAGATGACCGGTATAGACCGTGCGTCATTAACCAAAAAGTAGTAGATGTGAGATGGAATGCTTTTAGAAGAGCTTGGGTTTGAGGTGCCTGAGAGACAAGGCCAGGTCTACAGAGGAAGACTCAGGACTCCTCAGTGTAGAGCGATGGCAAAGGAGGGGAGGGGTGCAGTAAGAGCATGCAGGTAGAATGTGCAGCACCACAAGGTGAGAGGACAGGGACAGAATCCTGGGAAACACCAACTTTCCAGGGACAGAAGGAAGAAGTCTCGGCAGGAGACTGAGAAGTGAAAGAAAATTAGGAAAGAGTGCAACAGAAGCCAAGGGAGTGCAACACTTCAAGAAGGGAGTACAATACTTGAAGAGGAAGGAGATGCACCGCTTCTAGAAAAAGGGAGTGGCCAAGTGCTCTTCCTATTTAGCAATTACCGAGTCACTGGTGACCCTCACCGGAGGGGTTTCAGTGGCATGAAAGCCAGGTTCAAATGAACCAAGGAGCAAACCATGAACAGATGAGAAAGTGGAACAGTCAGTCTACTCTTTGGAAAGAAGACTGGATAGGAAGGAAAGAAGAAGAACAAGGTAATAAAAAGACATGGGTTCTTGGGAGAATATTTTTTAAAGATGGGCAGTCCCAAGAATCAATGTGATGTTGATCACAGGGGAGAAACACTAATGAAGAAGAAACACAAGGGGCCGGGATCCAGTGTACACACAGAGGGGTTAGTCTCAGGAGGGAGAACAGAAAGACAGGTACTCGCAATATTTGAAGGGTTTCTACTGAGCTGTCAGAAGTAATAAGGAGAGAATAAATCTTACATACATGTACTCACTCTAGTCAAACAGGACATACAGGTATTTTAATAATAAGGTAACAGTTTTAAGGTCATAAATAAGCTGGTGGGTCGCTTTTCATATGTATTTTGTTGTTGTTATGTGCCGTCGAGTCAAATCCGACTCATAGCGACCCCTCCTTGGGTTTCCAAGGCAGTATCACTACAGAAGTAGGATTGCCCAACCTTCCTTCCGAGGAGTGGCTGGTGGGTTTGAACCGCCAGCCGTCTGGTTAGCAGGCAGGTGTCTTAGCCACTATGCTACCAGAGCTCCTTTTCCTATGTATATACAGTGCAAATAAGCAAGCTGCCTTGGCTCCAAGTTACTGATGAAGCCCAAACCGCAGCACATCCGAGCACCTTCCTGAGACTGATTCCACCTCCCTCTGCATGATACACACATGCAATTAAATAACAAGTAGACACTCGTTTTGGGAACCTTTTTAATACTTGTCTTCTATCAAAGGAAACGTGCATTTATACAAATCAAAACACAGACTTCAGTCTTACCTCTCTTCTGCTTTTTCTTCTCTTCCTCTTCCCCGGCTGTTCCTTGACCCTCACTAATTCCAGCTTCTTGTTTGGGTGAATTTTCTAGATGTACAAATTAAATCCAAAAGCATTACCATCACTTCAAATACCCTTTAATGAAAGAAATCACCCTTTGAGCAGCCTTACACACAAGTTAGGCAGTTTACCAACAAGGGAACGTGACATTTATAAAGCATTTGACTTTACTGCTAAAGCTCTACTCGGCCCCTTGTGGAAAGCCATCATGGGGTCCAGAGTCTATGGAAAAGGAAACAATAAAGTCTGTAATGTGTGGAGATTAGGATTGTTTAGCAAAGTGAAAGCAGCATAAACTGCTCAGGCTCCATTGCAGTGCATATCATCTAGATACTCATTTTGTTAACAGGAAGTCTATCCTGGATAAGAGTCTCTTCCCCTTCCCCTGAAAGTCTCAGTCAGGTCCTGGGCACGTTATACTCAGGGCAGACCAAATCAACTGACTGCAACATGAGACAACAGTGCTTATCCGACCACTGACGTGACAGAGCAGTGACTGTCCAAAACGCCCTATCAAGTTTCGGGTTTGTGCCTCACAGAAACAACCTAGAAATTAAAGCCGCACACACTGGAGCAATGTTGGGGGTATTTAAAGCAGCCTATTCCCAACCTAAGGTGCCCTGGTGGGTACAGCGGTGAAGCATTCAGCTGTTAACCAAAAGGTCAGTGGTTCAAACCCCCCAGCTGCTCCACGGGGTAAAGATGTGGCAATCTGCTTCTGCGAAGATTCAGCCTTGGAAACCTTGTGGGGCAGTTCTTCTACTCGGCCCTATAGGGCTGCTAGTGAGCTGGGATCTACTCAATAGGAATGGGTTTGGGTCTATTCCCAGCCAAGGCAGTCCTTTCTTCCTGTTACTGTCTCCATTTTTACCAATCCGGTAAGGAAAAAAAAAAATCCACTGCCATCAGGTTAATTCCAACTCACAGTGCCCCTGGAGGACAGAGGAGAACTGTCCCATAGGGTTTCCAAGGCTGTAATCTTTACAGAAGCAGATTGTCTCATCTTTCTCCCATGGAATGGCTGGTGGGCTCAAATTGCCAACTTTTTGGTTAGAAGGCCAGTGCTTTAACTGCTGCTTCACTAGAGCTTCCTAATCTGGTAATAGAAGCCATCAATTTGAACAAATTGAGCGTATCTGCTCCCCTCCTTGGTCTTCTCACTTGAGGCACCAGCAACTCCACTCTCCTAGTTGCCTGGGCCAAAACCTTAGAAGCTACTCATCTTCATACCCCACATCCAATACATCAGGAAATCCTGTCAGCACTACCCCCAAATATATCCAGAATCTGACATCCTTCATCCTCCACTGCCCCTGTTCTGGTCCGAGTCATCATCATCTCCTGATCAGATTACTCAACAGCCTCCAATCTAGTCTCCCTGCTCCTCTGTTTGCTTCCCCTCCTGCCAATGCTTAAGATGGCAGCCAAAGTGACACTGCTGGAACAAAAGTCACACCTTATTATTCTTCTGCTCACAACCTTCCAGTAGCTCCCCATTTTACTCACAGTAAAAGCCAAGCCTTTACAACGGTCCACCAGGTCATACAAGATCTAGTCCCTCATTACTTCTCTGATTTCCTATCTTCCACCTCCTTCAATCAGTTCCAGACAGGATGGCCTCCTTCCTATATGCTTTTGCCTCAGGGCCTTTGCACTGGCCCTACCCTCTGCCTGAAATGCTTTCTCTGGACACCACATGGCTCTGCCCCTCACCTCCTGTTGGTTTTCATTCAAACATCTTCCCTGCTCCCTCTATCTACAATTTAAAATTCTTTCCCCAACCCTTCTATCTCCTTCTTCCCTACTTATCACTATCTAACATACTGACATTTCACTTATTTTGTTTCCCTTTCTAGCATTTAATTCCTTTAAGAGCAGGGGATCTTTTACTTACTGCTTTATCCAGCAACCTCAATCAGTGCATAGCACACAACAGGTTCACAGCAAGTAACTGGTTCAATGAATAAGTAAGTATGTACTTGCCCTACATCATTTACTTTTCTTCATATAAGCTGATACTTAGACTTATCCTGTCTCATGAAGCAGTGTGTGATTCTATAGAAAGAATTTTAATGCAAAAACTTAGAAAGTTTTTAAAATCATTTGGAAAAAAAGAAAAAAAAAAAGGGGGGGACCAGTTTTGCTGGTCTGACAGAGCCTGGTGGAACCACTGACACTATGGCCCCTAGCTGCCCTTCAGGTCTGGAATTGAAACCACACCTGTGGCTTCCAGCCAAACAAAAGACAGGCATAGCAGTTGAACATTTACCTGAGGTAGATACACTCCTTGGAGAGAACAATCACGGAAGAAAGAAGGGCTGTTTATGCACAGGGAGACAGCTCAGGGGGCAGGAGTGCATGGAAGGATGGACACAGGGAAAAGGTGACTGTCGGGAGGAAGTGGACAGGGAGCTGTTGCATTGTGGTGAACTGTGGTCAATGTCATGAAACAAACTGTATGTGAAGTGCTGCATGGAAAGTGAATTTGCTCTGTAAACTTTCACCCAGTCACAATTAAAAGAAAAAAAAAAAACAACCTTAAAGGGTTTTAAGGTTAATAGATATATATAACTCTGTAATATCCTAGTGGAGGAGGACTTTCATATTTTAAAAATAATGTCATCTGTACATTTATTTCAGGTACAAAAGCGTTGATGATAGAGGAAAAAGAAGTTCTTACCTACACTAAGTTTTGCAAACTCCTTTGGAAAATTCTTCTCTAACCATTGTCTACATTTAGCAACATCAGGCATATATTCACAGTACTAGGGAAAAGAAAAACCATAAATTTAACTGTTTAAAGAGTTACAACAGAACACTGTCAATCAACCAATACATTTTAATTAAAAATCACTCCTTTTACCTGCTACATAAAGAATGATGAAATTAACTACCTGCCTTCCTAACGACAGGACATCTGCACTCTGCCAGGGACCAGGAAATACACAAAAAAACGCAGAAATTGAAAAAAGGATGAGGCACCTCTTCATTATAGCAATTTATTTCCTCTCCATCAAATAGAAGGCTGTTAGAAAACGGAGCAGCACACACAGCATGTCTGCTTGTGTCTTCCTTTGGGCACAGGGGTGCCTCATGACATTCATGGCTTGCCCACCAAGCCTGACATAGAAGCTCATTATTACCAGAAAGTCTTGAACACAATTTCTGCTTTCTTCCCTCTGCTTGGTCATGTATATTTTGGCTTTAAGATTACTGTTTTGAAGGAAACCAAAGTCTCAAAGAAGAAACTAGTCCACAGGACTAAAAGCCCACATGAGCCATGGCCTCTTCTACTCTGTGACTCTAAGTAGTGTAACCGTTCTGACCAGGGACATAATAGAAGGTCCCATATAAAATGGAGGAGCTCTGGTAGCATAGTGCCTAAGGCACTTGACTGCTCACCAGAAGGCTGGCGGTTCAAACCCACCAGCCACTCCTCGGAAGGAAGGTTGGGCAATCCTACTTCCATTAGTGATACTGCCTCGGAAACCCAAGGAGGGGTTGCTATGAGTAGGCTTGGAAGACTCGACGGTAAACAACAACAACATATAAAATGATAGAAAAAGTAGAACAAAAGTCAAATTCCTGAAAAAGGCCAGCTCTACTGGACTCAGAGAGGCTAGAGGAACCCCCGAGACTATTGCCCTAAGATACCCTTTGACCTTGGAATTGAAGCTATTTCTGTAGGTCATCTTTCAGACTGGCTTATAAAATAAACAGTAGCCCCCATGAGTAATAATCTCCCTTAAATAACCAACTGTATGAGACTGAACTGTCAACATTTTACCCAAAAGCAAAGATGAGAAGGCAAGGAGGGGACGGGAAGCTAGATCAAAGGAAACAGAATGGAAATCAAGAGAATGCTGACCTACTGTGTAAATTGTAACCAATGTCATGGAACAATCTGTATAAAAATTGTCAAATGGGAACCTGATTTGATGTGTAAACTTTCATCTAAAACGCAGTAAGGTATTTTTTTTTTTAAAGATGACTCTTCTGTTTCATTAGCTGGCCATTCATGAGTTTCATGAAAAAACCCAAACCGCACAGCCAACTGTAAAAGATTTACACACGAGTCAAAGTCTAAAACATTCGTAAGACATAAAATTATTCCAAATCAAAGTTCTCTATACCCATTGTTGTTGAGTTGATTCCAACTCATGGCGACCTTATAGGGCAGAATCGAACTGCCCACAGGGTTTCCAAGGCTGTAAATCTTCACAGAAGCTGACTGCCGATCTCTCTCCCACGAACAGCTACTGGGTTCAAACTGCCAACCTTTCGGCTAGCAGCTGAGCACTTAAGCACTATGCCACCAGGGCTCCTTAAAGTTCTTTATAAAATACTGAAACTCTACTATTATGGAATGATAGAAAATGAAAAACAGGAGGAAAAAATACAATACAATAAAAAATATAATATGATAAAAAAAGAAAAGAATAAAACATTGGGAAACACTCCATCTTTATGACTTGAAACAATCTGAATCATAGTGTGAATTAAATTCAAATTGGCCCCATCTGTTCCTATTATTTTTTTTAATATCACCTTTACTGAAATACAATTTACATACAATAAACTGCCATTTTAAAGTGAACCCCCCCCCCAAAAAAATGGCCTCAACTGCCTAAGTTAGAAAAGAGAAGAACATTTTCAAAGGACTTACCTCTGTTGGTAATGAACAGACTAGAGAAATGGGGATAGAGAAGAAAAAAAAAAGCTTTGAAATTTCAAATATATACATACATATACAGGGCAAATCATTACTTTCATTTTAAATTGAAAAAAAATGCTTCAACTTTTTATCTGTAACTTTCACAAACCATGCTTTTCAAATGCTACCCTTTCATGGCTTTTTTTAAGGTAAACTCCACATAACTGTGATAGATACTACCTTAATTTTTGAATCAAAAGGAAAATGTCTCCTTCACTGTGATGTGGTGTTCTTCGCATAAACCTATAAATGGAATCTCATATAAGAAAACATCAGATAAACCTAAAGTGAGGGCCATTCTACTACATAATTGGTCTATATTCTTCAAAAATATCAATGTCTTGAAATACAGAGACTCAGACACTGCTCCAGATTAAAGTAGACTGCTCAACACACATGGAGTCTCCAAGAGTCCCAATCAACTAGATGGCAACTAACAACGACAACAGAGACACAGCAGTTGAATGCCACACATGACTTTGGATTTTTTTTTTTTTGGGGGGGGGGGGGGAGCCCATAAAGCACATTATTGAGACAAAGAAGAAAAATCTCAACATGGTCTATAAATTAAATAACAGTATTGTATCTATGTTCAGAGAGAGAAAGACCACATGCACAAATGTAGTACATATGGGTGGAAGACATCAGGAATTTTTTGTACAATTCTTGCCACTTTTCTGTAACTCTGAAATTATATGCAAAATAGTAATAACTGAATTTTGGTAGAGGTAAAAAGGCATTCTCTTGTTCGCCTTTAACATTTTCTATATATTTGAGTATTTCCATAATTAAAAGTTGAAATCAATGTAAAATGGAATTTTTAAACTTTTATACCAAGCAAACAGTCCAAAATATTCCAAGGAGTTAACAAAATAGGGCATTTCCAATTCACAAATTTCTGTATTAAAAATGAGAAGAAATATCCAAAGGAAAACAAAATCCTGAAGTTCCTTGTAAGTCTGGCATTCAAGGTCTCCCACAATCTGTCCCGAACCCTACTTCCATCCTATTTACACTATCCACCTTTCCCAATCCTACATAATCAAACTGTTAACACTTGCACTTCCTTCTCCATTCCAGACTTCCCTACCTCTCTTCCTCTGCTCCTTTGCTTGGTGTGTCCTTCCTTCTGCCCTTCTGTATCTATCTGAACGCTACTTTTTCTTCAAAGCCTGGTTCAACTGTTACCACTTCTATGAAGTCTTTCCTGATCCCCTACAACTGAGAGAAATCTCTTCCTTCACTTGTGCTGCCACTAAAACTACCTGTACCATCCTTTCAGCAACTGTCAACATCCACCCTGTGTAAGTTATGAAGAGACTAAATAAGAGCAGGGCCACACCAACTGACCATTCCTGCATGAAGCCTAGCCCAGGATCCAACATCACAGCTACTCAATAACTATCTGTTCAATGAGTATTTTTCTTTCCAGTCTCTGTAAATTATTAATTCACTGTGATGTGATCCATAGAATGCCATCATACTTTCCAATATTTTTATAAAGTGGTAGTTAGAAGGCATCTGAAAGGAACAATCAAAACCCATCTCTCCCATGGTTTTATTCAACTAAAACATAAGAACTACACTCCCCAGGGTTTTCAAGGCTATGACTTTGAAAGCAGATCACCATGCCTCTCTTTCTAGGTTCCCTAAATGGGTTCCAACCACCAGCATTTTGGTTAGTAGTCAAGCACTTAACCAAATTGTACCATCCAGGGATTCCAACTGAAAAGTCATCCTTAGATAGAAATGCAACTTTCAGTAGCTTCCACCTACTAGGGCTAGTTCACTGACTCCCTGAGACCATAAAAAGCAGATCTGATTCTTTACTCACATATTGTTGTTGTGCGCCACTGAGTCAATTTCAAATCATTGCAACCCTATAGGACAGAGTACAACTGCTCCATAGGGTTTCCTAGCCTGTAATCTTTATGGAAGCAGATCACCAAGTCTTTTTTCCTTCGGAGCAGGTAGTGGGTTTGAACAGCGGACCTTTCAGTTAAAAGCTGAGTGTGTAACCACTGCATAAGCAGGGTTCCTCTTTACTCTCATACACTTTCAAATTGAGATTGTCTTTCCACCAGTAACTATCATATAAAATTATAACAGGAACCTATATTCTGGGTACTTAATTAACATAAATGTACCATTTTCACATAGACTTAGTTGCACTCCTTAATTACAAAAAAATAATAAAATAGGGTTTCTAAAGGATAACATCTTCATTAAGCTTTCTAACTTTCCACTAATTTAACAGCTCCATGTGGTGAAATCCACCCAACTCACTCCACTCCAAGTGCATCCTTCAAGGGTCTGTTTGGTGCTTCTCTCCCCTTTCCTTTGAAAAACTCATATAATGCCTACCTTCAAACATCATCTCTATGGCTGATAGTCCAAATCTTTATTTCTTTTATCTCTCTGCTAATTTCAAAGGACTTAAATTCTTTCATTTGGATCAACTCAAATTCATTGCATTGGAGAAATGAACCCATCAACCACCTAATATTTCTCAACATCATCATCTTTAGTAGCATTCCAGTTCTTCAGCTATTGCAATTTAGATAACATGGAATTCATCTCTGAATCTTTTTCCTTTAATAGTTAGCACTTACAGACCACTTAGTCAGTTCTTGTGTAAGCCACTGTACCAGGAAATTTATAGAAATCATCTATTAGACCTAAGAAGATGTAATATGACCTTCATTTTACAGACTTCAGAAACAGGTATCTAAATCTTAGAGAAGTTAAGTAGCTTGCCCCAGATCACACAGCTGTTAAGTGCTGGAGTCAGCATGCAAACCCTGGTCTGTGATGCCAAGTAAACCAAATGACCAATATCATTAACAAAACTCAATCAACTCTACAAAGGTTTCTCTGTCTACATTTTTGTCCAGATATTGTACACTAATTTTATTTTACTACCAAAGATATTCATATGACAAGTTGCTAACGTTTTCAACTCAGTAACATCACTTCTTCTACAAGGTTGTGATAGCATTCACAATGCTGAGGTCCACAAGAACAGATAACTTTGATTTCTTCACAGTCCTAAGCATCTGAAACAATGCCAGGCACAAGTGCTCAAAAATATTCACTGAGTGAATAAATAAATCTAAGCCTTTTACTGCCACAAGTCTTCAAATTTTTCTGAAATATTCCCAGGTGCTAATAAAATAGGGCATAAAAAAATCCCCAACAAATACAGTATTGCTGTTAGGTGTCATTAAGTAGGTTATGACTTACAGTGACCCTACATACAACAGAACAAACCACTGCCTGGTCCTATGACATTCTCACAACTGTTGCTATGTTTGAGCCCACTGTTGCAGCCACTGTGTCAATTCATCTTGTTGAGGACCTTCCTTTTTTCTGCTGACCCTCTACTTTACCAAGCATCTCCTTCTCAGAAACTGGCTGCTCCTAGCAACATGTCCAAAGTACATGAAGCGAAATCTCACCATCTTCACTTCTACGGAGCCTTCTGGCTGCAATTCTTCCAAGACAGGTTTGTTCATTCTTCTGGCAGTCTGTGGTATATTCAATATTCTTTGCAACACCAAAATTAAAATGCATCAATCCTTTTTCTTTCTTATTCACAGTCCAGTTCCCACATGCATATTAGGAGAATGAAAATAGCATGGCTTGGGTCAGGACATCTTAGTCCTCAGGGTGATATCTTTACTGTTTAATACGTTAAAGAGATGTTTCACAACAGAGTTGCCTAATGCAGTATGTTATACCATAGTGCCTAGGGCACTTGACTGCTAACCAGAAGGCTGGCGGTTCAAACCCACCAGCCACTCCTCGGAAGGAAGATGGGGCAATCTACTTCTGTAGTGATACTGCTTCGGAAACCCAAGGAGGGGTCGCTATGAGTCAGGGCCGACTCGATGGCACATAACAACAACAACAACAACAACAGCATTTGATTTCTTGACTGATGCTTTTACAGGCATTGATTATGGATTCAAATAAATGAAATCTTTGATACCCTTCAATATTTTCTCCATTTATTACGATGTTGCTTACTGGTCCATTTGTATGGATTTTTGTTTTTTTATGTTGAAGTAATTCACACTTAAAGCTATACTCTTTGATCTTCATCAGTAAGTGCTTCAAGTCTTCTTCACTTTCTGCAAACAAGGTTGTGTCATCTGCATACAGCAGGTTGTTAATAAACCTTTCTCCAATACTAATGCCACATTGTCTTCATATAGTCTAGCTTCTTGGATTATTTGCACAGTACTGATTGAATAATTATGGTGAAAGGATACAACCCTGAAGCATACATTTCCTGATTTTAAACCATGCAGGGTCCCCTTCTTCCATTCTAACAACTGACTCTTGGTCTGTATACAGGTTCTGCATGAACACAATTAAGTGTTTTAGAATTCCCATTCTTCACAATGTTATCCGTAAGTTGTTAAGATCCACACAGTTGAATGCCTTTTCATAGTCAATAAAACACAGATAAACATTTTTCTAGTGTTCTCTGCTTTCAGCCAATATCCATCTGACATCAGCAACAATATCCCTTGTTCCATGTCCTCTTCTGAATATGAATTTCTGGCAATTCCCTGTCAATGTACTGCTGCAACTGCTTTTGAATTATCTTCAGCAAAATTTTACTTGTGTGGATATTAATGGTATTGTTCAATAATTATCACATTCGGTTGGATTACCTTTGTTTGGAATGTGCACAAACAGGGATCTCTTCCTGTCAGTTGACCAGGTAGCTGTCTTCTAAATTTCTCAGCATTGACGAGTGACTGCTTCAGTGTTGCATTTGTTTGTTGAAACACCTCAACTGTTATTCCATCAATTCCTAGCCCCTCGTATTTTTACCAATGCCTTCAGTGCAGCTTGGACTTTTTCTTTCAGTACTATCAGTTCTCGATTATATGCTCTTTCCTAAAATGGTTAAATGTCATCAAATTCTTTTTGGTACAGTGACTCTGTATATTCCTTCCATCTTCTTTTGATGCTTCCTGCATTGTTCAACATTTTGCCCATAGAATCCTTCAATATTGCAACTCGAGGCATGAATTTTTTCTTCAGTTCTTTCAGCTTGAGAAACACTAAGCATGTTCTTCGCCTTTGGTTTCCTAACTCCAAGTCTTTGCAAATTTCATTATAATACTCTGTTTTCTCAAGCTATTCTTGGAAATCTGTTCCACTTCTTCACTTCATAATTTCTTTCATACACTTTCCAAAACACCAAACTCACTGCTGTCAAGTCGGATCTGACTCATAGCGACCCCT
>NW_006921635.1:2771023-2772437 GCF_000298275.1 Orycteropus afer afer
GGGGGGGCTCGTGAGAAAGACAGTGATGGGAAAGAAATGAAAAAAATGGGGTGGGTGACTTCAGTAAAGATGGGGCAAAGAGCTAGGGGTGATCTGGGAGGGATGTGAACTGCAGCCAAGAGTGAAAGGCTACAACGCAGCCGGCGACGAGAGGTTAAGAAAGCCCATGAAGGGTGGGACGAGGGTGGGGGCAGCGAAGTGCCAAGAAAAGGAGTACAAGGGGGGGCAGGGAGACCAGAGCCTGAAGCCGAGGGGACAAAATGGGGGCTGCAGAACCAGGAAAGAGCGGAATGTGAGAGCACTGAGGCGACAAGGTCGGCCAGGTCTGATGGGAGGAGTTCGGAGGCGAAGAGGCAACCCCGGGGACATTGGAGGGGCCCATGTGGGCGGGGGTGTGGAGACGCCCGGCCCAGCCCCCTTTGCCAGGCAGCATTTCAGTTTTCCCCCACGCTCTCCACGAGCTTCTCTGAAGGGAGAGAGCCACAAGGGGTCGTTACCCAGGCGGTCACCCAGCTCCCGCCGCCTCCGCTCCCGCCGCTCCCACCAGCTGAAGTGACACATGCAACTCCTCTTCCCCGGCCACGGCCGCTCGACAGCCCGTCTGCCAGCCACGCTCCCGCGAGACAATTGGTCTTTCTCGCGAGATTCAGGCTGCCGGAGGGCCGGTTGTCGCGAGAAACCTGCGGGCGGGGGAGGAAAAGGAGTGATGAAGGAGCATGCGCATTGTGCTCCTAGGAAGAGAGGTTGATGGCCAGTAGGCGGAGCTCGTAAACCGTTGAAAAGGATAGAGAGCGGCTGTTGAACTAAATTGGACTTTGGTGATGGGCGCGCTGAAGGGGACGCTGGTGGAAACGCAAGAGAAATCCACACGAGTTAGAAATTACTCCCTACGGATGACCCCGAGGGACGTTGCTCCTGTGTCTAGGATCCACCCTGGAGTATTGACTAAGACTATTGAATAAATTACTCATCTGCGGGAAGATTTCAGCTGGATAAGGCGTTTGATTTAGTTTTAATGCCATACTCTAAATTGGCAGCGCTGGTGGAGGAGTGCTTAAGGTATTTGACTGTTAACCCGAAGGCTGGTGGTTCAAACCCAGCAGCCACTTCTCAGAAAATGTACTTTCGTACAAGGAGGGGTCGCTATGCGTTAGATTGACTGGAGGGCAGTATATTTGGTTTATTTTACCCTAAATTGGCTGAATTATTTTTTAAAAAAAATAATAGCAGCAGTGACGTCACTGGGGGGGGTGCGGACCGTACTAAGACATTGTCAGAGGGGTTAACACCAACATGATACTGTCTATAAAACTTTTTGTCCAGTGTTTCAACAGAAATTTATTGTTTTTATAAAAAATCCCTATGGTTAGGGATTTCTTAAGTCCAGCTTAACATACGGCACATAACAACAACA
>NW_006921635.1:2773062-2778542 GCF_000298275.1 Orycteropus afer afer
GGCATAGTGGTTAAAGTATTTGGATGAGAGAGTTGGAACCCACCAACAGCTGTGAAGAAGAAAGATGAAGATTTACAGCCTTGGAAACCCTATGAGGCAGTTCTACTCTGCCCTAAAAGGTCACTGTGTGTCAGAATCAACTGGATGGTGGGAGCTCTGGTAGCTAGTACCTAAAGCATTTGACTGCTAACCAGCCACTCCTCGGAAGGAAGGTTGGGCAATCCACTTCCGTAGTGATACCGCCTCGGAAACACAAATAGGGGTCTCTATGAGTCGGATCTGACTCCATGGCAGTGAGTTAAGATGATGCTTTAAATCGTGGTTTCATCTAATCCACTATAAACCACCTGTTCCTTCCATGTTGCTAATATTTTTGTAGTCCTGACTGTGTCATATTTTCTGGTGTTTTAACTACAGCGTTGTGGTAATTAGTATTTGTGAACTCATATCAACAACATTTTTGAGAAGTAGTAATTAAAGGAAAAGGAGAAAAAAAACTAAAGGCTTCAGCTCAGTTACTAAATGTCGTAACTAATAATATTATAATTCAATGTAGAAAGATTTTACAATTTTGCTAGTATTCATTTAAGCAATGTACAACTACATTTATCACATTATTCTATGATTAAAATCGATAAAGAACTTTACTAAAGCTTCTGTATAGTCTGGTACAGGCGGAGATACATGGGGGGTTGCCATTGTGAATATCACACTGGGTAACACCAACCCTAGTGATGCCACTGATATGAACAACCTTCCAGAAAAACTAATAAACTTTTATCTGCTAAGCTCTGATCTAAATTGAAAACTTTTTTTTTTTTTTTTTTTTTTTAAGAATGCTCTTGTTTGTCACCGTTCTCTCTTAGAGATGCCCTAAGAGTTGTTTATTCAGCAAGATGCCACCTTTCTCTTGAGTCTCTGATATTCATACTGGTTGAGGAAAAAACAAATGAATGAAAAAAAAATTTTTTTTTAGTCCAAGGGTGGATCCCAGCTTCAGGCATACCTGGATCCTAGCGGTAAAAGAACATAATCAAGAAACAAACGTGGAAAGTGTTGGGAGTGACTCTGTACTATTCTTGCAGTTTTTCTGAATGTTTGGAATTATTTCAAATTAAGTTTTGCTTTTTAAAAAGGAAATGATCTTCATCTCTTGCTTCTTCCATATTCTTGCTTTATCCTCTGCAATAATCAGGGTTTCCCCACACACACACACTAGTTTACCAATCCCAACAAAAAGTGACAGTATCTCCTCCAATGATTCTAGCAAATACCTCAGGGCAGTGGCTTATTGGCCCAGCTTGGGTCATGTGTTCGATCTCTGAACTAATCACAGTGGCTGCAGGGTGGAATGATCTGATTCACCTGACCTGGTCACATGCCCATTTTCAAAGCCAAGGGTTGGAGCCAAACCCACCCAAGTCAAGGATAGAGAGGGAGGGAAGGATGGGTCATCAAAGAAAAATCTGGGTGCTAATTACAAGAGGAGGAGCTCTGGTAGCATAGTGGCTAAAGCACTTGACTGCTAACCAGAAGGCTGGTGGTTCAAACCCACCAGCCACTCCTCGGAAGGAAGGTTGGGCAATCCTACTTCCCTAGTGATACTGCCTCAGAAACCCAAGGAGGGGTCGCTATGAGTCGGGGCCGACTCGACGGCACATAACAACAACAACAACAACAATTCCAAGAGGAGGGGCACAGATGCTGGGGAGACAAAAACAACATGTAGCTACTTTGTCATCCAAGCTCTTAATTCCGGAAGCTCTGCTCAAAGGGAGATAGCTTTGGGAATTGGGATGACGGGGAAGGAGCAGGCATGGCAGGGGTTCATGAAGACCAACCTGTTCTGCTTCTCCAGCAACCAGACATGTAATAAGGTCATTGGCTGTTCTTGCAACACAGGACTGACAAAGAACACAACCAGTTCTGCCACAGGAAGTCCATAAATATTCAATAGAGAGGCTCATGGGTTTCAAAAGATGATATAACTTTATCAGGATGAGATGGGTACTTGGGAAATTGGGCAATGAAACTTGTCTCTGTTCAGTCAAGCCAAGGGCTCCCGTCCACACTCATGCTGCTAGCATGTCTATAACTATATATTCTGATTGTGTGAAAGTGTTACATGCTTCTTACAAAACATCCATGAATACCGAATTGAACTCAATAGATAATGAAAACATGAGTCTCACCCTTTCTGGAGTGCTGTTAAGTTAGGTGCACACAATCCTAACACCACTAGTAACATTAGCTAAAACTCATGTAGTGCCTGCGCTATGGGCAGCCTTACTCTGTTACACGGGGTACTGTGAGTTGGAATCGATAACAGCTCTGTGCATGTCATCAGGAAAAACTGAACGCTTCGTGAGATGGGTTGACATCGTACCCACAACAATGAGGCTGAAGCTGAAGACGGTGCAGGATGGGATGATGTGTCCTTCCATTACACGTAATGTCACCGCGGTCGGGAGCCGACTTGATGACAACCAACAACAACCTGTGTTGTACACAGGTCTAAGCATTTTATAGGATAAACTCGTTTTGCTTTTTTTTTAAAAAAAATAAAAAAAAACTGTTGAGGTCGAGTCAATTCTGACTCCTAACGACCCTATAGGGTTTCCAACTCAATAATCTTTGTGGAAGCAGATTGTCACACCTTTCTCCTGCAGAGTGGCTGGTGGGTTCCAACACCAACCTATCAGTCAGCAGCTGAGTATTTAACCACTGCACCACCAGGAGTTGTTGTGGTTGTTAGATGGCACTGAGGCAGATCCAACTCAAGCAAATCTGTGTGCGACAGAGCAAAACACTGCCTGTCCTGCCATCCTGACAGTCCCTGCTAGGCTTGAGCCCGTCGCTGTAGCCGCTGTGTCACCCATCTCGCCACCAGGGGTAGAATGCCTACATGACGTAGGTGTTATTACCATTCCCATTTTACACATGAGGAAATGAGCCCTGTGAGGTGAAGCAGCTTGCCTAAAACCTCATCGCCAGAAAATGGGCGCACGAGCTTTAAACACAGGCAGCCTACCTCCAGAAGACATACTCTAATTTTTCAGAATGCATGCTACAGATATATTTACAAAAAACGAAATTGTGCAGCACAAACTATGATGTGTTTCTGTGTTTGTTTTCACTTAACAATATGTTATTTTACTTGTCTCGTTCCCCACTGGTAAACACTAAGTAGCTTTCAATTTTCTTTGCCTTTTTATTATGAAATATATGTGCAAGCTGCCCCCTGGGGAACTGAATGGAGGCGGAACAAGCCTGAGGTGAGGCGGGGGGGACCCAGCAGGAGAAGGCTGCAGTCCTCCAGGCCTCCAGACAACCCAAGTGGTAGCACTGTGGGTGGAGAGAGATTTAGAGCATATAATCAACAGACTGGGGAGTGGTTGGCATGGTGCCCTCTTAGGGAGATGGTGCCCGTCAGGGAACAGGACCACCAGGTGATATTTCCACCTGATGCAGAAACAGAGAGAGGATGAGAAACTCTGGTTTGTTTTAAGTTGGTACTTAATGGAGAACAGAAGCTCTCATAGCACAGTTGTTAAGCACTTGGCTGCTAACCGAAAGGTCAGCAGTTCAAACCTACCAGTGGCTCTGCTAGAGAAAACGTGGCAGTCTGCTTTTGTAAAGATTTCAGCTTTGGAAAAACTACAGGGCAGTTCTACTCTGTCCTATAGGATCACTATGAGTCAGGATTGACTTGACGGAAGATTTCAGCTTTAGAAAACCTGCAGGGCAGTTCTATTCTGTCCCATAGGGTCCCTATGAGTCAGAATCGACTTGACGGAAGTGGTTTTGGGGTTTACTTAAGGGAAAAACAAATCCACTGTCATGAAGTCTATTCCAACTCATAGTGACCCCCTTTGGCTTTCCAAGGCAGTAAATCTTTATGGGAGTAGATTGCCCCGTCTTCCTTCTGCAATGTGGTGGTAGGTTTGAACTGCTGACCTTCTGGTTAGCAGTCAAATGCCTTAGGCACTGTGCCGCTAGTGCCTTACTTAAGAGAAAGGGTTTCATTATTTGGAAAGCCTCATGCCCTGACAGCGTCACCGCTACAGCTCACCAACAGCACTATAAAGAGAAAATGGTACAGGTGGGTTCTGAGCCTGCATAATTCCCACCGTGGCTCCAGAAAGGGCAGGAGAAGAGGAGAGTGGAAGAAAGGCCTGTTACTGTTTGCTTTTGCTCGACTATTCCCTCAATCCTTTGCAATGCCACTCACTCTGCCACTGAACTCAAGGTCCCCTGCAAAACATCTCCACTCAACTTTGCCAGCCTTATTCCTTATGGGTCCTCTACCAAAAAACCCAGTGCTGTCAAGTCGACCCCCAGTGGGTTTCCAAGGCTATAAGTCTAAGGAAATAGGTTGCCTCATCTTCCTCCCACAGAGCAGCCAGGGGATTTGAAACACTGACCTTTGGGTTGGCAGCCAAATGCCTTAGCCACTATGCCACCAGAGCCCTTTAAAGGGCTCCTCTACATGGTCACCGAGTTCCCAGCTCCTCGGAGAGTCCTCAAACGCCCCTGGCCTTCTTCTGGCCCTTCTCCCAGGGGCTTCCTTTTGTCTGGGGTGCCTGTTCTCCCATTTCCACCCCCAGAAATCTGAACACGCTCTTCATTCCCACGTTCACAGACCCTTCCTGTGATCGTGGCGCCAGTGGACCAGGTGTATGTTTTTGAACACATATTAAAGAGTCAAGTCCGACTCATGGCAGTCCCACATGTGTTTCGGTAGAATGTGCTATGGTGACCGACCACACCCATGTCAGAGTAGAACTGTGCTCACGGCAACCCCACGTCTGTCACGGCAGAACTGTGCTCTGTAGCACCTTCCCTGGTTGATTTTTTGGAAGTAGATCACCAGGGCTTTCTTCCAAAGCACCTTTGTGTGGACTTGAACTCCCAAACTCTGGGTTAGCAGACGAGTACACGAACCCATTTGCCCCTCCCCCCAGGCTTCTATTAAAATACAGTCAAGCTATGAAATAAAAGAGAAGGCTATTACTCTGTGTCGCCTAAAATGATCCCCTGTATCATCTGTGCCGAACACGTTTCAGAAAATGTTGCCTTAAACCACTTGCTCTATTTTCTTTTTTAAATTTTTGTTGTGATTTGGGTGAAAGTTTACAGAGCAAATTCACTTTCAATACAGCAGTTCACATACACTTTTGTCCCATGACATTGACTACAATTTCCCACAGTGCAACAGCTCCTCTCCTACTTCCTCCCCATAGTTACCTCTTCCCTGTGTCCTTCCCTCCATGCACTCCTGCCCCCGAGCTGTCTCCTTGTGTATACACAGCCCTTCTATTCTCCCGTGATTGATCTCTCCAAGGAATGTATCTACCTGATGTAAGTTCAGCCTGGATACCTGTCCATTATTTGGCTGGAAGCCACAGGAGTGAGTTCAACTCTAGACCTGAAGGGCAACTAGGGGCCATAGTCTCAGGGGTTCTACCAGGCTCTATCAG
>NW_006921635.1:2780152-2795105 GCF_000298275.1 Orycteropus afer afer
TTATTCCCAAGTATTTTATTTTTTTGGTCCTTTTTTTTTTTAAATGATTTTGAGTTTTGTTCCACATTGTTCTCCCACTCTATCCAGGATCTCCTACATAGATCCCCCTCCGAGTGGTTGACAGTGGTAGCCGGGCACCATCTAGTTCTTCTGGTCTCATAGTCGTATAGGCTGAGGATCTCATGGTGTACCAGTCGCTAGGACTAATTGTTTCCACGAGTCTTTGGTTTTCTTCCTTCCTCTTTGCTCTGGACGAGGAGAGACCCGTCGTTGCCTCTAGATGGCTGTTTTCTATTTGTTTTTCTTACTTGTTCCTTATGTATTTGTGACATCTCCCCTACAAACGCTCAGCTCCAGTTGGCAAGTACTGCCTGCCTCATTGTCCTGGCCATGTAGTGGTTAAGCTCTTGGCTGCTAACCAAAAGATTGGTAGTTTGAAACTCTGGTGCCTCTGCAGGAGAAAGGTGTGGCAGTCTCCTGGGGTGAAGATCAAGGTCTTGGAAACACTGTGGGCAGCTCTACTCTGTCCTACAGGGTCACTGGGTCCAAATCTACCCCACAGCAACGGGTGTGCGTGGCTTTTGTTTTGAGGCACCTAACAAAATCATCCAGCGTTTTACTCAATGAACAAGGTTAAAGCCTCTATTTTGCAACAGGCACTGTAATTAATAGCTAGGAGTAAAATGTAAAAAAGACCAGTAACAACATTTGGGTTAAATTTTTACCTCTCTTGGGCTCGCCTTCTTAAAGGCCAAGCTAACTGGGCTGTTTGGCCACATCCAGGCTCATTGGTAGAGGAGGCAACAGCTAGAAATTATACATCTGTTTTTCTCAATATGTATAAATGAGTGCATGTTTTTCATCAAAACTAATCTAATTGACTGTGTCAAATCGTCTATCAGTTTCTATATTCTATGTGCAAGATACTATAGGACAGTGTTTCTCAAACTTTAATCAGAGACCCCAGAGAATATGGCCCTCAGACATCCTTCAAGCCTCGAACTGAACTCATCGTTGTGGCCCAATTTTCAGACAAACAACAGACAGGCCTATGAAGTGAAAAGTAACACCAGAGAGGTACCCATTCTTGGAACAACCAGCCACAAGAAAAAGGGCAGCGTTTGCACAGGGATAAAACTCGGAAGGCGGAAAGGGATGGAGAAGAAGACGAATGCAAAGGGGAAACACAAGGAGGAAGTGGGAGGAGTGCTGTTTCATTGTGGGGACTGCAGTCAATGTCATGGATCAAAACCTGTATGAACTATTGAATGGAAAAAAACTGCAATGTAAACTTTCACCCAGATTGCAATAAAAAGGAAAATTAAAAAAAGCTTTACTGAGGGCAGGGACCACCTGGGGAGCTTGTGACAACGCAGATTCTGGGGGCCTCGGGTCTGGGCTGGGCCTGATACTGCGCTTCTGACAAGAGCCCCGATGATGCTGAAGCTGCTGGTCTGTGGGCCACACTGGGAGCAGCGAGGCTCCCATCCAGGACATCTAAATGCCAGACTCCACTCCTATCTGTTAGGGATGGAATTGTTTCCCTGTGAAAATGGTGTTACAGAGGCGTCTGTCCTCTTCATGGACAGCCCAAGGCTGGTTCCTATGAGGCGGAGGTCAGGCATGCTGCCGCCTTCCAACCTTCTGATGGCTTCTGATGCTAGCCTGCCCTCTCTACTTCTCTGCCGGGTTCACAGAACTCATGGACCATAGTCACAGTTGTTGTTGTTGTTGTTGTTGTTATTTGCCATTGAGTCGGCCCCGACTCATAGCGACCCCTCCTTGGGTTTCCAAGGCAGTATCACTACGGAAGTAGGAATGCCCAACCTTCCTTCCGAGGAGTGGCTGGTGGGTTTGAACCGCCAGCCTTCTGGTTAGCAGTCAAGTGCCTTAGGCACTATGCTACCAGAGCTCCTTAGTCACAGTTAGAGGGTTTATTAGAGAAGTAACAGGTTACAATTCAGGTTCAGGGATGACCAGGATACAGTTCTTCAGTCAGGACAGCCTCTTTCTAGCTAAGCCCGCAGGCATCTCTCTCTCTGGCCCATGCCCCCCCCCCCAGGGGCCTTCTGAGCAGCTGGACCTCTGCCCTGTTTGGGCAAATGTTACAAAGCTCTGTTAGCTCTGCCAGTAAATGCCCAAAGGCACCCCACTCTGCCCAGAAGCCTCCTGCAGGAAGGCACCTAGCTCTCTCACCCCGTTGGGAAGCTGCAGTGAACAAAGCTGTAATAAGAATGGGTTAGCATTGTAGTGAACTAGTGTAATAAGACGTTTGTTAATGTAAACAAGAAATATGAATTGTAGTGAACAACTGTTTAAACAAGTGTGATGATAAAGGTGTGGCAGAAGCAACCAAGGGTGTGGACAAGTTAACAGAAAAGATAGAACAAGTCTGCTGTAAACAGACAAGATGGGAAAATGCTGATTATGACTTAGATAGGGACCAGCCAAACGGCAGTTCCTTGCTCGGAGCAATACCAGAGCCATGGCAGGAGCCAACCTCGAGACCTGCCCAGGTCTGGGGTAGGAGGCTCCACTTGGAGGCAGTCAGTCTTGAGAGTGACCTGCACTCTGAACCCACACATTCGCCGAGTGGTACTTTGATCTGCTCAGAATACCCAAAGTGTCGGCAAGGTGAAGGTAACGGCCGTCGGTGGCCAAGGTGGGTTGCAGCCGGTACACCCTGGGAGCCTCCGGGGCAGGTGATCGATCCGCAGTGGCAGCTCATCCGAGGCCCCACTGGGTCTTTTCCGTCCAGAGAGTGTCTCAAGGCAGGACGCCTGCAGCTGCAGAAGCCCTCGCGAAAGAAGGCGTCGCTACAGGCCTCATCACGAGAACCGCCGACACTGGGGCCCTCTGCAAACTGGTCCCTGACAGCGGCAGGTAAGTACTAACTCCGCTTGGCTATTCCTGCTGGCGGAAGTCCTTCGTGGGTGCAGGCAGTCGCCCTTGGTTCGTTGATATCCTTAAGTATTAATAAACCTGACGTTGTGGAAAAACACACATTTGGGGTAGAGGGATCATTCGTCACCACGTGCTCAGAACAGAAGCCCACCACACTGTCTCCATTGTTGCAGCTCTCTCTGGGTCTCCTTCCTCTGGGAGGCTCTCAGCACAGGGACCCTGGGTCCGGAGGATGCACTCTCCTCCTGGCTCTCCTTTCTTGGTGGTTGTGAGGTTCCCACACACACCTCTGGGATGATTCACTGAGCCTAGTGGCATTGCCAAACTGACCAATCCCCTTAGGGTTCCATGTACATTATTTGCATGGTCCCACCCTGGCTGGGGTGCCTGGTATCTTATTTCCATTTTTAGTAAGCTAGCCAATCCTCTTGGTGGGCCATAAGTGCCCCATTCACATAGTTCCCTTCACTCATTTGCCCTCACTGCTGTGGAGTCCGATCCAACTCATACAGACCTCTCCTTGGGTTTCTGAGGCAGTGTCACTACGGAAATAGATTGCCCAACCTTCCTTCCAAGGAGTGGCTGGTGGGTTTGAACCTCCAGCCTTCTGGTCAGCAGTCAAATGCCTTAGGCACCACCCCACCAGAGCTCCTAGTCATTTACCAGGAGTTACAAAAACTATGGCTAGAAGAGTCATATTAAGTAATTCAGTGACCTGCAGTCCCCAGAAAAGAAATGTGGAAATCCTACCCAGGAACCTGTAAATATGACCCTGTTTGGAAATCAGGGTTTTCTTTTGTTATGTTAATGAGGCCAGGCTAGTACTGGGTGGGTCCTAAACCTATAGTGTCTTATAAAAAGATCAGCACCGACACACCCAGGGTGAAAACAGACCCTATGAGAGGACCCATCTACAAACAAAGGAATGCTGTGGACTGTCAGCAGCCACCAGAAACTCGGGCAGAGGTCCACAGGAGGAAATGAGACAGCCCACGTCCTGATTTGGGCTTTTAGCCTCCAGAGCTGTGAGAAAACACACTTCTGTTCCTTCAATCTGCCCACCTGAGGTCTTTTTTTACTGTGGCAGCACTGGATTACTGAGGCACTGTCTATCAGGAATCTGCCAGTCTGCAGGAAGAAGATTGTAGTGGAATTATCTTTTGATTTTTTGATCCATCCCTATTCTAGATCTGCTTTCTCCAGAGGAGCTGGGAGGTAGAGAGTCAAAGGCATTTAGTTACTAAGTCTGTATTAGTTTCCTAGTGCTGCTGTAACAAGTTACCATAAACCTGATGGCTTGAAACAAAGGAACTGTATTCTCTCACAGCTCTGAGAATGAAATCAAGGTGTCATGTTGCGGTACAGTGAATTACTTAACATGGTTCTTCTAGCCATATCTTTGTGACTCTCACCACATGACTGGGACTACATAAATGTGACATGCTTGTGGCCCACCATAGGGATTGGATAGCTTGTTAATAATGTAAATAAGGTACATGACACCCTTGGGGGTGAGACCATGGAAATAAGGTGAATGGAACCCTAACATGAAGATGGGTCACTTTTGCTATCTCATTAGGCTTAAAATGAGCCAGAGGTGGAAAATGGGGGTCTCACTACCGTCAAGAGAGAGCAGCCAGGAGTAGAGTGTGTTCCTTGGACCCACAATCCCTGTGCTGGACACCTAGGCAGAGAGAGGTGGCATCAAAGGCAGCAGAACGAAGAGATCGACATGAGAGAGAGTGGCAGGCTTGCCAGCCCAGAGAGCAAGAAAGCTGAGTGCCTTCAGGCAGGAGGCTTGCAGTGGACTCAGGTGCACCTATCAGCAGAGCTAAAAGAGCTTCGTAACAGTTGCCTAAGGGAGCTGAAGCTGGGCCAAGAGACCAACGGCCAGCGGCATGCCTGTGGCATGGCTGAGAAGAAGCTGTCCTGATTGAAGAACTATATCCTGAGTTGTTTCAGATCATGCATTACAACCTGTTACTTCCCTAATAAACCCCATAATTGTGAATACTGTACGTGAATTCTGTGTGGCCATTGCAACAAATGATCAAACCCAGCAGAGAAGTAGAGAGTGCCGTGGGAGGGACAGCTGGTGTCAGAATTGGTAAGAAAGTTGGAGGGTGACAGCATGTCTGACCGCTGCCTCAAAGGAATCAGCCTTGGGCTGTTGAAGTGAATCCTGATCCTTCTTCCCCCTCATGAAATTAGAGGAGGTCAGAGGAAGCCACCCACAAGCCCTTTTGGCACATGTTCCCTCTGGAGGTTCTAAGGCAGGATCCTTCCTTGCCTTTGCTAGCTTGTGGCGGTTGTCAGCAATTGTTGGCACTCCTTGGCTTGTACGTACATCAGTCCAATCTCTGCCTGTCTTCATATGGCCTTCTCTCCCCTGGGTGTCTGTCACTGTGTCCAAATTTCCCTCTTCTTATGAGGACACCAGCCGTATTAGATCTAGGGCCCATCCACCCCAATCTAGTGAGGACCCTGGATGGTGGCACAGTTTGGCTGGTGGTTCCACCCCACCCAGCAGTATTGTGGAAGAAAGGCCTGGTGGTCTGCTTCTGTAAATATTACACCCAGGACAACCCTATGGAGCAGTTCTACTCTGTAACACGTGGGTCACCATGAGTCAGAATTAACTCAACAGCAATGGGCTTGGGTTTGTTTTTCTTTTTGGTTTTTGTTTTGTCTGATTTCGTATTATCTCATTTGAACTTTATTACATCTGCAAAGGCTCTATTTTTCAAATAAGGCCACATTTATACATTCTGGGTGGGCATGAATTTTGGGGGGGTACACCATTCAACTCAGGACAAAGGAAATAAAGTGTTTTAAGAAACTAAAGTCACAAGACAGAATGAGAGCACACAGAATCACCACAAGTTGGCAATGTTGAGTGAAGACACGGTGTAGTCAGCTCTAACTGATAGAAGGTCCAAGGAGATTTTCATTTCTCATTTGTACTTTTCTGTTTTTATCATTCCTGTTCACAAGAATAATGCATGTTTTTTACAGAACATTCAAAAGTAAAGACAGATATAAAAACAATAAAAAAATCCCTCAGCATCCGACCACCCCAGAGACATCTGTCATCAACATTTTGGCGAACATGTGTCCAGACCTCATTCTGTTTATGTAAACCTGTGTGTGTATGTGTCCGACTTTACAGAAGTGGGATTATACAACATTGGTGTTATGCAAATTGCTTGATTACCCAACAATATGTCAAGGAGCTCTTCCTGGCCAATACATACAGCTTTGCATCATTAATTTCAGGAGCTGTAGCAGGCTTCAGGGAGCTCTGGTAGCATAGTGGCTAAGACATTTGCCTGCTAACCAGATGGCTGGCGGTTCAAACCCACCAGCCACTCCTTGGAAGGAAGGTTGGGCAATCCTACTTCCGTAGTGATACTGCCTCGGAAACCGAAGGAGGGGTCGCTATGTGTCGGGTTTGACTCGACGGCACATAACAACAACAACAACAACAGCAGGCTTCAGGGAGCTTCTAGACTAAGACAGACAGAGTGGGAACAAAGGCCTGGAGGTGAATTTCTAAAAACCAGGCAACGGATCACGGCAGTCCAGTCCACAACCAATCACACGTGTGGTGCAGGACCAAGAAGTGTTTCGTTCCATCATGCAGGGGATTGCCATCATTTGGGGGTCAACCCGCTGGCTGCTAACAACACAACAGAATGCTCTGGATGGATTTGAACTTGAGGCACAAAGGAACAGGGTCCCAGAGCAGGAAGTGGAGCACTTCCATCTACATCATCTTCTGTGAACCCTGGGGCAGAATAAGGTCAGGCGGTGCATGACCTGCAGACTTTCAGGGAAAGAGAAACCTGTGTCTTCTTCCTTCAGCCTCTGCCTTCCAGCTATTTCTACCGCTGAAAAGAGAGATGACAAGACAGAGAGGACGTGGAGAAGTAAGGCAGGTATAGTTACAAGGGAAAAGGGAAGTGCTTGTGCTGACAGGAATCCAGACGGTACCTGATAACAGAATGGAGAATGTTATCCACTTTCTGAGAAATCCAGCCACATGAAGGGAGTCACGGTTACTCCCTCAGCCTCTTCTTGGGGCATTAGAGCCCACAGTGGCCCCTTCCTGTTAGTGAACACCTTCTCCCACAATCACAAATGCCCAGGGAACAAAGTATTTGCTACCAGCTCTCATGAAGTGTAGGAGTTCATCACCCAGCTCCTTCCTCTATGCCCTTCTACCAACACATGGACCTTGTCTCCAAGGACCGCCAGGGTTAGCTGGGGAGCTAGATGTGAGGTTGATGAACACACTTATTTTTTAGACTTATGAGACCAACAATTAGGGCATAGAGAGAAAAGTGAGAGGAGAATGATATTGGAAAGGTAGGTTGGGAGCCACCTATGAGGGACCCGAGTATACCCATGCAAGGGATATAACCTTTCACCATCCAAGGGAGTGACACACTCAAAAACCCACAGAGACCAGACATGTAAATGAGTGAAGCAGATCAGGTGTAAGGTATTAGGGAGTGGTGGGGACTGTGGCAAACTGCACAGTGGCACCTCCTCTCTGCTCAGGCTGATTGTTGCCATGTGAAAATGCTGGCCCAATGTGACCAGATCTCCCAGTTTTCTGAGAGATGCCAAACTTCCAAGTTTTCAGAAAACAGTTTTAGGTTTTTTAAACACAGCACAGGACAAATCAAACTTGTTTTCAAATCTGAGATGGCTCATAGGCCCTCAGTCTGCCACCTTGGAAAAGTTTTTCAAGTGAAAGAGGGATGTGATCATATCTGGGCTTCAGAAAAACTACAGTGCCATATGGGACCTGAATGACAGGGAACAGACGGGAGGAAGAGAAAGCAGTTAGGAAACTTTCGGCAATCCAGGTGGGAGGTGATGGCGGCTGAGCCAGGGCTCAGGCTCTGGGGAATGTTATTGGATTAGTCTGGAGCCCAGCATTCAGTGGGAAGGCAAACGTTTCCAGTTCTGGAAAAGGGTCCAAGCTTTGGACTTTATCTTTAATCAGCTGCTGGGCTGGCATGTGCCTTCATTCAAAGCACTCCTGGCCCCTTTCCTAAAGTGGGAACTGAGAGACACAGGGCGGTCCCTATGTCTAGATCCTAAAAGCCAGAGGGCAGGACATTTCATTAGAGTCCAGCCAATTTGTTGTTGTCGAGTGTCACTGAGTCAATTCCAACTCATAGTGGCCCCGCGGGACAGAGTGGAGCTGCCCCAGAGGGTTTCCTAGGCTGTCATCTTTATGGAAGCGGGTCTCCCGATCATTCCTCTCATGGAGCCACTGGTGGGTCTCTGAACCTTTGACTTTTTGGTTCACAGCCGAGCACTTAACCGTTGCACCACCAAGGGTCCTGGACCTAATGTTGTTCCTGATCACTTCAGCGACAGACTCCCGGACTAAGTCCCCGGATTCTCATCCCCCGCCCCCCGGAACCCACACACAAACAGGCTCAGCACAGAATTAAAAATGTGGAGTCGGTACCATGGTGGCAGGCTCTTTGAAGAAGCCAGTGGGGATTCAGAGCCAAGGCTAGCTCTGCAAGACTACCGGGTTCTGCCTCGTAGCAGAGGGAAGATCTGCCTTCCACCCGTGGACACAGCCCCAGGAGCTGCAGGCTCAGAGCCATTTCGTGGTCTCGGGGGTTGTGTAACGGTCCACTGGGCTCCATGCGAAGAGGGCATGGATCGGAGTGGAGGGCCTCGTTCTAGCCCTTCTCTAACCCAGCAAGGGCTCGTTTCAGGACATTCTTGCTGCACGGGTGCCTTCCGAGTTCTTCTCCGTGCCTTTGTGCAGCTTCATTTTTAGGTGTGGTGGGCTCAGGAAACGGCTTGTGGTGCAAAGCCTCCTTCTTCGACACTGCCTGGGAGCGCCCCTTGGGGCTGAGGAAGACCGCGCAGTCAGGCAAAGGTTAGGGGGAGGGACAGGGAAGGCAGGGGCCCAGAAGGACTCCAGGAAATGTTTGTATTTCTCCACCAGGAGGGATGACAAACAAGCTTTTCTCGTGCCCTGGGCAGCTTTGCAAAACTCTGCAGCCCAGAGCCTGGGGAGAAAGCTTGAAGCTGGAAAGAAAATTAACCTGTGGTTGGACCCAACACTCCTGCAGCACGAAATTCACCGGGCTGCCCCCTGCTTCCTAGAACCTCCTGGGAAAAACTGCACGCATTTTGGTTCCTGGCCACGCTATAAGCTTTGCCTCTTGGCCGGTCAGCTGGTGACCCAGGTTGCAGAGAAAGGAGTTCGCTGGCTCTCTCGTTTCCTGGCTGAAGTTTCTGCTCTCCGTGCAGCAGCAGGCCTCCCCCAAGAATGGTTCCTGCATCCTGGAGCGATGGAGTTGGCAACACAGTGGTTGGGTGAGTGGTAGCGTTCAGAGAAGCCTCTGGGGTCTGGGGGGGGGCTGCCCTGGACGCGGTGCACTGGCTCTCACTCCACCATGGACAACGGGTCATGCTGTCTCATCGAGAGGGACCCCATCTCCCAGGTGATGCCCCCACTGCTCATCCTGGTCTTTGTGCTGGGCGCCCTGGGTAATGGCATCGCCCTGTGTGGCTTCTGCTTTCACATGAAGACCTGGCGACCCAGCACCATCTACCTGTTCAACTTGGCTGTGGCTGACTTCCTCCTCATCATCTGCCTGCCCTTGCGGACAGACTACTACCGCCGACACAGGCACTGGGCGTTTGAGGACATCCCTTGCCGGGTGGTGCTCTTCATGTTGGCCATGAACAGGGCTGGGAGCATCGTCTTCCTCACCGTGGTGGCCATGGATAGGTACTTCAAAGTGGTCCACCCCCACCACATGGTGAACACTATCTCCAACCGGACAGCAGTGGGCCTGGTCTGTGTCCTTTGGACCATGGTCATCCTGGGGACGCTGTACCTGCTGACTGAGAACCACCTGTGTGTGCAAGAGAAGGCCATCGCATGCGAGAGCTTCATCATGGAGTCGGCCAACGGCTGGCATGACATCATGTTCCAACTGGAGTTCTTTCTGCCCCTGGGCATTATCCTCTTCTGCTCCTTCAAGATCATCTGGAGCCTGAAGCAGAGGCAGCAGCTGGCCAGACAGACGCGGATGAAGAGGGCCACACGGTTCATTGTGGTCGTGGCTGCGGTGTTCATCACCTGCTACCTGCCCAGCGTGTTGGCCAGGCTGTACTTCCTGTGGACTGTGCCCTCCAGCGCCTGTGACCCATCCGTCCACGTGGCCCTTCACGTTACCCTCAGCTTCACCTACATGAACAGCATGCTGGACCCCCTGGTGTACTACTTCTCAAGCCCCTCGTTCCCCAAGTTCTACACCAAGCTCAAACTCCGCAGCTGGAGACCCAGGTGTCCAGGGCCCTCCAAGACCACTCTGAGGCCAGAGGAGATGCCCATCTCGAACCTCTGCCATAGGAGTTGAATCAGAGTGGCAAACAGCTTCCAAAGCCAGTCCCGTGTCCAGTGGGATCTCCACGTGTGCTGACTGGCCTTAGAACAAAGAAGGCAAGTCAAGGAGACAGATTGGTCACGTAAAAAGATTTGCAACTAAGCGGTGGGGGGACCTTGGAAATGCCATCTTTTTTTAGCTGCATCCTCACTCTGGCAGCAATGAAATTCATATCGTTAGACCTTTTGGGGAGGTTCCAGTTGAATGAAGAGAGTGGACTGCGATTCTAATTATTGTCTGATTCTAATGACAAGGGAAGTATGTTTATAATGCGGGACCTGTGTGTGTTGGGCGGAGGGGGGGTCAGGCATTGCTTGACGCCTGTGCAATTTTAAACGGCTGAGTAAATAGGTCTGCGTGTTGAAACGGGTCATATTCTCTCTCCAGGGGAACTAATGATTGTAATGACTTATAAGTATTTCCTATCCTGGGACTTTAGATGTTACTTGTCCTAGAAAATACAAACCAGATTAAGCCAATACTTGTTATTTTTATTAGTTAGTTAGTTAGTTGTTGAGAATGTACATGGCAAAGCACACACCAATCCCACAGTTTCTCTGTGTACCATTCAGTGAGATGGATTATATTCTTCGAGTCGTACCATCCTCACCCTCCTCTGGGTCAGTCCTCCACCATGAAGCAGCTGGCTGCCTCCTAAGGCTCCTTCCTGTCTAATTCTTCGCCTTGCTGTTGTCAGTCTGATCCCGGTGCTCAAGGGAGACACTGTTTACTCACTAAGCCAAACCATTCCAGGCTGAGGGATGCTCTTTACAGGGGCTCTCTGAGGACTTTCATCTTCTTGGGGCCGCCTCTGCACATTTCTTTGTAACTGTTTTAACTTCCCAGGGAGTCAGTGGCAGAATGCAGACGCACAAACCCGCGTCACCTCCTTCCCGCTGCACGTTTTCCCGCAGGTCTTTGCATTGCAGAGGAGGTGCCGAGGGATGTGTTTCCCTGCTCAGATGTTTCCAGTGTGAGCTGAGTGCTTGGGATAAAAAAAGACGAAACCAAAAAGCTGCTGCTTTGGGGACGTGCTGAGTCTGTGTAATTGCTCCCAGTGCTTGCTATGTGACGGGCGTGGAGGTGATTTGTTATCCATTCCCTGGCGGTCTCTGGAGACATACTCAGTGCCAGACACTGTTTATCTTCTTTTCACCTAGAAGGTCCTTAGTCCACTTGTGGGTACAGCAGTTTTAAGAGTGGCGAGGGGAAAAGCTAAGGACTTTCATCCTTTCACGGAATATGGATGGTAGACCTGATCTCTGCCAACATCAGCGTTTTCTTCTTATTCTGCACAGGGATGGGGTAGAGAGGCCATGCACCTCAAGTGGACTACTTGATTCTACAACGGATAGTCCCTACCCTGCATTAGGAGTCTGGGTGGTGCCAACAGGCAGTGCTCAGCTGCTAATGGAAATGTTGGTGGTTCAAACCCAGCCAGTAGCCTCAGAAGACAGACCTGGCAATGTGCTTTTGAAAAGTCACAGCCTTGAAAACCCTATGGAGCAGTTCCCTTCTGCACCTTATGGGTCACCATGAGACGCAGTCAACGCGGTGGCAACAGGCAACAACCCTGAATTAAGGGGGAAAATGCCAAGCCAACCTTCACTCCGTCCTCAAGCCACAAAAAAGTGAGAACAGCTCGTTAATCTACACTTCTTCGAATCTCCAGGACGATTTCCACACGTAAGCACCATGTCAGCCTTTAGTTCTTTGGCCTCAAACACCCCAATAAACCAAAAACCAAACCCACTGCCATGGAGTCAATTCCGACTCATCGCAACCCTGTAGATCAGAGTAGAACTGCCCTGTAAGGTTTCCAAGGCTGTCGATCTTTACACAAGCAGACTGCCTGATCTTTCTTCTGCAGGGAGGCTCAAACCACTGACCTTTTGGTTAGCAGCTCAATGCTTTAACCTCTGTGCTGCCAGAGCTCCTCAAACACCCCTGTGGTCAGCCCTTATTGTGTACTTTCTGGAGGCAACGCCCAGCCTCGTGATTAGAACTGTGGGCTGTGGAGCTCAAGCACTCAGTAGACTTGGGGACTTGGAGCAAATTTTATTGAATCGCTTTTAGGTTCAGTTTCCTTGTCCGTAAAACAGGGGTAACAGGGTGTTAATTCCAAGGGGTCTATGGTGGTTATGTTTGTGTGTCAACTTGGCTGGGCCTGGTTGAGTGGCTGGGCAGCTGGTGGTAGTTATTCCCCATGAGGAGACTGGCAATCAACTCCATGGTGGGATCTACCACAAGCAGCTGAGTAGCTGCCTTTGGAATGTGCTCTGCTTCCTGTATTTAAGGAGAAGCCTTGGGAATGGTCTCTAGCCTATGGCACGCTTGGACTCTGCATGTAGCCGTGTCATTGTTCAGCAGCCTGCTATGCTCTGCCGACCTTGGAACTTTCAATGGACTTAAGTTAATGGCCTGCTGTGTGGTTTGTTAACATCAGGACTGTGCCTTTTTACTTGTCAGCCTTGGGTTGTCAGTCTCAGCAGCCAGCAGCTGTCTGAGTGAAGAACTGCCTCTAGCTCCAGTGGGCCGGGAGCAGGAGGCAGAGCTGGACCCCAAGGTTGAGGGGCTTTCACCCAGCCTCTAGAGCCTGGTACTTTGAACTTGGACTTAAAGCCTCCAAATTGTAAGAATAAATCCCTGTTTGTTAAGGCCATCCTATTTGTAGTATATTCTCGTCAGAGCGGCACTAGGGAAGCAGAACAGGGTTGTTGGGAGGATTTGAGGGATGTGAGATCCTAGAGTGTTGACACTTTGTTCATTGTTATATTCCTAATGCCTCCAACAGTGCCTGGTGCAGAGCAGGCACCCCACACTACGTGTTGAATGAACGACTGAGTAGTACATGTAAAGCAGTAAGCACAACGCCTGGAGTAAGCACGCTGTGCAGATGATTTACCGTGTTGGCATATTTTGTACACAGAGCAGCTGAGGCACAGAAGCAGTTTCCCTGGGAGTTTCCCCAAGCAGCTGCCTCAGCATCACCACTTAAACCCCCTGCTCCCCAGCTGCCTGGAGAGGAGAACAGGAAGGACCCTTATCAGTGTCAAAGGATCACATATCCTCCTGAATGAAATCTGTGAAAACCCGCACTTCTGCTTTTAGAGCTATTTTTGTGTTCTGAGGCTACTGCCTTGTTGCTTCATCTTAATAAAGATGGGCTTCCCAAAGAATTCTGTGTCCTGTCTGTGACTCTGTATCGAAAGACTTGTAAAATGTTGCTCTCTGGGGGGAAAAAGTCCATAAATTCCAGAAGCTTGTGGCAGACATATGGGCAGGGGTTCTCTCTGAAAGCAGCAATAGCAAACAAAAAGACATGGGGGTTGGGGGACGGAGGTGAAACAAAGAATGAACGGACGACACATGAAAGACAAAGAATGAAAGAGACAGAGAAAGGAAAGATCAATGAAAACCCAAAGTCCTGATGCTAAATTTGCTTCCCCTTTCAAGTTTGCAGAATGTGGCAAAAAGGAAATCTTATCAAGTCGTGTTCTTCAGAAACACATGGAAGATGAGTGTAGCTTTGAGGACAAGTGTTCAAACTACCAGGAAGAGGAAAACCTGATACATTTAAAGAAATGTTTTTTCCTCTTTTTCAGGAACTCTCAGGAAGAAAATGTCAGATAAAGATCAGATAAAAATATTAAGCTAGATACTGTACAGGAAGTGTACGGGAGAGTAAGAGGTGCCTGTTCTTGTACTGACGGTCGGTCATAGAATGAAAGGTCTGGCCTGACTCAGAATGGACCTCCTCACCCTTTATTGAAACTACAGTGACTCTGCAGGTGTCTGAGCTCACAGGGTGCTTGGATGGGATTTTAACTCTGAGCACAGAGGAGTCAAGCCAGTTGAAAAGATTCTACTGCCAGGCCAGGGCTCGGCCTCATGGGACACCTGGCCTCAACTTGCTTGACTTCTGGTCTCTCTGAGCCACAGACATTTGGGTGACCCAAGCCCAGAGGTGTATCTGCGGAAAAATGCACCTGTGGCAAGCACTGAAATTATGCCCCTGTCCAAACATCAGTACCATGTTGTAGAAACTTGACCACAATATCAGCTCTAATGTACAATCAATCTCACTCATTGTTTACTGAACACATTACGGCACTCCGTGAAAATAGCAACTGCACCTTTGGCTTTCGCTGATGGAAACTGGTCTCTGATGTGCTCAGAGTCCTTGTTTCCAGTTTCTTCCCTTTTGACACTCAGCAGAGCAAGATCACACAGTTGGCTTTGAACCTCAGAGGCTCTCAAACACAAAAGCAAGAGCTTGAACTTGCTGAATGATCTTTCACAGCTGGCGATGGAAACAGTGATGGTTCATAGACACTGGTCAGTGGTGTCCCCTTCAGGTGGCGCCCAGGGCACATGCCATACCTGTATACCTTCCACACTTAACATACACCTCTGCTCAAGACACTGGCATCACAGTGAGGGCAAAAATGGTTTCAGGACCAGCTATGTAATTCACAAAGCCCAGTGCAGAAGGAAAATGTAAGGCCCCTTGTTCAAAAAAATGAAGACTTTCCAGATGGCAATAGCAGGGCAGTCAACTAAGCACAGGACCTATCTGAGCTTGTCCATGAGGCTGCCCCTGAATAAGATAT